>NC_032017.1:14493159-14570591 GCF_001865875.1 Lupinus angustifolius | reverse complement strand
ATTATATGTATGAGATAATTGTTAAATTCAAGGCTTAAAACCATGTGTTATAAATGAGAAAAGTTTTCATTGAGAAAATAAATTTAACTAAGTTTCAGATTTTTCTCACTTAAGCGAGACAACTCTCGCTTGAGCGAGAAGTGTCCAGAGAAAACGGGTTTTCGCGCTTGGGTGAGACAGCTCTCGCATGAGCTGAAATATGCACAAAGAAAACTGGTTGTTTCATTGCTTAAGCGAGACATCTCTCGCTTGAGCCACAGGTGCCTTATAAAAATGGTGATTCCCTCACTTGAGCAAGACAACTCTCACTTGAGCGAGAAAGATCCATATAGACAATACTTCTTAAGTCATCTGAACGATAACTCTCATATGGGAGAGAGTCTAATGGCATTTTTGCCATCAAGAATTCATTCACTTCCAATCCTATTCAATAATACCTAAAACACCTTTATTGGAGATAAAGTTCTTTCATTAAGCAAATGTTGTAAAGATGAATAATTGTATGAAATTCTTGGAAATGATACAAAGAATAGTTGCCATATCTAAAGTGATGTATGTAAAGAATTGCATGGTTAAGGATGAGGCGTGCAAGTGTTATATTATGCCCACGCATTGAGATCGTCTGACCGTAAGAGGCTTGGCTTGAGAGCCATCCAGGGTGATTCAACGGTGGTTCGTAGTGGTGCTGAGAAGTATTATATGCCCACGCAGCAAGATCGTCTGACCGTAAGAGGCTTTGATTTAGAGCCGTTTAGGGTGATTCAACGATGGTTCGTAGTGGTGCTGAGGTTTATTCTCTATTGTTTAAATGTTAAGACCGGGTCCCACTAGAAGTATTCCCGATGGGAGATGTCTTAGGATGGACAGATCGTTATAAAAGATGGATTAAAAGATTTAATTTGCTAACTTCGGTTAGTGTGCATATTCATTGTGAATAATGAAGTAGTAGAGAGGAAATTTACGGGAGACGAACGAGCCCCGAGATTTTGAAAGGGACGACGATGGCGGTGATTCGTCATCAAAGTCTTGAGGGAGAGTCTAGGTGAGACAAGTCCCATGTATTCTTGAATGAGGTATTCTGTTGGATCGGACAGTCCTCACATCGCAAACTAGATGATCTCTGACAACCCCTCTTTGCAATCAGGATCGATGAGAGGGATTCCCATAAAGTGTTTGATGCGACACCATCCTGAAATGAACAGTTCCGTTGGAACAGATCGATTATATATCTATCCTTGCGAGGAATAAGTTTTGGTACGATCAAATCGACTTGTTATGGGACCTGTACTCTCGATTATTTCCGAATAGTTATTGGGAGGATAATGGTGGACATATGCATAGCATGCATAAATGGTATTTATCGATATTGATTGATCATTAATACATGCATGTATGATCATATGATATATCTTTACTTGTTCTTTGTCTTGGGGTGATATTCTGTGTAATTCAATGACGTCAATGATAAGTTTTTCATTAGATGTTTTACTCCCTCTCTTTCTTTCTGGTGTACTCGTATACATCCATGTTTAGATGGACAGAACGGTGATGATCAGGGTCTACCGCTTTACCATGCCCTAGGAGGGGGCATGGAGTGTTGAAGGAAATAGATACACTTACACTGGTCCCTGCGACCTAGAATTGGATCTCGTATGTGATGGCTTTGTGTTGCATCTCCCGACACATTACGCAATTCGGGAAGCATCGTTCATCGTACTAGAGCGAAGGTCCGTACCTGCCGGTCCATCTGCACCAGCTAAGGCACGAGGCAGATTGAAGGTTATCAGGACCTGGCCCCAACCGAGATTCTCATCTACTGACTCAATGCCAAGAGGGATGGAAGGAGCAGACATGGCTACATCATCGGGGCCTAGGGGTACACCCCGGACCCATCGATGGATTGG
The DNA here is from genome assembly GCF_001865875.1 of Lupinus angustifolius. Taxonomy (NCBI): domain Eukaryota; kingdom Viridiplantae; phylum Streptophyta; class Magnoliopsida; order Fabales; family Fabaceae; genus Lupinus; species Lupinus angustifolius. Next base: position 14,568,687 of record NC_032017.1, on the reverse strand, counting down.
GCAGTAGATGAGGTGATGGAGGATGATGAGTGTGTAGAGTTTATTTGCATTGAAGATCTGGTGGAGGTTATAGAGATCTCTTTAGACTCGGAGGTTGAGGAAGACCCAAGTGAGGTTTCTAGTGCACTACATAGAAGCTCCTTTAATTCTTTTGATAGGAAACCTGTGTAGGGTACTTTTGTAATGCCAACGCCCGCGACATTATTTTATTTTTGTAAACCATGATGTACATATTACAAATTCAAGAATTGATTAATGAGAAGTATTTAGAAAAGAATTGTGTTTCATTCAATTACATATTAAGTATTAAGAAATTATTTCTGCAAAGGTTTGAAAATATGACATCTTGAAAGAGAATAGATAAAATGGAAAAAATGCTAACTTGCATCAACTGAATCAGCAACAGCAACAACAACAACCCCAAGGATCCGCTCTGTACAAGGGTTGGACAAGTTTTTTCGTTGCAACCCGCCTAAGTTTGAAGGAGGATTTTCACCAGATGCTGCTATCAAATGGATCCAAGAGTTGGAGAGGATTTTCTAGGCATTGATGTGCACCGAGGAGCAGAAGGTCACCTATGCGACCTACATGCTGTCGAAGGAAGCTGAGAACTGGTGGGAGTTCACTCAACACCAGATGGAACATGAACATCAAGTTGTCAACTAGGCAACTTTCAAGGATAGGTTTCTATAGAAGTACTTTCCGGCAGACATGAAGACGAAGAAAGAAATGGAATTCCTGTGTCTACAGCAGGGGAACATGTTAGTTGGGGAGTATGCTGCAGTGTTTGAAGATTTGGCGAGGTATGTCGTACACTACAATCAAGTGGGAAATGGAAGGTCTAAGTGTGCCAAGTTTGAAGAGGGACTTAGACGAGATTTGAAGGTGATGTTTGTTCATCAACAGATACTAGACTTTCCAACTCTAGTCAACAAATGCAGAGTCAATGAGAAGAGTGTGAAGGCAAGGAATGCCGCACTCAAAAGTGCCATGGCTCAAAGAAATTCCTACAGACCTTAGAGGAATTTCGGACCAAATCGTGGCAGAGGTAAGCCTTTCCACCACAACAGGAAACCTTATGGATTTCCATATGGAAATAAAAAAAGTCACTCCGACCACACAACAACAACAATAACAATCAGGGTTCTCAAGCTGGGAACTCCAACAACGACTCACCACCTTGGTGCTCGAAGTGCAAAGGAAAGCATTTTGGTGTCAACTACCCTATTTGCTATCACCATAACCAACTTGGACACATCAAGCCGGTGTGCCCTAAGCTGAAGAAGCAAGGAGTGAATTCTTCCCTTGGCCAAACCTCAGGCCAAGGGAAGAATTTTCACCATGAATGGAGTGGAGATCAAGGAGGATGAAGATCTCATTCAAGGTACATGTCTTGTTAATGAGATTTCCTTATCTGTACTGTTTGATTTGGGTACGACCCATTCATTTATATCCCATGATGTTGTTAACTGATTATAATTGCCTATAGTTTCCTTACCTTATGATCTAGTCGTTCAACACCCACAAACGAACCCGTCGTAGTTTCAATTGTATGTTCACATTGTCCAACGAACGACATGGAGTAGGCTGCAATCGTAATTGCTATCAAGATCTGGAGACATCACCTCTATGGAGTAAGATTTTAAGTCTTTACTGATCACAAAAGCTTGAAGTATCTATTCGACCAAAAGGAGCTGAACATGAGGCAGAGACGATCGATCAAATTCCTTAAGGACTATAATTTTGATCTGTAGTACCATCGTGGGAAAACTAATATGGTGGTTGATACCTTGAGTAGAAAGTCCCTGCATATGTCAACCATGATGGTCAGTGAGATGGTTTGATTGAAGATTTCAGGAATTTAAGCCTTACGATGCAAGTAAAACCTAAGAGTCTGACTTTAGGTATGCTTACAGTAACAAATGAATTTCTGGAACAAGTAAAAGGGTTGCAAAGTTCTGATCCAGAACTGCAAGAGAAGATAACCTTGTTGGCTAAAGGAAGAGCCTCGAAATTTCAAGAAGGAACCGATGGAGTGTTGCGATGCCAGAACCGAGTCTGTGTGCCAAGAGACTTTGATTTTAAAATGGAAATCTTGGACAAAGCCCATAAGAGCAAACTAAGTATTCATCCTGGAGCTACCAAAATGTTTCAAGACTTGAAGAAGATGTTCCGGTATGAAGAGAGAAGTAATAAAGTATGTCTCGCGCTGCTTAACATGTCAAAAGAGAAAGATCGAGCACATGCGACCCGGAGGAGAACTCCGACCTTTGGATATCCTCGTTTGGAAATGAGATAGAATTACCATGGATTTTGTGAGCGGATTTCCTTGAACTCAAAAGGGTTATGATGCAGTTTGGGTGATAGGGGATTGTTTGTCGAAGACAACTCACTTTCTATCCATCAATATGTAATACTCTTTGGAAAGGCTAGCAGAGTTATACATCAAAGAGATTGTCCGATTGCATGGTATTCTTAAAAATATCATCTCAAATAAAGACCCACGTTTCACTCCAAAGTTGTGGAATGGTTTGCAAACAGCCTTGGGTACCAAATTGAGTATGAGTTCAGCTTACCACCCGCAGACGGATGGCCAATCTGAACGAACTATCCTATCTTTAGAAGACTTGCTGAGAGCATGTATGCTGGAACACTCTGGAAGTTTTCAAACTATCTGTATCTGATAGAGTTCACCTACAATAACAGCTTTCATTCGAGTAACGGCATGGTGCCATATGAAACTCTTTACGATAGGATGTGTAGAACGTCGTTGTGTTGGTTTGAAGTAGGGGAAAATATGATACTAGGACTCGATGTGGTTCACTAGAGGATGGAAAAGATAAGAATGATAAGGGAGAACATGAAGATAGCTCAGAATAGGCAAAAAAGCTATTGTGACAAAAGAATGAACCCTCTCAGTTTTGAGGAAGGATATCATATCTTCATGAGGGTGGTTCCAACGGCTGGCATTTCTAGAGTGCTTAATTCCGTAAGCTTACCCCTAAATTCATAGGACCATACCAAATCCTTAGAAACGTCGAACCAGTAGCTTACCAAATAGCCTTGCCACCTTTATTATCGAACCTACATAATATCTTCCATGTATCCCAACTCATAAAATACATTAATGACCCATCGCATATCATTGAACCCAATTCAATCCAGCTAAAGGATAATTTCACTTTTGAAACTATGCCCTTGAGGATCACTATTTCAAGTGTGAAGGCGTTGCGAGGCAAGAAGATTGCCCTAGTTAAGGTGATTTCGAGTCAAGCCGGAGAAGATGCGACTTGGGAGGTTGAGGAGGCCATAAGATAATCCTAACCCTATCTATTCTCTTAAGAGGTACATTTAATTTTCTAGGATGAAAATCTTATAAGTGGGGGAGGATTATAACACCCTGAATTTTCAATGTATGTTGTATTAATTATTTATTTTAACACAAATTAATTTTATAAATTAATCGATAATGATTTAGGCTAAACCGTAGTTGAGTGTTAGTCTTTTTTTATGAATTCCTATTTGTGGTAAACGTTCATAATTTTCTGTGACAAAAAGTTTTTAAGCTGCTGTGAGGCCCAAATTCGGCCAAATAACATGTTTTTGAGTTTCGTAGCTCAGAATCGAATTCCGATTGAGACGTTGGCTTCGAAATATTATTTCGAATCAAGATAGACATTAATTTTGTCCATGACACATATCTAAATATTTTTCAGTCCTAATTCTGTGTTTCGAAGTTTTGAGCGTAAACTGAAATCGGTAGATTTTTAATATCCACCCGAGTATTAGCCGACAATAATCGAGCATGATTTAATTGCGAATGTTTCGCCGAAGAGGTCACTTCACTTTCATGAGTGAAACTTGTTTGACAAACAAGCAAAAATACTCATCTCTTACACAAAACCCCTTAAACCCTTCATCTACCCATTACACAATTTACTCTTTGAAAACCATTGGTTTTCCCCTCCCCAAATCAGATTCGCTGTCTTTAAAAGAGCCCCCTCTAACCTAGAGAAACCTATGGCATTTCACTCGTCTTCTTCTTCTTCTTCACTTTGATTCTCAAAAACTCCAAGGTAAGCCCTCATTCTTTTTCGTTCTTCATCTCTTAGAATCTAACCATTAAGTGTTTACAAGATTTTAGTATGATTTTTATATGAAATTTATGAACACTTTCATCATTTGAACTTTTTTAATAATCTTTCTAACTCTTGTTATACTCAAAAACTCGAAAAATGGGTTTTCGTGAACTTAGAAAATTGTTGTTTTGAAACCATGAAATCTTGTTGTTCATGGGGCTGTTTTAGTGTTTTAAAATATGCATTTTGTGATTTTAATGAAAAAGGGATGATTATGAAATCAAGGATATCTTGATTTAAAATGTGGTTTTGAGCATGAGATCAACACTTGTAAAGAAGGTGTTAAAATGGCCATGAACACGATGGGAATCGTGAAAGAGACTTTCGAGGATAAAGGATAGTTCAGGTATATGAATTTTGGACCAGATGGATGAAAGTGTTGGATGCTCTTAAAATAGATTAAAATGATGTCTTTACCTTAGAGTTAGCACGTAAAAGATTTAACTCGCAAATTATTGATTGGTTTTTGTGTTTATTTTCGAGGCATTCGAAGTCGGACAACCTACCCATTCACTTAAAGGAGATCAACCGCTCTAAAACTCAAGGTGAGGGAGAATACATCGTGACATAGTGATGTCCACATATGACACCCGAATCGTCCAACTACCTCAAAAGTTGGGAGTTATATTTGTTTTTTTTAGAAACCCGTACTTAACCAAATGATTGTATGCCTGGATTAAGTACAGATGATTTCTTAAGTTGTATGTCATAGGATAGTTTAAAATATCAAGTATCGTGGTAGTTTTCCATGAAGGAACACCACTCGAGAAACTAAAACGCGTATGGTTCGAAAACAAAGGAGATTTTCAATTCGGTGGCCCAAAAGGTCGAGGAAGTAGTCCTGGCAACTAGACACCCCTCGCCTAGGCGAGCCAGCCTTGCTTGAGCGAGTTGTTCTCGCCTGGGCGAGAGCTAGGCAGGCGTTTCGCTTGTTCTGGGCAATTCTGGTCGCCCGGGCGAGACCTAGAGGGTGATTTTGACTAGTTTTTGGTGGATTTTTCGCTTGAGTGACAGGCTCTCGCTTAGGAAATGAGTAAGTTTGGATGAAATCTTCATTTGAGCGTCAATCTCTCGCTTAGGAGAGAGACATACAATGTTTTTGACTGTTTTTGATTGGTTGATTGCTTATATAATAACGCTAACTTGGGTGAGAAATATATTTAATAATTGGGAGAGGTCATGGCTCGAACGAGGAGCCCGATGCCTAAATCAACAAACTTATACAGTTATGTTTGTTCTTGCGCCTTATTCGGGCAAGGATTCCAACAATGACGTCGTGAGCAAGGTGATGCCCAAAAAGGATTAAATGATACCACACAACGAGGTAGTTTGACCGTAAGAGGCTTGACCATATGGCCATATAGGATAATTCAGCAATGGTTCATAGTGGTAGGGATGTTATTCCTATATTTCGTGATAACGTAAGATCGGGTCCCACAAGGAGCATTCCCTTGGGAGATGTCTTAGGATGGGCTGATCGATATAAATGAATGATTAAAATATTTAATCGGCTAACCTCGGTTAGTGTACATACTCATTATGAATAACGAAGTAGTGGAGAGGAAATTTACAGGAGACGAATGAGCCCCGTGATGTTGAGGGGGAAGACAATGGCGGTGGTTCGTCAGTAAAGTCTTGAGGGTGAGGATGTAAATAAACATTTGTACCCCATCCAGGGTGCAGGATTTGAGGTTAGCCAACGAACATTTATACCCCATCAAAAGCGTGCAACCAAAGCCCAAATGAGTCAGGTTCAAAATCTATTGGATGGCCTCATGCAACTGTTCAACGAATTTGAGCAATAAATGAAGGTGAAGGAAGCCGAGTGGCAAAAATCATTTAGTGTTGTTGGCACTGTTCATTCAACCATCAATGAGAGTTGCATACCTGCTCCTTACAATATTCTCATTCTGATTTCCATTCCCGAGGTAATTTAGTTAACTTATTTTAATTTATTTGCCATTTAGTTTATCGTCGTAAACTAATTATATATTTTAACTAACATACATGGAATCAATTCTTGCAAAATTTTCCTGAATACCCCATCTAGCCGAGTGGTGGGTGTTGAGAAAGTGCACAAGTCGACCGATGATATGCTGCATAGTGCACGCCCTCATGTGAAGGAGCTATAAGCACTTTTGTGGCTTGACCAGTGGAACTTGTACAAGTAATTCTTTCTAAGGTATGATTTTCACGTTTTGATCACTCTTATTATATATGTATATATATTGATCTATAATTGATATATTTTTTATTGAATATTTCATGAAAATGTATACTCCACCCCTAGTAGCAACCAAAAGACTAAGTCACCTTCGAAGGATGTGAGCACGATGCCATATATCAGAGATATGAGCTCAAAGCCATCTACGGGGGATGTGAGCTCCAAGAAGACTACCAACTACTGTACTCAACTATTTGAGCATGTACAGAAGCTGAGAGATGATATAATAAGTATATCAATTCCCAAAGAAGTCTTCAGGATTGACGTTGAAGAATACATTAGCATCAATGAAGTCGAGGATGTAAATAACATGAATGGATAGGTGCAACTTCTATACGTGTATATATGAGATAAATTATGTTTTTTTAACTTATCGCTTTTGCATGACGGTGTGTTATAATTAACTAACATTTGTGTTATATATATTAGGTACTTGTATGAAAATATTGTTTCGGTAAATAAGAAAAATGTGATGTTCATATCTCCACATGTTACCGTTTTGGTGCCGAGTGACAAAAATAAGATTGGGGAATAGACAAAACAAATTGCAAATACTCTCCTCATTCGTAAAGAAATTGTTGATTTATTTCTTGCACCTTTTAATACCGGGTGAACATTTTTTAATTGTCTTTTATATTTCTGTCTTTACTATGTTTGTTGTGCTTAACATTTTCTAACCATCTACATATGTTTTGTAAGGCAACATTGACTTTTGGTTGCCATCAATCGGGTCAATGAAGAAATATATTACTTTGACTCATTGACACATCGTGATCCGGACAAGTACCCCGCTATGAAAGAATTGTTTTCTAAGTGGACTACTCATTTAAACTTGTAGTTACACTTTGAATTTCCTATTTGTTTCGTAATTAAGTACATTTTCTATTGTTTAGTACGATGAGAGTTTATATAGACTGTAATCGTTCTAGAAAAACGATACCACAATACAAAATCAAGTGGACTCATATAAAGGTATTGACACAAATCGTCTCAAAGAATTATATTTGTAGTGTATTCATATTTCAACTAAGGTTATACTTATATGTTTAGTGTATTCATATGCCAAATAAACGATGTAGATTACGGCTATTATGTTCTGAAATTCATGAAGGAGATTATTCAGCAATGAACAATTAATGAAATCAAGTTTGTTGGCAAATCATATACAAATGGTCAAGTCAACGAGATTAGAGAATATTGGTTAAAGTTTGTACTTAGTTTTGTTGGCAAATCATAGGTATAGTAGATTTTTGCATATATTGTAGCTCAGGAAATTCAATTAATGTTCAATGCTATGTATATGATTTGGTGTATGTAATATATATGTTTCTGTAACATTACAATGTAATTAATGTTCAATATATAAATTCAATTGAAATTCAGTTGTCTTCATATAGTTGTGATTTGATATTCAGTATGCATTCATTTTGTTGTTCTATTATGTTTTTGTATGCATTCAGGTTATTTTCTGTTGTGTGCTTAACTGTGTAAAATTAGGAATAATGGTCTTCAACAATGTTTTTTTATGATGTGTTGTTGTTATTATACCTATATAATAGCGTTCTTTTAACAATGCGTTGTTAATTACGTTGAATTCAACAACTCATTCATAAAAAAAACTTTGTTGAAGACTTATCTCTCATATGATCAACAATTAAACACGTTCACAAGATACACTATCATGTTTTAATTAATTCTCATTATTTCCTTTATACAAAACTAATTCTCTTTTTGTATATGATTTGAATGTTATTTATTTCCATTATTAATTGTTCTATATATGTAATTAATTGTCATTAATCGAATGTCGTAATGTCATTGTTAATTTGAATTTCATTAAAAAAATTAATTAGTAAAAAAATTATTATATCTTCCAAATTTTTTTGTTTCAGGTTGCGCTGTGAAACACTTACCTTCTTTATATTTGAATGTAGATTTCTTCCACGGAGATATTTGTAGCTAGCGTTGTTGATTAGATATCATTGATAGTGTTATATGCATTATGCGTTGTTGAAGATACTATCAGATCCTGAAAAATTAAAATGTTCCCACATTCTCACACATTCTACAATCCCAACACTCATTTACTCAGCAGTGAAACTTATTTACTCTCAAAATCGACATCGAAAATCATTCAACACCGAAAATAAACCTTGGAAATCATTCACTCATTCAACACGAAAATCATTCAAAAATTTCGCCAATCCTTCACGCATTAATTCATTCAACACCGATTTTTTTATTGAAAAATAGTTTTCCTTATAATTATTTGCCTTTTTAATTACATTATATTTAGCTTGTATTGAGTTGTAAATATTTTCCATATAAATGAGTGAAAGTTATTTCACTCATTTAGCTTGTATTAAGTTGGAGTTTCCGACCTCTTTCACTTTAATTACATAATAATGTATTTGCTCTGCTTGGTGAGCTTAACTCCAAGCTTTAGCTTTAGGGATTTATGCTCATGATATTTTTTTAATAGAAAATGGATCAAAAATGGATGAGTACCAATTGATTGACGAAAGAATATGAGCAATGATTGAAATCATTTGTTAGGTTTGCAATTGAGAATGTTGAAAACCCTAATAAAATTATATGTTTGTGCTTAAGATATTTTTACTCAAACCGAATTACTCCTAATGAGTTAGAAGTTCATTTAGTGTGTCACAATATTGATCAAAGTTACACATGTTGGACAAGATATGGTGAGAAGAGAGATGTTATGGATTATGATGATGAGATGTCTATGAAAGACAACTATACAAATGCATATGAAGACGATCCTTTCGAGGAAATGACAAACAATGTCGAAGATGATCTTCAGGATTGTCATGAGATGTTTCCGGTTGATAAGTGATGTTGAGAAACCATTATATGATAGTTGTACTAAATTCATAAGATTGACAACAGTGTCAAGGTTGTATAAGTTGAAATCTGTTAATGGAGGGATTGATAAGAGTTTCACCGACTTGCTGGCACTTCTGAAGGATATGTTGTCAGGAGATAATGTTTTCCCTTCTCGAACCTATGATGCCAAACAATGTTTCGCTCCATTGGCATGGACTACACTATGATACATGCTTGTGAAAATGATTGTATCTTATTTTTTAATGAGTATGCTTCATTAAAGTTTTGTTGTAAATGTAATGCATCACGATATAAGAAGGAAGACTTAATTCCCGAAAATGTTGTATGGTATTTTCCCATCTAAGCAAGATTTAAGCGTATGTTTAGCAATGTCAAAGATGCAAAAAAGTTGATATTGCATGATGAAGAAATTGATAAAGATGGAAAGCTTCGGCATCCTACAGATTCTCCTCAATGGAGAAAAATCGATCATGATTATCCTAGTTTTGGTCAAGAATCAAGAAATCTATGTCTTGCATTGTCAGCGGATGGAATTAACTCACATTGTGTTCAAAGTTGCTCCCACAGTACATGGCCAGTGATGTTGGTGATATATAACCTACCTCATTCTCTATGCATAAAGCGCAAATATGTGATGTTCTCTATATTAATTTCTGGACCTAAACAACCAGGAATGACATATACATATATATATATATATATGGCTCCATTAATTGAAGACCTGAAGGAAATGTGGGAGACAAACATAAATATGTATGATGCGTATAAGGAAGAAATATTCAACTTGAGGGCTTTGTTATTCGGCACAATCAGTGATTTCCCTGCCTATGTAATCTGTCTGGATATAGTACAAAAGGACATTTTTCATGTTTTGTATGTGAAGATAATACTCATTCAATGAGGTTGGAACACTATAAGAAGAATGTCTTCCTTATCCATCTTAGATTTTTGCATTTAGATCATCACTATTGACCATGGAGAAAAGCATTTGATGGAAACAATGAAGAAGGTCTTGCTCCTTGGCCGTTGACGGGTGACCAGTTATTTCAAAAGCTAAAGGGTTTGAATAATAACTTTGGTAAACCTTTTGCAAAAGAAATTGTCACAAATGGGTGGAAGAAAATGTCAATCTTCTTTGAATTACCATATTGGAGTTCATTATATGTATAACATTTCCTTGATGTTATGCATATTGAAAAAAAATGTGTTTGAAAGTCTCCTTGGTATCTTACTCAATGTCACTGGTAAGACCAAAGATTGCTTGAATGCAAGGTTGGACTTAGTTAGTATGGGAATAAGGAAGGAATTGGGACCAATAATGTAGGGAAAATGTATATTTTTACCTCCAATTGCTTATACTTTGTCGAGGAATGAGAAAATTGAATTTTGTAAATTTCTTCATAGTGTTAAAGTTCCAGAGGGTACTCTTCCAACATTCAGAACTTCGTATCAATGGAAGACCTCAAGTTCAAAGGTCTTAAGTCTCATGATTGTCATGTACTTATGGAGCATTTCTTACCTATTAGAATACGGTCAATTCTACCTAAAAACGTTTGAGGATCCATAACAAAGTTATGCTTCTTCTTCAAGGCAATTTGTAGCAAAGTGATTGACCCTGAGAAATTACCTGCATTGTGAAGACAAATTATTTTGACTTTGTGTGAGCTTGAAATGTATTTCCTACCTTCTTTTTTGACATAATGGTTCATCTAAGCATTCATCTTGTTCGAGAGACACAACTATGTGGCCCATCCTATATGAGATGGATGTACCCCTTTGAGAGTTATATGAAGACATTAAAAGGGTATGTGAAGAACCGATCAAGACCAGAGGGTTGTATTGTCGAGCAATATGTTGTTGAAGAAGCTCTTGATTTTTATACGGGATACCTTGCCGATGGTGATTTCGTGGGCATTCCAAAGCCCCAATATGAAGAAAAAAACATTTGGTGAATGTATTACTGAGAATGAAATATTGACTATAACACCGACCGAATTGGAGCCAACGCACATATATGTTTTACTAATGCCGACGGGGTTGAGCCATATGTTGAAATACACAAGGAGATGCTAAGGAAGTGGCTAGAAAATCACATTGATGATGAGTTGAATATAAATGCACATTCTTTTTTCGAAAGATTGAAATGGTTAGCTAATGGTCCAAGTATTCATGTCTTATCCTACACTGGTTACCTAATTAATGAGTTCACATTTATACAAAAAACAAGATGATCAAAGGAAAATGCAAAATAGTGGTGTGACTCTTGTTGCTCGAACTTTACACATGTCAAGTGCAAAAGATAGACACTCAATATGTGCGAACATGTCATACTTTGGGGTGATTGAACGAATATGAGAATTGGATTGCACAATGTTTCGGATCTTGGTTTTTTATTGTATGTGGGTTGATAACAACAATGACTTCCAAGTTGATGAGTTAGGGTTCATGCTGGTGGATCTTAATATGCAAGGATCAAGAATATTTTATGTTAGTGACCCAACTGATATGAAATATTTTATGTTAGTGACCCAACTGATTAACACCAATTAGCAATTAATCACATAATGCAATTTCACAACAGAATGCAGTAAAGACAAAAACGTAAAGAGATAGGGAAAAAGAAAATGTGATCGAGAATTTTTATCCTAGTTCGTTTACGAGTCCACTTGCAAACTACATTCAGGCCTCCCGGTTGATATAGGAAATTTTTATTCACTATTAGAAATGTAATTCAGTTACAAACACACTTTCAATAATCCTAGACAGAAACTTCCTTCTTGAAATCGTTGGGCCACCAAGCTCGGTTTGACCTCTATCTACGCCTACTTGGATAACACACCGTTCGCGCAATCTGGCCCCATTCGAAACTCTTGCTCGAATCAAGACTCACTGTCTTGTGAAGACTATTGATTCTCAACTCGTAATGATATCACACACCACGAGAATTATCCTCAAAATTACTGAACTTTGCCAAGTTACTTTGCACACGAGATTGTGCAGATAACGACAATGAAATTGACTCTTCTATAACCCTTGACAAAATGATCTCACAAATAGCCCTAAGAACTAAGTGTAGAAATCATGCAAGGTATTTCAATTGAATGAAAAATGTTGTCACATGGAAAAGACTATCTCTCTCTTTTTCTCTTTTCACTCTTGAAAAAGTAAGCAAGAAAAAACTTCAAAGAATTAACTAAATAGCTTTGAAAACTTAAGCACTATGAATCTTTGTTTTTCTTTTCTCTCAGTATATTTTCGATTATTAATAATGAAAGTGTGAAAAGCTTAGTTTAAAAACTGATTTGATTCTTTTTCAAAATAAAAGAATTAGTTCATAACTGACACAACTGATATTAATCGATTAAATTGTCAAGTTAATCGATTAATGGGTTTCTTGAAAACAAATTTTCAGTTATGGCTTAATCGATTAAAAACTTGTTTAATCGACTAATAAGCAGAAATCCTTGGAGGTTAGCTTCTATAACTCCATTTAATCGATTACAAATTTCCTTAATCGATTAAAGATTTCACCAGGACTTAATCGATTACCAAATGGTTTTTCTAATTATATGGTAAACACCCTATACGTAGAATGATCGTGCAATCATGATTTCAGAAATGATTAAAACCTTTGTGCACAAAACTAGGTATGCTAAATGCAAATGCATGAGTGTTACTTATCATATATATGCATGTAGATATTATGCCTCATTTTATGTGATTTTTATTTTAGACTCTTTGTGAGACACTTCCATCTTGGATTTACCCACCCTAAGACTCAATACTAGGCAATCATCTTAGGACTCTAGAATGTAAAAAGCAATCCTAGATTCTATGATGTTGACCTTGAGTTCTTGGTATGTTTTTTGTTGAGATATTCAAGTCTTCACGCTTCCATATAAGACTTTGTCTTCATCAAAACTTCGTAGGTCGGTTATAATGGCATCCTTTGACTATTTGTCATTTCATAAATGTTTGTGTTATTGAGAATGTCTTTGCTGCTAATAAATGTATATGCATATATTAATTTCTACAAATCAACAGCGAATTCTAGGGGAAGCCTTGGCATGCACTATTGTAAAGGATTAATACAACAATGCTTTCTATAGACAGTATTGTTGTACAAGCTTAATAGAACATCGCTATGTGTGTGTTGCATTGTTGTATTAAGGTGTTGTTTGAGAATATTTATGAATCATATAACAACACTTTTCTGATAATGTAGTGTTATATATATGTAATACAATAGCACAACAATAAGCGTTGTTAATAATACTTACAAAATGCATTGTTTATGTAAGATATATATGATAGCGCTTTGTGTACGATGTGATGTTATATCTATGCAATATATGAAAGCGTTTTTTGTGTGTTGCGATGTGGTATATATTCAATACAACAGCGTTTGAGAATCATTGTTAATAATTAACAATGATAATATACTACTGCGGTCAAACAGAAAACACATGAAAGCATTATTATACATCTAAAATACGCACTATTGAACTGCAATTATAGGGTAATGTCAAAACTATAATTACTTTACACCATAGCTTAAAATCTTACTAGGGCATTGTATATTCGTAGTAAAGATCATCGATGAATGGGGGTCCTTTTTTAATATTTGAATTTACATTGAAACTATTTCTATTTTCATATTTCTTAATATTTTCTTTATTTCATTGGTGAAGTATGTATACATATATAGCAAAGAATCAATAATATAATTGAATTTCTTCCTACTTTCTTTTATTAAGTTTGATCATTTTATTACGTCTGAGTTTCTGAACATAATTTGGATCATTTTAAGGATCGTAAAGACAATTTGTAACTATAGTTACATCCTAACAACGAGATCATCACATTAGCGATGAGATTTGAATGTACAACTTTATGAGTTAGATGTGATTTGAATTTACGACTTTATGAGTTATGATCAATTCCTTGCAAACTAGTTCAACATTTGAGTACATATGACATCTAACAAATCAAAAGGGGAAAAAAGAAAAGTACCTTCCCCGCTATACGTGGGGGGCGTAGAGAAGGAAAGGAAGCATGGCCCCTTTTTTCATGTACATGTCTTTGCACGGTTTACTTTGGTCATGATGCTATGTCACATGCTATGTAACTATCGACCAATTAGGATTTGTTGAGGTTAACATGCAAACTTCTCCAAGATTGACACTTTTCTACACTTAAAAGTAGTGGTTACTTTTTGCTTTTACAATCTACGGATATCGCATAGTAGTACGTAAGAAGTTGCATGAGTTTAATGAAAATAAAATTATTGGAGTAAAATGTAACACAAAATGTAATGATATGGTTGTTTCTTACTTGAGCTTTAGAAGTATATATATTTTAAGACTTTTTCCATTTTGTTTCACCAACCATAAGCAAGAGACTAATGTCCCAATTTAACACCAAACGTCTAAGCATGGAGCTTCCGAATTATATTTTTTCATACACTTGAATTCAATAATTAAATTTAAGATTACATACTTAAGGGACCATATATTTTTAATCTGTACCAGCACATATAGACTGAACAAAGACTATTTGACACCCTGTTTAATTGTATTTAGCAACTGCCGCTGCAATATTGTAGTTTCGGAACCCTTATAATAATATTATCTATTGGCTGTTTTTTTCCCCCAATTTTCTTACAATTAAGATAAACACAACATAAGTGTAAAGATGATTGCAACTTCAATTAAAAATACAAATTTGAAGTGAAAACTGGATTTATCTTTAACAGCTTATGGACAGGTTGTGAAATATTGTATATTACCCTTATCGATTGATTTATTGCCTCCTTCCTCTCCTTTTGGAATATCTATGCATCATTTTGTGCATTAAAGAAAGAGTGAAACATGCGCAAGACATGCTTTAGGTGTTGTTGGAATGCTGGCTATCTCATTCGTCAGCATAGCAATGGATCATTATAAAATTAACCGAAATTAGTAAATACTTCTCAAAACGATGTGATTTTCTATAAATATCCATGTAGAGTAGACTAGTATAGTTGGCATGGCATCACATTCTACAATAGCAAATGAGAGATGGAAACTTGGATTATTTTACATTATTCGGAATCTGAACAAAACAGAAGTTTACTACTTATGAAGAGTGTAATACTTATTTTAATTTACTTTTCTTTTCAGGCTCAAATGAGTTCTAGGGAATTCATTTCACCCAAAATCTTCAAAAAGGCTTCATCTTATACATTTGCTTTCCAATTCTTGTTCATTGCCATATATTGAAGGGAAAAAAGAAAATGGAAATTGTCACGGCTATATCTGAATGTTGGATATTTCAAGTGTGGAAAAAAAAATACCACATTGTATACACTATAGAAGTGAATGAGTTGAAGAGTATAGAAGTGAATGAAGCTATATACCTAAGATCTTAAGGTTTTGGATCAAGATGCAATGTCAAACTCACTTATATGTTTTTTTACTTAGCGTTCATAAAAATATTGTAATCTATGGATGAAGGTCTCCCAACAAGTGGTATCAGAACCAATGGTTTGATGACTCAACAGAGTACTAAAGCAACATGTATTCCAAGAGTGAAGAACAAGTCTCATATTATGTAGAAACAAATGAGTTGACAACATTCAAGTGGATGAACTCATAAACTTAATGTCTTACAATTTTAGGTTAAGATATAATGTCAAACTTACTTATATATTTTTCTACCAACTCATGAAAGAATACTATAGCCAATGTGATAAGAGTTAGAACAATGATATTATGCAAAACATGTCCCTTGATCTTATCGGGTATGGGTCCTAAAGCTTAGATCGGTTCTTAGGTCTCTTGTTTCTAGTTTTTCCATATTGGGCGATCAATTAACTTTGTCGGCTACTCATGTTGGTGTGTTTGACCCTATAGGTTGGAACACATTGTATCTTCCTTTTATAATGCTCCAATATTAAGAAAACATTTTTAATAGCAATTCAGATGATGGTGAGATCAATCCAGTGTTATTCTCAATTCAAAATTCGTTGTATCTTGTTTTCTTGTATGTGTTTCTCATATTTTTACTTTGATTTTTATATTAAATTCTCATACTTGCCTATATTTAATAGTACTTGCTCACATGATAGTGAAATCAATCATCAAATATGATTAATATTAAAAATTTATTTTAAACATATAACATAATAAATATTCATTAAAAACTTTACATATAAAATTTAATCGTCATATACTTGTAGAATGTGGACAAAAACTTAATTTTTTAAAAGTTTAAAAAGTTACATTTTATAAAGAAAGTGCCTACTAAAAAAATCACAAAGCACTTTATTAAAAATGATTTTAAAAATTGATCTTTTAAAAAAATTATTTTTTAAATAATGTTTATTTAAATGTTTTTATACTTTTATTGAAATAGTAAATTTAAAAAGATGATTTTCTTCCCACACAAAAAATGATTTTAGTTTCGATTCAAAATAAAATAAATATTCATTTAAAGTGAATCTATGGACATATTGAACCATTAAATATGAATATGGATGAATTGAATATTTAAAATATAATTTGATAAATTTATATAAATTATTAAATTATCTTCCATTCTTACATTACCATCAAAATTGAAATCCATTCGTTACGATTAAAATCCAAATTCACCATTAAAATAAAAATGTAAATTAATCCAAAATTCATTTTCCACCCATACTCGGCCATATGCTTCTATCTTTGACCTTTGAATATTCTTATCAATTAATATAGGGATAAGATTTAAAAAACTTAATTTTCATTTTAGTTATCAATTTTAGATAAATCAAATAATTTGAATTAGTGAGTAGATCTAAATTATTAGATTTTCCTAAAATTTATGAATAAGATATGGAGTAAGTGGATACCCTCTCATTAATATATCACACTCCATAACTAACCTATGGATTCTCATCAAACATTTGCATTTGCATTTGCATTTACATTTTTAAATTGGAAAATGATATATTCTCTTACTAAATCATCACATTAATTCTTCTATCTATAAAAATTGACATATATCACAAGATAATATTTTATTTATTAGTGATTTATTTACAGGTAACATGTGTCACTTTCTTTGTCACTACCAAGAATTAGTAACAAGAGGATAAAGCATTATAATTTTAAATCAGGTATCAACAACGCTTATTCTCTAAATACACAACTAATTCTTTAGTCATATATCACAGACTGTTTCTTTACAAAAAAAAAATTAAAAATAAATCGTTTAAAAGATATTTTGATGTTTGGATAATAGAAGGAAAAAAAAAACATATCTATCCAAGAAAAAAATAGAAGCTCGATATAAACAGATTTTTTTATTATAATCATAACCTACTTCAACAAACTTCTGATTTGGAAGGAAGATTATATGTCAAACTCTTATCATAGATTCTGTCTTAGTCCTATTAAAATTTGTAATTTAATTAAAAGAAAATATATAAAAATATAAATTAACATTTTTATATTATTTATAAGTTTAATTATAAGAAGACAAAATTTTCTTGAGACAAATGATATTTCTTCATTCTAATTAGTATGAGTAGTCTTTCAGTTAGATATAGATTCAATTTTTATTTTAACCAAATATAAATAACTTTTGCTTTAGCTAAAATCTTTAATAATAAAGCTAATCACTTTTTTAAACAATCTAAATATGATTTTTTTCTCACGTATAAAGAGATAGACCCGTGTTTTACTTAACATAATATATTTTACTATTTTACACAATTAACCCAAACACAATCGGTTCAGAAAATGAAGGCCAAATAGTGGTGCTAGATGCCAAAGTAAATATTCGATGAGAAGAAAAATCATGTGGCAAGCAAAGCACATTTCTACAATAGTAAGTTGACTTAATCTAAGGGCAGTTATGCACATTCAGGGTACCAAGCATAATCCATCAAATATTTGGCATTTTCTGAAACAACATTGTTCAATAAACTCTAATGGTGCTGGATTAAGCAACCCCCACATTTTCTTGCCTTCATATAGGTAATATGTGTTGCCGACTTGTCTCTGCTCTTTGCTCTAAGAAAAATTGTCTTGAACTCATATAGGGACAATGATTGAGCTAAATATATTAATTAAAATGAGCCATGCAAGTATATAATACATCTTTTTAACCCTAAAAAGGGTGGTGCAGTGCATGTCTGGAGAGAGTAGACATATACAACCTTTTATCTATATGAGGTAATAGTCACTAAACAATAACCTTAGTGTTTTACACCACCTTCACTGTCCTTTTAAAGCTTTCGAGTACTATTTTTATTTTTATTATTGGGAGTAACTGTTGTTGCATGTATTAGATTAAGATAATGAATGTGAGTCCATGGTTATATGAGTTGATAAGTTATATAATCAGGACACGTATTTAGAGAATGGTAAATGGAGGGGCCAATTTTGTAATATAACGTGATGAACAAAAATTAAAGTATAAAGTAATATTACACTAATTTCCTTTATAACATGGAGAATAAGGATTTTCTCCAATAATAAAGAGACAAGTGTATATTTTTACACTTATTTGTAGTGATAAAAATATAATTTTATTATAAGTAAAGGATAGATATATTTGTGGAAACTATATTTTCTTTTGTTTTTTTGAAGCATTTACCTCATGGAATGTGGAACAATAATATCATGGAAACCTAATTAACGATAGAAAATTAGTATTCTCTCATTTAATGAGATAATTTATCTATTTAAATTTACTATTATTTGACTTTGATATATGTGTTATTATTTTTTTATAATATATTTTAAAATGAAAACTTTTAAAAAGAAAGAAAATAAGACATAAGGGTTAAACAACAAGTAAATTCAAAGAGGTGTGAAAACTTACCTAACCTTTTCTTTAAATGTTTGATGAATTAATTATTAATAATGAAAATACAGTGTTAGAATGCAAGTACCACAAAAGCGAGTTATGTTTCTATCAATAATATATTTTTTATACAAATATCAAATTCCTAACATTATATGCTTAAGGAATACATTTATCGAACAACTATTCTATACCTTGGTGATCATTAATAGTTATTTTAAAAAAAGAATGTTTTAAAAAGGTGGATTTACCCCCTTTGATCTACCAAAGAAATGAATAAAAATTAAATGTGGATTATACTAATATTTCTTAGTCAAAATACCGTGGGCAAAAAACAGGATATGATTTCAAGATTATGATTTCAGGATCTTCTCCTATTTAACATTTGGCATTTGATTAGAGACCAGTATCAAGTAATGATTTTTCAGATGTGTATCACTTTTGCATACATAGAAATAAATCTTGGATAATCATAAATTAATCTGGTAGGAGCATATTTCAGGAATATGATTATATTAAAACGAATATATTTACAATTAAGTAAAGTCATCAAATACTAAAATAGGATTCATGATAAGGGCATATTCAATCCATTAAAATATAACATACACAATGTATGATCATTTTAAAATATAATTTCCATGCCTTTTCCATATACTTTTTTTGACACGAAAATATGGAATGGAAATCTCTACTTACCAAAAATTAGAGAAAGGAGCATGAAGGTGGCCAAAAGGAATATGGAGAAGATATAAGAAAATTAAAAGTGGGTACTAAAACAACCAAGGTTGCATTAAATAAATATCATAAATGCAAATAAATATAAAGTGTAATAATATTTATGCATTATCAGTGTAAAGATTTATATACAATATATCATTCATCATTCATTTGAATTATTTTTTCCAAAGAATCAATGATAATTAAGTATGAATAGTAAATAATGCAATGACGATATATAAAACTCATACACAGTCCATACATCATTTTTAGTGGAAGTATAAATGTAGAAATTATTATATGGTATAAGGTTAATGCATCATTATTATATTGGTAATGCATTAATACCTTAAAATTAATAATTTTTTCAAATCAACAATAAAAATAAGAAAATGATATTTCTCCTACTTATTCTATTACCTACAAAGAAATTACATATGTCATATGATATGATAATATAGTAGGAAGATATAATATTATTAGTAAAAATATGATTGAAATGATTAGCAGTAGACTATTATAATTTATCGGTGCAAATGAAGGAGTTCAACTCCAACCAGTAACGGTTGGAGATTCTGACCTTTCACTTGTTTGAGCCCAGAAGCAAGCCACTTTAAGGCATAGTTTGGCTGTTTCAGGTCCTGGTTTGTCATATACTCATATCTGGTTATTAACGTCATAGATCATTTAAAAATGTAATATTTATTCACTATTAATATAAAAATTTATATATAATCAGTTATACTATTTATTATTCATTTGTATTACTTTTTTAAATATTATGGGTAAATTCTTTTTTTCTCCAATTTAATCAACCGTAGCATATATTTCTAAAATATTGATAATACGAAAAAACCTAATGCAATACTAGTTGTCATGATGCAGTTTTGACAATTCCCAACACACTAATTTATTAGCATATATCTTTAGTGAAACCAAATTTAAAACTCTCCATATACTTAGAGGATCTTCATTCATACATTCTTATGATATTCTTATTAAAATAAGAACATTTTTCACAAATTTATTAATATGGTATTTTTATTTCTTAGCAACCCTCTTTATCCTTATAAGAACATTCTTATGCTTATTCTTATAAGAAATTGTGACTCCAAAATATAGAAAGAAAGAGAAATCATTTATTATTATAAAATATGAAAGTTTGAGTATGTTATGTAACTCAAATAAAAATAAAAATAATATTTATTATTGTGAATAAAAATTATTTGTTATTATTAATTTATTTATGAGGATATATAATAAATTGTAAAATAATATATAAAATTCAACTAATGAAATTGATATGCTACACGTATCTAATATTCTTTATCCCTTTTCTTATTCATTTATTTATTTTATTTTTTCACACATCATTCTATTATATTTTCATCCATGCATGGAATTCTGCTCCAACTGAAACACTACCAACAAGAGAGAAAGAGAAAAGGTCATAGTTTCCTCTGATTGTTCTTCTGGGTCTGTTCAAACCTGCGATTAGTAGCAACCCATCTTTTCAAAATTTGATCTTTTCTTCTTTTCCATTGCTAAAATTTAAGCTTGGGAAACGAGAATTAATGGGTATCTCTTCTCATGTACTTGTGCCTTTTGTGTGGGTCTAATCTTGTACTTATAGAACTATCACATCTGAACTCTTTGATTCTCTTCTGATCATAAAGCTTCGTGATCTGTTTCCTGAACTTGATCTGAATTTTGTCATTTACCCCTATTTCTCTCTCTCATCCTCTTTTGGAACATGATCATGGAAAGTGTCTAGTCCTTGAAGATTTTAGAGGTAAGTGTTATAGTTTGTTGATCTTGTTTTTTTTTATGTTATATACATTTGGATCAGATTCATATAGATCAATTAATCATCAATCAATGGAGGAGAGGAAGTTTGTGTGCAAGTATTGTAGCAAGAGGTTCCCTTGTGGAAAATCATTGGGTGGACACATTAGGATACATATGAATGAACATTCAGTTCAAGCCAATGAAGAGAGAAACAATGCTGCCATGCTCAAGTTTGATGCTATGAGAAAGAAGAAGAGAGATTCATTAGGGTATGGTGATGGTGATGATGGTGATGGTGCTGATGGGAACCTCACTTATGGCTTGAGAGAGAACCCCAAGAAAACAATGAGGTTTGTGCATTCCAATGGCACTAATAATGTGCAGCAACAACTTGACAAGTTCTGCAAAGAATGTGGGAAAGGTTTCCCATCATTGAAAGCTCTTTGTGGTCACATGGCTTGTCACTCAGAGAAAGAGAAGCAGAAATTGGTTTTGGATAGTGAATCTGATACTGAGACCAATTCTGCTCCAAGGAGATCCAAGAGAATGAGGTTCAAGGACAATAGCAACAACAACAACAACAATAATCACCTTTCTTCTTCTTTGGCAAATGGATCTTCTCCTGTATCAGAGGTTGAGCAGGAACAAGAAGAGGTTGCTAGGTGTTTAATGATGTTGTCCAAAGACACTAGATACTATAGTGGTCGTTTTGGTTTGTTTGCTGAGTCTTCTGACAACAATTCTATTGTTGTAGAGGCAAAATCACCTTCTCCTAATACAAAGTTCACTATAAAAAATGGTAAGAATTCTGTGCCTAATGCTTATGAATTTGTGGATAAGAAGCTGCAAAATGGTAAGAAGTTGAAGTCTGCTGAGATTGGTTCTGATTACGATAATTCAGATTCGGGTTACTTCAGTTATGGTCCTAAAAAGATAGACTCAGCTGATTCAAATGGTGGATTTTTTAGGACTCAAGTTCAGTCTTCTAAAGTGGTAGACATGGCTGGGTTTGAGGACTATGATGTTGAATTGAGCAAGGAGTTTAGCAGAGGAAGAAGCATAAGCACTGAATTTAAGAAATTAGTGCATGAGGATTTGGAAAATGGCAGAGAAGATGGAGCTACAATGAGGTCTGATTCAAAGAAGAGACTTATCTATGATTCTCTTGGTTCAAAGAATGTTGCAAATGGTTTCAACAATGATGAAATGTATAAGCATGGTAGAAAAGGGTTGAAGTATGAGTCCTTGAACACTGAAATACAAAATGTTTATGAAGATGATTCGGCATACGAGAGTGACGAAAACAGCTCCGACAGTGATTCCTATACTGCTGCAAAGTCTCACAAAATTAAGGCCCTCAATGGGAAAAAGTCCAGCAAGGGGAAGAACAAGAAGAAGAAGCTGAAGTCAAAGAAAATCAAGGAACATGAGTGTCCAATCTGCAACAGAATTTTCAAGTCAGGCCAAGCCTTAGGAGGTCACAAAAGGTCCCATTTTGTTGGAGGTTCTGAAGAAAACACCCTTGTGATTAGGCCAGCTGGTGCTGCTCCAGCTCCTTGCTTAATTGATCTCAATCTACCTGCTCCAGTTGATGAATAGGAAAATGATGATCCTTGGTTTTGCACCATTTTGATGCATCTTCTGTTAAGGTAGTTGAATATGTCTGGAACTCAGAAACTTGTCTTTTATCTCTATGATGAAAGCATTATCAATGTAGAGACAATTGGGTAATTGAATTTTGTTGTTAAGGTCTTAGATCCATTATTTGGGAGGGGCAGGTAGTTGTTTTCCTATCATGTTTGTGGAGCATGACAATTTGGTAGTCTCAAAATTGTTTTTTTTTTGTTTCTTCTTCATTTATCCAAGTACAACTTTAATCTTATGAATTATATTCCTTTGTTGCAAATGTTAAGTTTACTTCATTCATATTGTCTAGCAAATTTTCACCCACCTTTGTGAATGTACAAAACATAGCTTCACTAATTGATTGCTAATACACATTATCCATGAGATAAGTATACAACAATTTTCTTGAATAATAATATATCATTCTCTGACCTATATTAGGTGGGAGAGTCTCGTACACTGAACCATATTTTTAATGAAATATAGTTTAGAAATCAAGGTCCAAATCTCAGTTACTTTTGCAAGTTGTGATTTGTCTTTTAGGAGGCATGATTATGTAACAAAGATTCTAGTTTCTCTCCCTCCAACTGTAATCAAAGCTTGCTTTTTTGTTACGTATGTTTGATCTAAAGAAAGGCGAGGAACCACAACCTTTCAAGAGTGCTATGATTTATGTTAAAAACAATAAAGAGTAGTCCTTGGAGGTGGGAGAAGCAAGTCCAAATGTTAAAGGTAGTGGAATTCTTAAAGATAAGTACACAATTTATATTTTAAACTTAGCTACAGTAAAATGTGTCGTGCCTAAGTGTAGTGCCTTAAAGTCCTTTAACATTGATAGAGTTGAGCACTATGGTCAACTCATCATGCCCGTGATATATGCAGCCTCTAATAGAAGAAGAGGCTGCTTGGTTCACTCACAAATATTTTTTCTGTTTAACTAATCCTAATCCTTTTGATTTGAAAAGGTGTAAGCTGTTTTTTTAGTATAATTATCCCATGATCTCATGACTAAAGAATTAACCAGTTTCAAGGTACATGGTTGAATCTTCCAATGTTTATAAGAATTAAATTAACTTTTTGGTCTACTGGGGTCGAGTGAGACCTTATACCACTAAACCAACGTTTTGTTAGTAAGGCCTTGCTGGATCCCAAAATGATCAAAAAAATAAAAAATAAAAAATAAAATATTTATTGGGAGAAGCAGTCACACATCTCAACAAAAATTAGTTCATTATCTATAGGAGGAAGAGATAGATATCAATGGTTATACCTAAAGAAAAAGTACAAGGTGGATGTTAGATTATTCTTGAGGTTGAAGATAGTTTATAGAACTATGAGGAAACAAGATTCTTTATTATTGAAGAAGGAAAAAATTGTGGGTTGAGGTAGTTGTAAGGTTGCCTACCAGTTAAGGTAGCAAATGTTATAATTGCCCCATATGTACCTTTCTAACACATAGTTCTTTATAGCATGAGAATTTGAATACTTTTTTCTTCATGCCAATTCCTTTAAATATATTGTTACCTATATTCAAATTTTCACTCATGAGAGGACCACTTCTATGCTATTAGTTCTTGGTCACATGTGGGCTCAATAAGGTAGAATCCTTAGGCACTCAAGAAGAATAAAAAATGTATACCAACAGAATTATATGCTCATTTGGGCTATGGAATCATTGCTGGGAAATAACCATAAAAGTGTGCCTTAATTGTGCTAATTGATTGATGATTAATTAAGAGATGGGTAGAAAATTTTATGCTCTTTTACATCAATTGAGAAATTCAATTAAATGGTGAAAGTCATGAAACAAAATTCTTCTTGGTTTGGCAATTTTTGGTCATACACGCATTTGTAATATTTTATTCGTAGTTAGTTTGAAATGGAAAAAAAGTACTGAAAAAATTGGTCAGATTTCTGGTTTTGCTATGTGAAAATGAAGATGAAGAATAACACTGCTTGTAGTTCAGACTCATATATGATGTTTTTAATGAAGGACAAGTGTTGTCTCTATTCCACAAAATAAATGCTAAGCTTGCAATTTTTCTGACTTTGTTCTTGCTTAGCTAGGACAAAAATGTGAATAGTGACGGTCTAGATTATCTTGGCCAGCATCACAAATCACAAAGCCATTTTGCTTTCTTAATTTATTCAATTAATTGACTTAAGTTATCAAAAATTCACACTTTGGAATCAGGATTAGAACAATTGATTCTTCTAAATGGAACAATTTTCAGTGCTGATATAAGATGAGTGGAGCATGTGTGAGTAACCCATTTGTAGAAAAAGCATTATCTCAGTGTTAATGTCTCATGAAGAAAAGGTCACACGGTATGTGCATACTTTTGAGGCTGAAGATGAGTTGTTAGTTCACAATGAATGTGTATTTTTTCAATTTTTATTATTTCTCTTTCATTTCATTTTGCATTTTTTCAACAAGCTGGGGTGATTGCTACTTTTTACTGTTTTTTTTATAAAGAAGGGTATCCCTCGGTTTTGGAAGAAATAATATTTCCCATTTATGTTATGAAATTATAGCTAGGTCACTAGTTTTGTATATAATATATAGTTTAAAATTTATTCACCGGGTAAAAAAATTTATGCTATCAGTATGTCACCCATCATTAATTTGTGTTACTTTTATTTGAAAGTTAATTATGGTTAATATATCAATAGTTATTGATTTGATGACAATATAATATATACATATTAAATCCTAATACATAATGTAAATAAACACATTCATTACTCACATCTATGTAAATTTTATAATAAAATTAATAATTATGCCCACTTGCAAAACTACACTCTAAAAATCTATCAAGTATGCAGAGATACCCAAAGGAATTTGGTTAAAAAGAAGTATTTGGGAAATTTAAATAGGCTCTCTTGCATAAAATTAGCTTTGATGCCATAAGACTGTAGTTAAAAGCGTTGTAAACTGTGAGACTATACCTGATACTTATATAATCATGTATCCTGTACAATTGGAACTAGAGTGTAATATTTATATATAGATAATATAAAAATTTATATACAATTTATATATTATGTATTATTTATTTGTATTAATTTTATTTAAGAGTGAATAATAATTAAAATGAATAATAACTAATATAATGATAGTATAAAAAACTCTTATATTATTGGTATATATATCTACTATAAAACTATCGGTAAGACTCACTACTCAAGTAATATATTTTGTTAAATGATACACGTCATTTTCCAATACAAAATTACTTTTCACCTTCCTTAAACAATGTCCCCGTACCACTTGTTAACATTCTCCAATATTTAATGAAGTTTGGTTATACAATTGGTCATAGAGACTCACCAATTGATGATTGATTAAATAAAAGTAGAAATGAGTTTATATGTGATAATACATGGAGCCCATTTCTCAAAGATATATATAGGTTGCATATAATACAACTCAATGGAATTCCATAATTAAAAATGTTTTGAGGTGATTAGGTCAATTGGAACCATATTCAGAGCTTCCTTGCTACATGCCAAGTATGAAAACAAATCCCCTTTATTAAAAGTTTTCGATGTCCTTATACCAACCTAATATAATTTTGTCTAATAATAAATAACACATCACATTTAATTTTTCAAATTGTCATATTAATACATTTAGGTATTTGACAAAATATCATTAAGTTGGTATAGAGACATTAAAACTTTTGATATACAAGATTTGAATTTAGGAAGTATATGGGCTTGAAGTGATCCGTTCCACGTGGGGATACAAAATAGTTAAACCGCTAAGTGAGTAAGGAATCAGAAATTATCGATTTGAATAGGTTCTAAGGAAAAAAAATCATTCAATTCAAATAAAGATAAATTTATCTTTGGTTGGAATTGGATTCAATTTATTGTATCTGTTTAAAAAAAATCAGATATTGGAGCCAAACACAACCTAGGTGGTGATTAGTGTGTGATACTCCTTTTACAATGTGTTTGGCTATACGATTTGATTAAACTCTCTTCTTAAACATGTATATTAAAATGAGTTTAAAATCTGTGCATTGACAGTGTAAAGTTTTTTATATTGTCAGCATATTATTCACCATTAATTTGTATTACTGTCAGTGTATACATATTAAATCCTATTAAAATTAGTTAGTAAGAGTTTACATAATATTTTTATAAAATGTTTACATAAGCTTATTTTCATTTAAAAAATTATAGGATCTTTCAAACACACTCTTAGAGAACTTATTATATGTCCATTGAACTACAGTCAAAATTTTCTATACAGCAGTTACTTGTATCAGCAACTATACAAGCAAGATGTTCACAAATGTTTGCACTAACCATGAACTGAGTAAGAAACAATTTATTATTTTATGCGAATAAAATTTCAATTCATTACAGATTTGTATGGGCTCATTTATTGCTTTAAAAAATAAAAGGGGGTATGCTCAAATTAATCATAAATAAGTTACTAAGATTACTCAATTGTCTGAGATTAAAATTTTTAAATGGTTAAAGATCCACTCAAAATGGATGAAGAAAATATGTTTTTTTTTTTGGACATTTGGCATTGTGTGTGGCAAAATTAAAATAATGATACGTTGTCCTAAACCATATTCCACATTATGTCATGCACTAATAAGAAAATGATAATGATATAAGTAGGTAGACACTATTAAATTCTTTTACGTGATTTATCAGTTGGCTAATGAAAGAATATCATGTCTCGAAGATATGTCTATTGTTTATGCTCACCTATATTAACAATTGGTATTAAATTAAAGTCAATGATTTGGTTGTGATGAATATGGAGACTAGATAGTAATTAATGGGCCCATGTAGGTAAATTCTTTCTTAAAATGTGAAGGCCCTAGACGGTGTCTTCCAAGTTCCAATGTAGATGATGAAAGACACTGATATAAGTATTAGAAAAGCATGAGTTGATGTAGAGCTGAAATAGGCTCTTAATTAATGACTTAGTTGAATACTCAAAAGGCTTTCATATGAGGCGAGTATAGTGTTTTATGGAGGACTCATATGTGGGAAAGAGATTGATATAATTCCAAATATGTCTAACCTAAGTCTCACATATAAGGAATATAATTTGAGAATCATAAAAGTGGATTCACACATGAAGTTAATAAAGGCATTAATGTTTTTGCCAATATGTTATTTGAAGGTCATTTATGTGGTTTCTTACTTGGTCCAACTCATGGTCTTAGAATGCTCTCAATGACTATGGTTGAAGGGTTCCTGTAGCAATGATGCTCAGAGTATGTCACTTATGGTTACATGTTGGTCAAAGAAAATTCACAATTTAGTGGTAGAAGGATGCTAATGATTATGACAAAGGGTGAATTTCCTATCAAACTTAGACCTCTCATCTATTGAAATATGAACAAAAGTCTTGTAACCAAACACTCTCATATGATTATAAGAGATATCTTTCCCTTTTCATACTCTGTCTAGAACATCTCTCTAACTCAAACGAAACGGCAAGACAAAGGTTGATCAAATCCACTTCAGTTCTCATTGCTTTATTCAAAACACTATCCAATTTTGCATGAGAGAGCATGCACACAATTCTGTCATTAATGGTACAATTCATTCTCTCTACCACTTCGTTATGCTGAAACGTCTTACAAATTGTCTTTTGAATAATTTTTATAATCAAATGTTAGTAATAGATCATATTTGAACCATCAACTTCCTTATTTCTCCACTCTTAAATCCTCCACTCTAACTATTTCTTCTACTTAGGCCTAATTTCATGTTACCTGCAATACTCCTAAATGGACCCATATATTCACCATCATTATCAGCTTGAATACATTTCAGCTTCCTTCCCCTTTCTGTTTCAACACTTTCATGAAAGTCTCTAAAGACAACTAGTATATGGTCTTCAGATTTCAAAGCAAAAGCCAACACTTTAGAGTGGTCATCAATAAAAGTAACAAAATATATAGCACCACCAAGTGGTTTAAAATTGATCGTGCAAACATTAGTGTGAACTAAATCAACAATATTTGATATTCTATGAGGATTAGTATTATGAAATGAAACTCTATGCTGCCTACCAACAAAACAATGAGTACAAGTTCTAAAGAAGAACACTCCTCTCCCCACTTCTGAATCCTTGTTCATCACGTACCCAACAATATTTGCTATATATGTACTTTTTTTATAACAAGATCAGGTACTCTAACTTATATACATCATAAAGTACTTATATTAACCTTGATACATAAGTCTAATACAATCTACAGATTAATACATCACTGAGAAAAGAAAACCAAGACCAAAACACCAAAATTTAGAGGAACACCAGCAGCACCTATCAACCTGGTATAGTGATGATATCTAAAAATTGTTTTTTCCTTCTCTTCTCCCTTTCATATGCTAGAAGCCAAAAGACCCATGACCTAACTAACAGAAAATGAAAGAAGACGGGTTTGGTTCCCCTGATCAGATGGGGAAGAGATTGAGACAGTAAAAGAGTGAACAATAGCTCTATTTCTTTATTGAGAATAAGCTAATACAAAAGAGTGATATTCTATGTATTTATGAATGAAGGAAAAGCTCTATATGTAGCCTATGGAAGCTAACTAACTTACAATAGAATTAACAGAATTAACTATCTTTTAAAGGGGGAGAAAAGGGTAGAAGTGTAAGGTAACTTGTAGCTCAAGTAATTGGGGTGTATGGGTCAAGTTGGTAATCTGGTGCGCCAACTTGGTTGAGTGGTTTGCCTTGGTGCACGTTGATTGGTGCGTCTTCTGTGGTGCCTTGCTCGGTCAGGTTGGTGGGTGCTTAGTGTGTTGCTGATGTAGAGTGCTTGGTAAGGTTGGTGCGCCCTTGGTTTGTTGCTAATGCAGAGTGCTCGGTCAGATTGGTGTGTTGCTGGTACGTGGCTGATGCAGAGTGCTCGATCAGATTTGTGCGCTGTTGGTGCGTGGTTGATGCAGAGTGCTCGATCAGATTTGTGCATTGCTGGGGCGTGGCTGATGCGTGTTTCTCGGTCAGGTTGGTGTGTCGCTGGTGCGAGGCTGATGCGGGTTTCATGGTCAGGTTGGTGTATTGCTGGTGCGTGTCTGATATGGGAATCTCGGTCAGGTTTAAGTGTGATCCTCGGTTAAGTTGTGATGTTTGGTCTAATACATCCCCCCCCCACACACACACACACAAGCTGGGGCACATATGTTTATGAGACCAAGCTTAAGGTGGATATAGGTGTATTCTTTGTTGCCAAGGGGTTTGGTTAAGGCATCAGCTAGTTGTAGTTGAGAAGGAACAAGAAGGAGTTTGATGAGGCCTCTGCCGTGTTGTTCTCTGATAGTGTGGTAGTTCATGTCGATGTGTTTGGTCCTTTCATGAAAAACGGGATTTGAGGCAATGTGTAAAGTAGATTGGTTGTCACAATAAGGGCTTGCTGTTTGTGATGGTTGGAGATGCAGATCAGCTAAGATATAGTTCGACCATTTGATTTCACATGTTGTCAGAGCCATTGCTCTATATTCTGCTTCACAGGAGCTTCTAGACATGGTTTTCTGCTTCTAGGATTTCTAGGAGATCAAGGGAGTTGCCTAAGTAGATGCAATATCCTGAAACAGACTTCCTTGTCTCAGGGCATGATGCCCAATCACTGTCACTATAGGCTTTGATGTGTAAGGTGGAGGATGCTGAGTAGAATACGCCTAGAGCAGGTATACATTTGATGTATTTGATTACTCTGATGGCAGCAGCATGATGCATAGTAGTTGGTGATGCCATGAATTGGGCCAGCTGGTTAACAGCAAAGGAGATATATGGCCTTGTATTGGTGAGGTAGATTAATCTACCAATCATTCTTCTGTATGCAGAAGCATCGTGGTAAGGTGTGCTTGAATCTTGGGATAAGTGAGTGTCATGTAGCATTGGAGTTGGGGCTGGTTTGTAACCTAAAAGACATGCATTAGAAACAATTTTCAGGGCATATTTTCTTTAATTTATGGAGATACCCTTGTTAGTTCTAGCAATTTCAAAACCAAGAAAGTATATAAGGGGTCCTAGATCTTTAGCTTGAAAAGTATTATGAGGTTGGTCTTTGTATGGGAAGATTAGTTCATAAAAGATGACATCTCTGCTTACTTCTAAGGATCTGGAGTTGAGATGTAGGACTATGTAACCTTTGGTGTCCTCTTTGTAATCTAGGAAAACACATTTGGTGGCTCTTGGGTCAAGCTTGCTTCTAAAATGGGCTAGGGTGCTAGTGAAGTAGAGAGAGCCAAATACCTTTAACTGGTTCAATTGAGGTTTCTGGTTGTATAGTTTTTCATGAGGGGAATGGTTTTGCAAGACATGTGTAGGGAGTAAGTTGATGATATAGGTTGCATGTCTTATGGCATAGGGCATATATAGTTTAGGAACTTGGCTTTGAGTGAGAAGGACTCTGGCTACATTCAACATGCGTTGGTGCTTTCTTTCCACCACATTGTTTTGCTGAGGTGTGTATCTGCAAGAGGTTTGGTGCTTTATGCCTCTTGCTGAATAAAATTTGGGTATGGAGAATTCTCCTTCGTTGTCACTCCTTATGGCCTTAACCTTTATGAAAAATTGGGTCTCTCTTAGGATAATGAAGTCTTGGAGAGTTTTTGAGGCTTCCCCTTTAGACTTTAAACAAAAAATCCAGGTATACCTAGAATGATCATCCACAATAGTCAAGAAATATCTATCATTATGAACAAAAAAAATAGCAATTGGTCCCCAAATATCCACATGAATTAAATCAAAGATTCGCATAGAATGTATATCACTAATAGGAAAAGCTAATTTCTTCTACTTAGCAAAGTGGCATGTATCACAAGGGTGTTTCATATTAAAATTAATTTTAGGAAAGCTGCTTTTAATAGTGTGCATACAAGACTCAGAGGCATGTGCCAGTCTAAGGTGCCATAGTATAGAAGAGTCACTTTTAACAGTATTAAGGGCATGTGTCTGCATGGTGCTCTTCATGACATAAAGTCCATGTGATAAGCTAGCTATACCAATCATCCTTAAAGATTGTCTTTCCTGGATCTTGCAAAACAAGTCATCAAATGTTAGGACATAGGGCAATTGTGAGGTTAGTTTAAGTATAGAGAGCAAATTATAATTGAAGCTGGGTAGATATAGCACATCTTGAAGTATTAAGTCTTGGTTTATTGGAACAGTGCCTGAAATGTGTGTGATGAGTTGAGAATCATTAGGCAGCTTAACATTTATTGGTTTAACAATCTTGAAAGATGTAAATAAGGATAAGGAAGAGGCAATATGATCAGTGGCACCACTGTCCACAATCCAAGTAGTATATTGATATATGAGTTTAGGGGTACCTTTACTGCATTCATCGTGCAGGGTTGGACCAGTGGTGCTAGCAGAGAGGACATTTGATGTATCTTTTGCAGAAATCGTCCCACTTGGTTGTGGCATGTTGACAAGGCCTTTGAATTGTTCTTGGCTCAGGCCAAAGACTGTCTCATTGTTATTACTCTTTTGCTCCATGTCTTGCTCAGTGTTGCTCGCAGAGATGCAATTAGCTTGTTCAGCTCTGCTTGATGGGAAATTAGCAGGGAATCCATGGGTCTTATAACACGTTTCTATGGTGTGGCCTGTCCTCTTGCAATGAGTGCAGAATTTGCCAGTGCTTGAAGGTCTTGTCCATGTTCCTCTATTGCTTGATCCGTAGTTCCCTCTGCCTGAGTTTGAATTGGATGGTGTTCTTCCTGAATTGTATGTGGTATACCTCTCATTATTAGGTGTTCTTCAAGATGAGCCCCCCTTTTCCAGTTGGTTCCTAGTGCCATTGCTTTTAATTCAGATTACTGGTCCTGTAGTTGGCCTTCTTATTGAGTTACCAGTGATGCACAACTAACTTTTTCAGCTAAAAGTCTAAAGTTCATAAAGGAATTTTTTTGGACAAATCTGAAGTTCAAAAAGGATTAAACAATGAACTAAAATATACACCATCTTATCATTATCTAATAAAATGGGTGTCACCTTCAATACATCTATGGGGTCGATATTAATGAAAACATTTTTTAACCATTTATATCAATTCATTCTTAAAAGACATTAAAAGGGGGAAAACAAGTATGATAGATTGATAGCTATTTTAGCCTTAGAAAATAATTGGTTTCTTAAATATAATACAAGGGGATTGATTCTTGTTTTTGTGTATAAAATGATTTTGTT
Source organism: Lupinus angustifolius (assembly GCF_001865875.1). Lineage (NCBI taxonomy): Eukaryota > Viridiplantae > Streptophyta > Magnoliopsida > Fabales > Fabaceae > Lupinus > Lupinus angustifolius. The sequence goes on along the minus strand of NC_032017.1, from coordinate 14,535,303 downwards.
CATAAATGTAAATTATTTCTATAATCTCAAGACCTTAAGGGTTAGTTTGGGAGTTGGATTTTGGAGAGGAAGGAAGGGAAATGGAAGGTTTGAGAGTCATCTCACAAGTGTATTTCGTGGCTCCCAAGCTTTTTCTTTCTCTCTCTTCCCCTCCAAAATCTAACTCCCAAACTAACCCTAAGAGGCATTAGTCTCCCTCTACGTAGGCCATTGGATGGCACTCTTAATGCATATTGTTAAATATATGGCTACACATGTATTGCAGCAGTATGCACTATTGTGTGGGCACAGTTTGTGTCATTATTGTTATGGTAGTTATGTTTGTGGTTTGTATTTTACTTTTTTTACCTTTACTTAATTGGTTGATTAAGTAACTACCAATCTTCATTAGATGTAAATATTCTGCACTTTGCCATTGTGCAGAATTAATTAATGATCAATAATAAAAAACTAAATATCTTCTTCCTCTTGACTCTCTCAATTTCTTTATTCTTCTCTTTGCTGAATTCTTAAGATGGTATCAGAGCTACTCAAAAGGAAAGCTCTGCTACAGACTCACTTATGGCCAGATCAAAAGATCAAGTTGAAATTGAAGGCAATCTACATGTTCACTGGTGTTGGATCAATTGTTTTAGAAATTTATGTTACAAGTGATGTGTTTCCGTAGATAAGAAAAATGTCCAAATACATTATGCTGAAACAATGGTTAGCTTTGCATTTATTCTATTTGTTTTATCTTGGATCATATTGTGCCATATTTACTTTCCATTTTGGATTTCATGGTTATATGTGGTTTCTTGGTTGGTGTCAAGCAAATTATACCAAACCAAAAGCTTCCTTTACTGAAGAACGGGTACAAGGAAAAGTTTTAAGAATCTTGATGAGATGAGGCTAATTGTTCTTTCAGTTTTGTTAGAAGCTGCTCCTTTTTCCTGCAATATCAGTTTTGTTTCCTCAAGATCTTGCATTGAGTCTCTACTTGATTCGACAGGACTTTCTGGATCCTCATGCATATACACGTGCTGATATATAACTTCAGAACAATAAGAATGATCATCACCACCATGACTCCATAGCTCATTCAAACAGTGAAGGCTCAATAAACCATTCTATATTTTTCTCAATTTTTTTATAGTTATTCTTGAGCAAAAATTGTTCATATTTCATCATATTATTCTCTTATATTCTTGAAGCATAAATTGCTTATATTTCTCTAAATTCTCTCTTATTATTCTTGAGCAAAAAAATGCTCTTATTTCTCTCTTGGTCAAGAAACCAAAATGGTATTCTTGAACAATAATATCATTTTGATTATTTAATCTTCTTCATGTTGTGTTGGTTCTTGATGAACAATATATTACTTTCAACTTATTTTCTTCTAAGAATTCACCTATTAATTCTCTTAGCACAACCTTGATAATTTCATGTACTATATTTTCTTCTATCTCTTAAATAAAGAGATATGACTCTCACATTTGCCCTTGCTAAAAGATAAGGAGAATGAATGCTCTACTTGTTTGTTGTTCTTGGCTTGTTCCCCTCAAAGCCTGCATAAACTCTTCTCTTTGTAACCTTTGAACTACAGCAACATCATCATCTTGACCAGTTACTATAAAATGTGCTTTTCTTGCTTCAACTTCTTGTGGAAATAGAAGCTATATTGTATTTCACATAGTGATATTCACAGTGCAAGATCATCCATTGCTTATTAGTTGCCTACATGTGATGGAAGTTTCACAGATTGGGTTCAACTTTTGGATCTTCTTTCCCAATGCTATATGTGCTCTAGTATTGAATTTCTCCAACTTGAGGAGACAGTTAAATATATGGCTATATACAGTGTTGTATGTATTTCAACAATATACACTACTATATGGATTATTGTATAGTTATGGTAGTTGGGTTTGTCGTTTGTATTTTACTTTTTTACCTTTACTTAATTGGTTGATTAAGTAACTATTAATCCTCATTAGATGTATATATTCTGCATTTTGCCATTGTGCAGAATTAATTCATGATCAATAACAAAAAGCTAGATATCTTCTTCCTCTGGATTCTCAATTTCTTTATTTCTTCTCTTTACTGGATTCTTAAGACATATGATAGGGTGAAGTAAACAACAGAATATAACTATATAAATTCTTATACAAATATAAAAGAGAATCTCACATATTAGGATATAAATGAGCTTTTATGATATGTCTCCCATGAGCACTAAAGAGATCGGAAGCCACTTTCATCCTTTTAAAGAAAAGAAAAGTTCACTCTGTAAGGTTTTAAAGTATCACATGTAAAATCAGTCATATGAAGAACGTTTTCTCTAAATTCTTAAAAGTTGCCCCCTATTATAGCACTTTAGCCTAAGAGAGATTTCTAAGTGCTAAAGAAGACAGCACCATATAAGTGGGTATTAGTAAGCTATAGTCCACTGACACAAGATCTTTAGTAATAGTAGTACCAAAGAATTTTGTAGCCACCGAGAGATATGCATGATGCTGGTTTGGTAGTGATGCACCACAAGTATCTTAAGGAAGCTAGAAGAACAGATTACCTTACCTACCCATAAATAATGCTATAACTGTATGGATATACACTAGGTTTACTTTTACTAGTGGTGGAATATGGGATGGTACATGTCCCATTTGTATCCCCATCCAATCACAAAATTTTATTTGATTAAAAGTAAAATTTATAATAATATAAATTAATATTTGTACGATATTCTATGAGATTTTATTGGCTTGGTACATGGGTACATGAATTTCTTGGGAGAGAGTATCCTTGTCAGTGGAATATGGGGTAATTTAACACACGAATATTGTCAACCCGAGATTTTCACTATTAGATAAAAATATATGAATAATTTCTTCTTCTTTTTTCTCTTGGTATTGTAGGTTTTCCTAATCTACATTAAGAAATTAATTTCTTTTAAATATAAAGTTATAAAAATATATTTTTTCTCGAATAGTTTTTTTATATGTGGTAAATGGGAAGCAACTCAACTGAAAATATATTTACATATATAAATTGTTAAAATAAAAAACTTGGTTCCTAGAACTATATATTCATTTAAGATTAAAAGTTAGTTTATGATACATGATTCTTAAAGAATCAAACAACTATACATAATGCTATTTTCTCCACACAAACTCCAAACATATATATAAATATGTTACAAAAACATTTTTTAATAGGTTCACAAAAAACTAGTTGTTTCCACACATTGTTCAGTTTCCAATCTCTGAAATCCACACATAAAGCTTCAATAACAAATCAGTTTGCAAGGCCATATAAAAATGCTAAATATTTTTCAACCTAATAAATTATTATATGATCTCAAACCAATGATTTTAACCTTATATACTTTAGGATTTTGAAGAAATACATTTAATTTAAGCTCTAAATACATTACCAATAGTGTAGATGCTGTTGAAATCATTGAGACTAGACTATATAATCATTTTCCATTTCAATTGTTCATATTTTAAAACTAAATCGCCGAAATTTTAGTTCTGTCGAGTTTAATGGTTATGCAGTTTTTGTGTTTTAATTTCCCTATAGATGATGTAAAAGTTGAAAAGATAAATAAAGTTGGATATACCATAAAATATTTCCCTCATCTGTTGCGCATTCCAGGCGGTACAATGTCTCCTAGTAGTCCTTCATCCATGGGAGTGTTGGATCCTCCAGTGTTGGATCCTCCAGCTTCTTCATCTTGTGTTTGGGAAGCCTGAGAAATACTTGTAAGAGTAGCATTATACTCTATTGGCATCTGAATAGGATAATATATATGTGATATTGAAGGAACCAAGTGGACACTGGGAAAAGCTGATTCATGACTAGTGATTCCTCCTCGTGGAAAACCAACTGTGTGATGACAGTGTTGCCCTTCATATGTAGTAATAACAATAGTTGGGTCCTCTGATGAACGCTCAACCCTTTTCTTCACCATGCATTTGATGTTTGTGCAACGATAGTAGCTCCTGCATTTGAAATACAGATTCATCACAATAATTAGCTGTTTATCTACAATAACTATAATTTATACTACATGTAAAGAGGTTTATATCACTTTTATAAATTTGAGAGGTTGCTAATATATACTTGACACAAAAAATATACCTCACATGTTATATAAGAGCCTATTTGGTTCAGGAAATCATTCTCTACTTTGATCTTATGCTTTTGTTTTTGTTAGTGATTGTAAAATTTGGTTTGATGTTGATATGTATATGAATTTTTTTTTACTAGAGACAAAATACATTGGTAATCTTTGTCCTAAAGTGGATTAGTTTTCAACTCTCTAATACCCTTGATAGTAAATACACGTAAAGAAAATTGTCATATTCCTATATAATTTTTTAAAACCATAAATAAAATAAAAACATGGATTTTCGGAGACCACACACTATTATCCTGTTTCAAATATTTCATTTCCACGTTCTCCCTTCCATTTTGTTTTCCATGCACAATCCTAAGTAAAGAATATTTAAGAAATAGATGCGACATGCATTCTAATAAGTCGAACAACTTACTAATAGTGTCTAATTAAAAAATAACTTTTATTAGCTTAGACACTATAACTGACATTTCCAGCTGGGATTAACACTCGAAGGAAATCCTGATTATAAAAAAAATAACAAATAAAAATCAACATTTTAAAAAACAATTAGAGAAGTCAAAAGTCTTCCTATAGTAGTAGTGTTGGAGATGGGGGATCCACTTACTCAAGAGTAAGTGGAAAAAAACTACTCCACATTTTAGGAAAATTTAATGATTAAGATTCACTTACTAATTTAAATCATTTAATTTTCTTAGAATGAATGACTAAGATGTAGAGTAAATTTTTTCCACTTATTTTTGGAGTAAGTGGAACCCTACCATGTACATGAATAGGAAGCATATAATTCATTTTATCTTGTTGCAGTGAGACATAATGATTATATTGTAGTCTCTTGGTAATTTTTTTAACTCAATATCATGTGTAAATTAGAAAGCTTGGAGAACTATTTAAAGAATGCGAATATACAAAATTTAACTCCCAATTTAGACCTTTTATCATGTTTGTCATATTTAATTTTCTTCCCCTATATATATTATATGAATGCAGTGTCTTATGTTTTGAATATTGTGTATGTATGATTATCTTGTATCTCGTCTAGTGTCCATGTCTCTTAGCAAATATATAATGTGTGAAAGTAATGATTAAGGAACTGAATGTAATAAGATGTTTTTAGTGATATATTTTATTAGGAGAACCAATTTTATGTTTTTAATAAAGATATATTAGCAAAACTGATGTTATAATAGTGGAGAGTTCTTTTTACATTCTTGGAACTTTCTAAGTGTTTGTTGTAAGAATTTTAAATTTTCTTATTAGGAATGAGTGTTAAACCCATCTAAATGTCTTTCTGTTTGTTAAACTTTGTGAATGTGGTTAAGAGTATTATTTATTCTCTTAATACTCCTTTTATTTTTATAATCTGATTGGTAATATAATGAAAGGTTAAAATTTGATGAGAAGGAAGATATACACCTAGGAAATGGACTATTTTTAACTGCTTTCTGACCATACTTCCTCCATCTGTAGCCATCTTCAAGATGATCAACATCACTCTTGGTCATAAATGCAAACCGTGGCTGCCTTATACGCTTTTGCCCCTTCTTTTTACTTTTACTCCTACAAAATATGGCACATACTGTTTATCAAGATATAAAAATAGCATACGGAATATTAAAATAACAAGAAAAGTGATCTCATTAACCTAAACCAGAGACAGATGTATTGCTACAAGTTATCGATCATACACAACACAATTGTATTTGAAAATAGCAAGAATAAGCACATAGACATGTTTGGGAGCATTAGTTAGAACAACTACCCTTAATTAAGATAGACAATGTTCACATTATTCTTGGATTTAAATGAATTCTATGAGGACATAAGATGAAGCAAATACCATGTGGTAGACATTGAACTTAAGACAACAATAATCTCTTCCAAATTAATGAAGAGATAAGACAAATACTATAAAAACAAAAGAAAAAGTAACATGTAAAGACATTTTTATCCTTTTATATATAATAAAATATCATGTTTGCTATTGAAAATACGAAAAACAAATAATTGTTTCTCCATTAATAAAGATAATCCTTGTTCACACCATACTAAGAGGATGGAATAGAAAATAAAAAGCATTGAGTTATTGCCATTTATTACAAGTGTCATTATGTGTTGGCATAACTCTCAAATAATTATGGTGGATAACAAACTTAAGTAGACTTTGTAGGTTAGCATCAACTAATATAATGGAAAAAAAAGATAAGTGTCCTCAAATATTTTAATGATAGTTAATTACAAGCCTCACTTTATACCAGTGTTGTGGAAATCAGATTGTACTAGACAGTCTGATTGTTGACCGGACTTGAAAACAACTTTGATTTACCGTCTTAACTGAGTGAGGATTGGACCGTTTTGAACCGGAGAAATTCCGGTCTGATCGTGTTAAACCTGATTAAACTAAATTAACTCGGAAAGTAAATCGGATGGTTCACTTAAAAATCTAAAAATGGAACACTACTTTAGTCTTTTGTTTCACTTCAGTCCAAAAAAAGATAAAGAGATATTACTTCAATGTAATTATATATGATTATTAATTATATAAAATTTTACATTTATATATAATTATATATCTATAAATAAAAAGTATTAATTATGTATAAAATCGTCAAACCAAACAGTTTAACCTGTTAAACCTAGTATGAGATCGCTTCCGATTTGACGTCCTGCTCAGGTTTCACAACATTACTTTACACCAGGCCAAAATTTTAAATCAGCACTATTCAATTTTTTTGCATAAAAAATTAAAAGAAAAGAAAGCAACCGCAGACATATTTGTTAACTAAAAAAGGCCACATTGAAAGTTCTGCATGCTAGCTAGCTAGTCATCCCATAGCCAAGAAATACAACACCTTCATACACTCAAACTAAGGCCCTAAATGAAAATTAATATTCTTTTATTCAGATAAGGAAAAAAAGAAGCATTAAAAAATGAACCACAAAAAAAGAAAGAAAACAAGAGGAAAAAAGAATAAAAAAGTTGAGAGACTGGCCTGAGAACGAAAACATGCAATAATTCATTTAGGGTAAGAAACATTATGTCACTGAGTAACTTGCATTCAAATCTAATGCATGCCCAATAATTACGAGAAGAAAATGCCAGTTAATGCCGATGTTATCATATAGCAGTAAAATGAATAAGCATCGTACCTAAAAAGTAGAAACGCTGTTATGCATTGGAATGTAAAAATGACCCATAATTTGAACAAAAAAGCTGCAAGTGGTTAGATTCTTATTAATGCAGAAAACTCAAAAGCAGCATTTGCAAGTATATCATCTTATTTAAGAGAAAAACTTAACAAAAAGAAAAGTGGAGCCCAATCAATCTGATTAATATCCTATACTTTTTATGTTGCCATTATTATTCAATTAAACTAAGAGTCTAATATTTGTATGTCAGTAATTTTACGACACATCATCCACTGAAATGGAATATTTATATTTAGTAGTCACTAATCTTTAACTCGTGAAAAAAGAATAATAGTAAATAATATTTGTATAAACAACATAAAGTTTTTTACGTTATTTACATATGGGTTCTTTTTATTTAGGAATCAATAGTCATACTAATGAATTCTAGATTGAAAAATAAATTGACACTGTAAAAATATTATTAATGCATGACCTATTTTCTCTTAAAATAATAGTACAACTTTTATCATAAGATTGTGTATAATAATGACAATAATAATGCGTAAATAATGAAAACCACAAATTTATTATCATCATTATCGTTCTACTAATAATTGTAAAGCAGAAAAGAAACTGTGTGGCTTTGAGCGCGCCATTCTCGCCGCAATAACGGCGTTGCTCGTGCGCTGAAACTTCAAATACCCGAAAAGGCAAATTTTCCTTTTCACTCCAATTTTTATTTTTTTAGCCATGAATTTTCTAAATTTACAAAAAACACACTTACCAAAAAATAAATAAAAAATAGAAAACTCTCTGATTAGGAAGATTCCTGATTGTACGGACACAGATAAGTGCACTGAACCTGAAGGAGTTAGAAATGGAATGGAATTCGATACCATACTAAATTACTAACAAACAAACCACAACTTGATTCGATTTTGTTTGCTTGAATGTGAAATTCAGTTATTTTTATTCCATTTATACCCTTGTAGTTTTTATTATTTACGAATTAACCACATGGAGAAACACGCATAACACTTACACACAACACAAGTAGAGCAAAGTTGAAAGCAGTGAAGCAAGTTTTATATAATTCGTTTTCACCAACTCACGGAATCTCAGACGGCGGTTTCTCGTCAAAGACGGTGGATTTCTCCGGCGGATCCTCGCTGGAGCTCGTAGACACCGACTGGTTATTCGACCTCGACGATGTAGCTGCCACAGCAGCCGTATCAACAGGTTCAACCGAACCGGAGAACGCAGAGTGAACCGGAAGCCACAGACCGTCTGTGTCTGATCCGATCCGGTTCATTTGAACCGGGTCGATGTTCCATCCGAACTCGCTCAGTATGCTTCTGTCCCTGTCGCCAGAGTAGAAATAAGAACCGTCGGAGTCATCGACGCCGAGTGGCCAGCTCGAATCGCCGGCGAACTCAGCGGTTGTTTCAGGATCGAAAGGTGCTCGCGGTGCTTTATCTTTATTTTCTTCCATACATGGAGTGTATGCGTGAATTATATATGAAAAAGGATTCGTTCAATCTGGTTTTTTGAAACCAAAGTGATTTCCAGGAAAGTGAATGATTTTGAGGGAAAACGAAGAGAGAGAGAGAGAGACAAAGAAAGCGAGGGAGAGAGGAGAGAGAAAATTAGGGTTTATTATGTGTTGGTGATGAGGAAGAAGGGACGCGTTAGTTTTTGAAGTTTATGAAAGAGTTTGAAAGGGTTGTCTCATCAATATACAGTACAATAGGGAGAGAGAGAGTGAAAATTATTGATTAATTTCAAATTTTAACAATATTTATATTTTTATAACTTTTAAATATTATTTTTTAATGGGTTGGAATAGAGTATATTATTTTGGACTTATTATCTTTTTGCTGTCACTAATTCAATTATACTATGGTGTTTAAATAAATATATATTGTTGAGAGAAATATTAACAAGTGTTTTTAGGACACTATTTACTAAGTAAAATGAAAATGTTGTATAGTGAAATGTTAATTTAAACAAAATGTTAGACTTATTTTATATTCCTTAAAAACTTGTTTCTACAATACTTGTTAACACAATTCTTTCATAAAAATAAATTTTAATTCAATAGAAAATTTGGATGACATCTTCTAAAATGAACAAAATAAAATTTGAAAAAAAATATAGTCCATGAGATATTGTATGTCCATTCTTATTTTTAATGATGATCATAGTGTTGTGTTCTTGTTCAATACTTAAATACTTGACATTTTAGGAGAATTAATCTAAAATCACATTCAAATTTAATGAATTTGGATTCTCAAAAGTATGATTAGCTTAAATGAGACTATTCAATTAATGAGGTAAGGTGTGTTGATTGATATTTATTTGTTGGTCTGATTTTTCGATAAGACTTAAATTCAATTCCTACTTAAAAATAAAGAAACATGTATTATTTAAAAAAATAACTTTTTTTGTAATAAAATTTCTAAGAAATAATATTTTTAAAAATAATTTCAACAAAATCTATGATTAAAATTTTGTAAAAGGATTTATTAAACAAAACTCATCTAAAAAAGATTTATAAATAAAACGGAAAGGAGATAACTTAGAAGAATGAGAGTCAACTATAATTGTGGTCTCGGGACACGCGGAAGAATGATTGGATCAGGATGATAACCCGTGTTCCTCGGCCTCCTGTACTGTTAACCAAGGTATTGAATTTAAGTTGCATATTTAAATAATAAAATTAATATTGTTTAAACAATATTTTGTCAAAAACATTTAACAAGCGTGAGTACTATTTATTGTTTGTCAATATTCAGAATAATCACGTATAAATTAGTCTTAATTTTGTTTTGTTTTATTTTCTGAATTTTATTTAATTATCAGGTATAAGAGATATTATAATCATTAACAAACCAAGAGTTAAAATTTGATTTAAGGTTCATATAAAATTGTATATTATTCAAAAAAAGATAACACATCATTAACTGACCTCTTTTTATTCCCATTTAATATAAAACTTTATTAATCACTTTAGTAATAGAGTATATGCTACTTTAATTTTTTTATTTAATTTTTTTTACACTATTAATCTATTATTTATCATTTATGTGTCAACCATCATTGATTATTAAATAAGTAATACATATGAATGATGAATAGAACATGTAAAAAACTTAACATCAATAGTGGGGGAGTTTTAAACTCAAAAGTTTTAAGTTTATGCATTTGATTATGGAATCATGGTAAGGAGTTTGAGTATTTCATATAAGATCACAGGTAGAAACCTATATCAACTGAAGAAATTGTTTCTATTAATGGAGAAGCAAGTGATTGTTTTTACATATATTTTCAATGACAAAAATATAATTTTATGGTAAACAAAAAGATAAAAATGTTATCACGTGTTACTTTTTGCATATTATTATGTAATATTTACATCTCCATTAATGAAGAGGATCCGTACTCATATTAACCAGGTAGCAAAAAGATATATTTATGGACTATGGTACTTCACCTGGTGGACCCTTTTGCTCAAGTTTCTTAATTTACAATTTCTCATTCACCTTAAATCCGTGACTACGAAATTTTGATTTCGGGTTAAATATGGTCTCTATTTTGTTTTTAGCTTTTGACTTGTTTTCTAATTCGGTAGGTATGGATACATAATTCGTAAACATTATGGACTATTTTTGTCTTGCCAATGTTGTGGAAAGGCTCCTTTCATAGGCAAACCCTAACCTACTTACAATAACTCATCTCATAATGTAGAAATAAAAGGGCAGCCAATTACTAAATAGTTCTAATTAATAAATGGATACATAATCACAAAGTTATAAGGTATGGACAAATTACTTGCCTTCACGTATCTTAAAAGGAAATTTCATCCATGTGAAGATTTTTTTTAATGTATGTGGGTGCAATAACATAACATTTTTCATTGATAAAAAAGAGGAAACAAAATTACAAAAGGAAATTGAAAATGTTGAATTTTTCGCTCAACGAGTCATTGATGTCGTTGAGTGAGGATCCCTCACTAAGCAAAAGCACTTAGCGAGATTTCTACAACTTACTTTTTAGGACTCGATGACGAAGTTGTGTTCGTTGAGCAAGAATTCCAGATTCGTTAAGCGAGTTAGAAGGCTCATTGGATTTTGACCTAAGGAGGAATGTATACATATCATAAATTCCATTCAAATTAGATTTTGACCGAAGTTTTCTGCTTATATAGCCCATTGTTGTTTTGATTATATTTATTGGTGTAATAATCCTTTAATTAAGGTTACTTTAGGCTAAGCTTATTTTTGTCCATTTTGCATATTTGGTTGAGCATCCCTTATCAATTTTAAGGTATAAAAGATATGTAAGTAAGAGAGGTAGAAAGAAAAAAACAAATATATGGGCTTATAGAAAGAGATATACGGTTAAAGATAAGAAGGATATAAAGAAAGATAAGATGTGAAATGTATTGTATGATATGATATTTTATTAGTGAAGTTTTTGCTGTTTTTGCAAAGACATCTCACTTTATCATAAACGAGAGGTGAAGGGAAGAACGAACACTTGAGGCAGTAGAAGGAAAGTAAGTGGTTGGAATAATTCATGTTTTTGTTTTTTTTTGTACCACCGAGGATATTCTTTTACTTTTTGGATAACGAATTAATCTTCTTCTGGTTTTGTGGCTGTCTCTCCCAATAAATGTCGCTCACGGAAATCAAAACCTTAACATTTTTGCCATCCTGCAGATCTAACAAAACCTACACCACTAGACCAATATCTTCATAACAATTCATTCTTTGTTTGAGTTAATATTAATAACATCTTTTGATGAATGGAACTTTCCAAAAATGAAATCGATTTTATAGTGGTTGGCCTACCATTACGGCAACCAAATTTGGTAACACACAGTATTATAGATTTGGTTATGAAATCTGAAAAATTCACTAGGGTACATAAAAATATACCACGATGCAATGCACCAATTTAATTGCTTTAATGCAATGTCGTTAGGTGCGTAGACAGAATTTAATCCCAAATCTAAATCTGATTAAGTGTTAAAATCCTACCCTTAGTGGAAGGATATGATTCGGTGAAACTAAGAATTTGTTTTCAAGCCACACATGCTTCACACAAAAAATGATGTTTTGAGTTAATGACACTAGCACTATAGTGAGGCTAGATTTTTCGATGAGAAATTTACTAACATGTTATATTGGAAACATGATTATACTTGTGGGAAAAAGACAAATATAGATAAATATGTATCGCTTGAATCAACTTGAAAAAAAGGAGAACTCAGATGCTTTTGGTTTTAGATATTTCTTTGCATTCCCTATTCTTCATTCTCTTCTCAGTTTTTGTTTGTTTGTTTCACCCTCATAGAAAAGTTATCAATATTTAACTAAAATTTAATTCAACATTTTATCATTGGAAAATTATTCAAAGGATGACATCATCTTCTCTCCATTTTCTTTTTGTTTTCGCATCAAGTTAAAGTTATTAATACCTAGCTACTTTCTTTGATCCCATTTATGACATATTTTTAATTAAATTATATATACTAATAAAAGTGATTACATTTTTTATTTTTCATAAAAATATTGTAAGATTAGATGAAAACAAGAAAAATTAGAATTAGCCTAATCTTTTAAACGAGCAAATGACAACAAAATAATAAATATTACATAGAAAGTACATAACATAAAAAGTGTATAATATGTCTTATAAAAAACATGAAAATCTTCTAAAAAGTGTCCAATAAAAAATAGTTAGTTTTTTGTTTAGGTTAGACAATCTTAGGATATCAAACTTGAACCAAACACACTTTAATAACAATGAGATGATTTATGTTGGTCATTAGATGGATAATTTGAGTGTAACATATTTGTTTATTTATTCTCTTTCATTTTTATTTAAAAAATGTATCTTTTTCTTTTAATTCATGAGTACTCTTAGCATTTGTTTGATTGGGGTGGAAATGAGAGAAAGCTAAGGAATAAAAGAGGAGAGAAAATGGAGGTAGTAGGACTAGTTTTCTTTTATTTGGCTAAGAAAAAATATAGAGAAATATGGAGAAATTTGGTGGATCAATTGAGTGAATAGTGACACTGCAAGTCTAGTATGGAGAAATTTACTCTTATGTGAAGAATGTCCTAGGCTATACCAATAATATAACATGCAATCATGCCACGGCTTTATAGGTCTGTCATAATCCTTGGGATCGGTGCTGTTTTTTAGTTTCATCCACTTTAGAGGGATATTGATTGGTTTTAGTGCAAATAGACCAAACTTTGAGTTACAGGGTGGAAACAGTTCAGACTAGATTTTTCTTTAAATAGACTGAGCATGTATAGCATATAGGAGTTTGAGTCTGACCTGTTAGTCTGTTTAATTTTTTTTTTTCAAAACCTAAGCTTGACCTATTTAAAGTCTGATATGACATGTTAGTCTGTTTAAATCCTGTTTATTTTTTTTCAAAGCCTAGGCCTAGCCTGTTTAAAAGCATGGTCTGGTCTGTTAGCCTGTTTAAAGGCTTATTATACTATATTATATTGAAATATGTGATCATGTCTATATTTAAATAACTAATATGCATACTTTTAAATAGATTTTTATAACCCTAACAATTAAATTATATTTTTGTATACATTTTTATATTAAAATTACATATATAATAACATTACTTATATATTAAAATTATAAAATATGAATATTATTATATAATATAACTAAATAGGTCGGTTTGTTAGATTTAATTGGTCATTTGGATGGCCTAAAGTCTGATCTATTAAACTAAATAAGCTTTTCAAAAAGCCTAAAACTGACTTGTTTACGAAAAAAGTCTGGTCTGACCTAACCTGTTATAGACCAAGTAACAGACCCTAGTAGATGGTCTAGCCTATTTCCACACCTATATATATGCAAGTAGCTAAGAGCCTAGAGACAACACATAAAGAAGTTTTAGTTATAACATTTTGCAAGCAAAGGATCTAGGTACCATTAAAAAATAAACAAAAAAAAAAGACCATAAAGTGAGCTTAACGATATAAACTTTTATTTTTATGCTTGAAAAGTTGAGGTGTCTGTTGGGTCTGGAGAGAGTGCTCCAGCTATGTTATAGGTGTGACATTCATCTCAAAGTGACTTGGAAAATATACCTTTTGGAAGAAAAAAGGAATGGTGTTCCCTAGCATTAATCTTTCTTTTATATTATCCTTTTTTTAGGAATATAATGGTAGGCAATAATAATATACCACAGCATATTTGTTATGAGATTCACCATTCGTGATCAAGACTATTCTAGCTAGCAAAGTTGTTGCAGAAGAAAGATGATTACTCACGGAAATTATGCAAGTTACATATAAAAATTAATAGTAAAACCCCAAGTCGATGAAGGTTCCCTTTTCAACACATATGGTAGTTTTAATGTAACATTTTAGGGTTCATTGCTTTTTATAAGGGTAATAAATCAAAAAGAAAAAACTTTGAAAGATATAAAACACATTTGTCATTTGATTTTGAAAATTTTCTATTTTCATTCATTTCTCTCCAAAACCTAACTCACTCAAAAATATTCCTAGGAATGTTTTTTAGTTGAGTTTTGAATGGGGATATAGAATAATATAAAGTTTTGGAATCATCTCATCACTTATTTCATGACTTTGAAGCATTTATTTTTTTATTTTTTCTCCTTTAAAGTTTAACTTTGAAACAAAGTGTGTATCTTTGAATTTTGAACATGATTTCCATTCAATAATAATTGAGAAGGGGGGCTTCGACACATAGGTGGATATATGAGGGAGGTGGAGGACCCCATGAAAAGAATAATTGGATAGTTTCAATTGTTGAAATAAAAATCAATAGTATGATCACTATTTCAGGTGGCCCCCCTATCTAGAGAAAGTGGTTTATTCACTTGAGCCAAGAAAAATTCACAAATAGAGAGAGAATGTTGAAACTAAGATTTTTGGGGGAGAGGATGTTATCTACTTCTAAGTTCTAAAGTCAAGCATGCCGTAGATTTCACAACAATGTTATTTTTCGGCGGAGGCATAAACAGGAATAGAAAAGTAATGACCCAAATTTCAATACTTCTTTTCTAAAATAGAAAATATATAGTTTAGATATCTACTCTACTGTACAAATCACTTTGTTCATAGATTTTTATGGATGGACAACTACGTATTAATGGTAAGATTTAATATGAATGCAATGAAAAAGTAACTGTTTTTTTATATTACAGTTTAACTATTTTTTACATTATTGACATATCATCCATTATTGATTATTAACTCTCAAATAAAAGTAATACAAATCAATTCTAAATAATATATCGACAATATAAGAACAGTTTTAATATCAATATTGTATACATATTAAATCCTAACATTAATATGTGATATGAGTATAAAAACTTTACACTAATAATCCACATATATTAAA
This sequence comes from Lupinus angustifolius, assembly GCF_001865875.1. Taxonomy (NCBI): domain Eukaryota; kingdom Viridiplantae; phylum Streptophyta; class Magnoliopsida; order Fabales; family Fabaceae; genus Lupinus; species Lupinus angustifolius. The sequence continues at coordinate 14,519,633 of NC_032017.1, read as the reverse complement.
CTCTTAATGTTATGTGAAGAGAAGTGAAAACAAATCCTATTATTAATGTCATTTGATTCTAGTCGACTTTCAAAATAAACTCAATACTCTTGATATTACACTTTGTAAAGTTAATATTAACGTTCTTCTAAGGAGATTAGGATGACAATGAAAACTGAATTCATGATATTTGCTCAAACCTAACCTGAATTTAATGAGGAAAACCTCTTGTGATTGGGTTCGGGTAAAAATCGATCCCAATTTTCGGATTCGAGTTTGGTACAGTTGATACTCTACTATCCGAACTCGCCCTGATCCAATTTGACAACATTTTTATTAGCAACTAGAGTCATCATTGAATGCTCCACTTAACTCCAAATCAAGTAGAAGGATCAACAATGCGTTTCTATTGGTGTAAGGCCCCACTGGATCCCCATGATCGATGGTTCGATTCCTGAGAGCGATACTTGTTGAGGATTAATTTCTTATCCAAAAAGGTGAGAGGATACTTTTAGTAATACTACTGACTTTCAAACAATTGTTATTTCCTTGGTACATAATCTTCTGTCGCATACATGATAATGGAGAACACCAATGTTTTGTCCTACTTAAGATTCTCTAAAGAGCATCATTGTAACACTCTTGTATATTTAGCATATTCAGGGTATAAGTTATTGAATGCTTTTGAGTATTAGTATTGGAATAAAAGGTAGATTGCAGTACAAACTTGACTCAGCTCTTTTCATTATATCGTTTCTTGAGCATGTTAATATTGTATTCAGATGGCGTACAAACTAATGTAGTGTGTATTTCCTTACTTTGATGTATTTCCCAAGAATACAAGCTCTTTTCTCAAAAGCTAAAACATATGTATTGTGCAAAAAAAACAGTAATAAATTTTAAACACAAGGCACCAATTTTGAACTATTTTTTCGGGTTCCCCAATGGGTTTGAGATTATATTGCTAATTTCAACCTCATCGAGTTCAAGTTTGGGTTTTGAATTTCGAGTTCGAGGTTATGTAAGTATAAACCCGAGCCTGATCCGCCCTATTGTTGCCATTCCTAAAGGATATGGAGAATATCAAGCCTATGTAATTGCCTTAGTTGGTAACTCTCCTTTTGTTCCGTTCTATTTCAGTGGATGGGTTTTGGACTACTTGATGATTCCAATGAGCTCCATATCAGTTGTGGCATTTCCATCATTGGATGGAATTTGTAGGGTTTTCTTTTTCTCTCAATGACAACTAGCGAATAACTTAATTGAAAGTTTATAAAATAAAATTTCAAATCTTTTACTTTGAACTTCTTCATGGAGGAATACAATGAAAATCTAACCCACTTCCATGAAGAATATCGTAGAACGTTTTCATATCATAAACTTCTTCATGTATCAAAAGGGTGTTTTGGGACTTTGATATAGTTGAATCCTAAAAATTGAGGTTCAAATATTCATTTCCAAATTATAAATTGGATATAAATATAAAACCCCGATTAAATTAGATTTGAGCTACTACCAAACTTAAAGCCCATGGTACAACCGTACAATAATTTTGTGTTAAACCCTTAACTTATGGAAAAGAGATCACCCGTTATCCCTATTTCTTATTGTCCAATAATTAGAACGTGTTTGTTTGCGTTATTGTTTTCATTTCATACTTCTGAAAACATGAAAAAAAATCATTTCCAACATTTTCAATAATGAGGCAATGACATTTTATTAAAAAATTTAAGGCTTTAGTGGCTCCGTTTGTTACATATATTTTGATGTTTTAACTTTTTCATGTTAGTCTGAATGTTTTGATGTTTTGAAAACTCGATACACATTTATATTTTATTTTCTAACTTTATCCTTATTTATTACTCATATTTTAACCACATGTTTCTTAGTTTTTTAATCTAATTGTCAATGTCCATTAAATATGGCTATTTTAGTCAAATTATATCCAATTTTTATATCATTTAATAATTTTTAAAGTATGTGATAACCTTAAACATCAAAATATGTGAAATGAGGGGTGTATATTTTTAATTATTTTGTCCACTAATCATCAAAATACCAAATCAATTAATGAATGACTTCCTCGTCTAGACCGTCATACATCTACATAATAAAATTTATTTTTTATCACTCAATCTAACATTTTTTTCTCCACCTCTTTTATGGTATTCTTCAAACATGATTTAGTGATGAGTATGGTAATATATGATTTTGGATCAAAACTGACTCTTGATATTACTACAATCTAAACTAAATATTAAAACACTTGTATGTTACTAATTTATATTAACTTTAAGTTTCTCTTTGGTTGAAGAGTGAAAAATGAGAAAAGAGAGATGTGAGAAAGAGAGGAAAGAGAAAAAAAGATGTGAGAAATAGAGCAGATTGTGATATTATTTGGTATGAGAGAAATATAAAAGAAATAGAGGAGAAAAAAGTAGATATGAATTTGAGTTACACAAATATCCATACAATAAAAGAAAATGACACAAAAAATTAGGGATACTTTTATCATTTCTAACAAAATCACTCTTGTTCCAAACTTTCTTCCCACTAATGGAGAGAAATAATTTTTTTGTGGGTCTCATGTCATTTTCTTCTCTCCTTCCCTTTTCTTTGCTAAACCAAACAAGGTTTCTCTTTAATCTCTCTCCCGTGTTCTCTTTCTCTTCTATTTCTTCTCAACCAAAGGGAGTTAATTTTTTTAGAGAGCACTTACAACAATTGCATGATGCTCGTTATGACTTTTTGCATGTCTTTGTGATAGCTAATGATCAAATATAGCAATTAAAAATGTTCAATTTATTGTTGACATAAAATCCATTGGAAAAGAAAATGTAAATATCAAATATGTAGATTTCCTATAAAATTATTGAATTGACTATATTAATAATTAAAATTTAGAATTGAATTAATTGTAAGAGTAATTGTCATGATTTGTTAAGTTTATAGTGAATGATTTTGAAAATGAAAATGATAATAACAAACATATTTTTAAGAAATGAAAACATGAAAATGAAAATTATTTTTTGAAAATGAAAATAAGAAATAGAAATAGAAAACATTTCTTGAAAGCAAACACACCCTTAAACTTCAATAAATAATATAAAAAATATTATTTTTAATTTTTAATTTTATTTATTTATTAAGTGGTAATATTTGATTGACCCAAATAGGGAATGAGATAATGTAAGAAACTAATGATCTCTATTTTAACTTATGAGTTAGACTCCTCTCTAATAAAAAAAACAAAGAAAAAAATACATATAATAACATTATAGACTGATTCATAACTTATAATAACACAAGAGTTTTATATATTGTCATTGCATTATTTATTATTTATATTTAATTGTTATTAACTTAAAAAAAGTAATCTAAATGAACAGTGAACATATATAAATCTTTATACTAATAATTAATACATTTTATACTATTTGCTATTTAGTATAAGCAGGAAAAAAAGAACATAGTTTTCAGATGTCAAAGCAACGTCTAAAATTGTCAATGAGCGTGTATGGTTTGAATAGAACAGAGTTCTCTGTTTTTTCGCTAAGCCTTTCATCCATTTCATATTTTTTCAACGAAACAGACACATTTCTTAATCTCTTCTATTCTGTTTCAATCATTTCCTACTTTGTTTCTTATTATTCCCTCTCGTGCACAGAAACAAACCCATTCTCAGCTGTGGGTTTGTGTTCTCCTCAGATTTTGTAGGTACCCATATAACTTTTTAATCTTTTACTTACATTCTTCTTCATCGTGATCATCATGGTTATTGAATTTTTATCTGCTATGTTTTATTTTCTGAATCATGGGTTTCTTTGATTGAGTAGTTTTGGTTTGGGACATTATTGTTTTGTTTCGTCTAACTATTTCAAAGATAATATAAGCATTTTTTCCCTATAGTGGCATTCTGCTTGATGGTTTTGATTCTTGTTGTTTATCTTTCATGTTTTTGGATCATGGGTCATGGCTATCTTGTAATGCATTGTTTTTACTTGTTAAATTATTTCTTGTAAAACATTAGCATTTTGTTTCATAAAAGTTTAGAATTTTATCAACAGTGCTGCTTCATTGATCCTTAACTTTTCCTCCAGGTAAAGGAGTAATTTTAGTTACCATTGAAAACATGAATGTTTTTTTTTATTGTTTCCCAAATTATGGAGTAATTTGATTATTATCTTCTGGTGTTCTGGGCATATGCATCAAAATGTAGACTTTGTTTTACTGAATTTGGGTGTTGTCTTTTCTCACACTCTAAATTCAGGTCCACTCTGACAAAAGATTATTTTTTCTTCAACTGTTTTCCTTCCATTTACCAGTGATGTTGTGAAAATTAGTTGTGTTAAGATTAAACATTTGAGAAAACCTAAAGTATTTAAGAAACTTAAAACGCAAGAAAACCTGAACTTATTTGATCCTATGAGCTAGACAAGTGCATAAACTTCATGAAAAATTGTGTTTTCTATGCTCATTGTCATATTTTAATATCCTTGTATTGTTGTTTTGTGCTGTACATACAAGAGTTGTTTTGAGGTTGTTGTTCCACTATATGTTTGTTACTTTCTCATGCTCACTAAACTTGTTTATTTCCACCAGGTTTTGCATTATCTAAAACCAGCTGATTATCCTGAATGTGAAAATGTTTGGGTTCAGAAAAGCACAACCCCCAAAGCCTGCTTTTGATTCAGGCACTGAATCAGAAAAGAAGACAACCCTTACTCCGGATAGACGAACCGCTTCAGAGCCTGTTGTGGTGCCAAAATCTAAAGGAAACTATTTCGATGAAGACGACGATGATGATTGGGGGAGAAAGCCTTCATCCACTGCAGCTTCATCAGCTGGTTCAAAAGACAGGTATAAAAACGGTTTCCACGACTCTGGGGGGCTAGAGAACCAAAGTGTTCAAGAGCTGGAAAACTATGCAGTATACAAGTCTGAGGAGACAACAAACAGTGTTAACAATTGCCTGAGGATTGCTGAAGATATCAGAGAGGATGCCTCAAAAACCCTTGACATGTTGCACCAGCAGGGTGAGCAGATAACAAGGACTCACAATATGATTGTTGAAACAGAAAAGGACTTGAGTAAGGTGTGTATATCTGATTTCTATTCACATTTAAACTTCTTGTTCTAAGTTTGGTGTGCAAATAACATTGCCCAATACCCTTATTATTTTCAACTTACAATAATATATACCATTCTGAACTAAAGAAATTATATGCCATAGCTATAAGACCCTATGAAGAAGGAACCAAGTAAAAAGATGCACATGCAAGTGAATGCCATGATTCCACTTAGATTTGTTTCCTAGCTTTCTTGTCATATAATTTTAAATTTTACATTCTGTTTGATCATCAGGGTGAAAAGCTTCTGAACAATCTTGGGGGCATGTTTTCTATGCCCTGGAAGCCAAAGAAGACCCGGGAAATTCAAGGCCCTGTAATTACAGCAGGTTTTCTTCTAACCCCTTCATGTTTATGTCCCAACATTTATGTTAGTTTCCATAAGACCATAACTCAAGCATCATAAAATAATAAATTCTCGAACGAGCAAACGAAAAGATTCTAGAGCACCAGCAGGTTTAGGTATTGTTCCTAATTGAACATGGTGTCTGAACAGATAAGCCATCCAAGAAGAATATAGCAAGTAAGGAAGATAGAGAAAAGTTGGGGTTAGCTCCTGTGCCTAAGGGAAGATCTGCTCCTACTACACCTCCTAATGAATCAGCCAATGCATATCAGAAAATTGATGTATGGATTTTTTTTGTTATGTCTATGAAATATTGGTTTGTGAAGCAACATTTTCACTGCATTATCTAATCTCATGATGTTACTAAACCAGGTTGAGAAAGCCAAACAGGATGATGCACTCTCAGATTTGAGTGATATCTTGGGTGATTTGAAGGGTATGGCAGTTAATATGGGAAGTGAACTTGACAGGTAAAGTTTTTTTTATACTGTACTAATACAACAACTATACTTTTACAATACACAACAACTTTCCTTGCAACTTTTGCCATTATAAGGCAAGAGGTGCTTCAAGAGGGTGAATTTGACGCAATGCTAAAGTTGTTGCTTAGTAACTATGAGTTTACGAGTTCAAATCCTGAAAATACTAGTGTTTTCATATATTATGGTAATTGCAGGCAAAATAAAGCTCTTGATCATCTTGATGCCGATGTGGATGAGCTGAACTCTCGAGTTAAAGGTGCAAACCAACGTGCGCGCAAATTAGTAGGGTAATGAAAGACGATAGCCTCAAAGTGTTGCTCTGTCGAAAGCATACAAATTTTTGTGTTGTAATGGTACTTTCGAGGATAAGCCTTGGTGCAACTGTAACGAGTTCAATCAACAAGTTTCTTTATATGCGGTAACTCTATGTGCATCTATTCTTCTCAGACCCATACTAGTTTAGCTTTGTGCATTGCACGCCCTTTTGTTGTAATGGTATTTTCACTAATTGATTGTGATTTCATTATTTATATCCAACATTTTCAATTCCAACGTTTTATTGACTATATTAGAGAGTTTGTTCCAGTGTTTAAGAAAAAACAAGTAAATGAAACCAAGAATGTGTAGCCTATAAATCCCCCATGCACACGTACTTCCCAGTTCCTACCTTGATTTACCATGACAATATGAACTCCACATACTCACTATCAGATTTGGCACCACAAATGCCAAATTTTCAAACATATAAAATCATCATGGATTAATGAAAGCACAAGCTTGTCCTTTGTTGCTACTAATCTAGTGTACGATAAGGGATGATCTGGCTTAGGTTCCTAGGTGGGTTGCAAATCTTGCTCTGTTCCTATCTTGCCCATCACAACATGACTTTATATCATATAGCATAAAGGGTACATATGTTTTAGGAACATTTTCTATAAAAGTGTTTTTGTAGAAATTTGTTGACAATTCCCTTTTTTAGTAAATAAAAAACTTCAATAATAATATGGAAAAAATGCATGTAGTAATATAGTAAGAGTTTTATACACGCATACAAAATTAACACAAATAAGTGGTGATGGTATACTGAGTGTATATGTTTTTTTACATTAAAACTTAAGATTGTATAGACATAACACTTATAATAATATTACTGGACCCATGTGTTAGAGCTTGACAGAGCCTGCACGAGCTCACTCGAAAACTGCGTGGACAGTTCTTAAAAGCAAATCTTTGGACCAGTCAAATGGGGCCACACCCCTCATGCATTGGGCTGCTTCCTCCTGCCACATAAAAAAACCTGTCCAATCAAGTTAAAAAAATTAGGGGAAATAAAAACCAAAATTCTCTATATATTTTTATAAAAAAAACCCTTCAAAAAAATATATATTTTAAAACACAATTCATTGACCTACCCAAACAAATTAGTGATAAGAATTGAAGTTCGAACTACTTAATTATAATGAAAACTACTTTATATTATAATAAAAACTGTCTTTTCTAATATTATATCAATGACTAATTCTTTTATAAACTTACGCTACTAAATTGAAGTTTATAAATTATTTAATATATCTTCATGCACTTCAGTTAATGTTGTGAATAGTTTCATAACTGACAAGACTTCAAACCAATATTGTTTTCAGAAAAGCACCCCTATTCTCTAAAATATCTTCATCCCTTTCTTTACTTTCTTTTAAATTTAACAAATTGTGCATATTTTAATGAGAAAGAGATAAATATATTATAAAATTTTTTTATATTATTATTATTATTATTATTATGTATTATCCATTATTCATTTTTAATTATTATTAATTTTTAAATAAAAGTAATACAAATTAACAATTATTAATGGAATGAAATACATAGATATTAGATTCTATTCGTGGCTAACAACTATTCAAATGCTACGTTATACATTTTACTTTACATATAGTAACATGATACTAGATGAATTTATGGCTATATAAGTATGTTTTGTGGTGAAGACATTGTCACATTATAAAAGTATAATATAATGACAAAATGATATATACAATGTAAGAACTTTTTACATTGTCACTGTATCATTCACCATACATTTTAATCATTATTAACTTTTAAATAAAATAATACAAATGAATAGTAGATAATATACCGACTGTATATAAATCTTTACACTGTCAATATATTAATATTATTAGGTACTCAACAATTAGCACAAATTTTAAAAACTAAATTGTAGGTGTAAATCATGACTATCAACTAGTCAAATTAGCCAAACACAACCATCCATACACTAATACATAATAGTAGTCGTTAGAAATTAGAAGTGTTAAAAACCTAAAATACCATTCCCATGTACATATCATCTATTAATAGAGATAATCTGAAAATTGAATCAAAATTACAAGTGTGGGTGAAATGCTCAACTAAATGTGTTAACCCTTGACCCTTGTTAACACTTTATGTCTCATCTGATAAAAGATACCAAATAAAAATGGATTGTGAACAACTGTTGTAGATAATTTCAAAGCATTTAGTTTAAATGGTGCAAAGTACACCTACTTTATATCACAATACAAAATAAAAAAGTTTTAGAAAGATTGTAAAACTTTATTTTGTTTGATATAACCAATAGTATCTCTTATTCTTTAATTAAATAACAAATCTATTTCACAATATATAGATATTTCTCCTAATATATATCATTTTTAGAAATCAAACATGGTAAACAATATACTCTTGCAAAGAACCAGCAAAATAATTGATTGAGTTAGGACCCCTCTGTTTTCTCGGTCATTACATACCCTCATGTGTCTCTTGCTTTGCAATTAATATTACTATCACTTATTTCCCTAATGTCAAATCATCAAACCCATCATTTTCTTTCTAACCTTTAACTGCAAAACCATCACTTTTCTCTTCACCCTCCTCTGTTTCTCTCTGTTTCAGAAATGAAGACCTCTTTCTCTTCAACTACTATCATCATCTTCATCTTTATCTTCTTCTTTATTTCAGTCAATTCCAATGTTCAAAGCCATTCTCTTCAACCTAAAAATCCCTCAAGAAACATCCATAACCACCTTCGTTATTGTGATTCTTTTTCTAGAAGAAATCCACGTTCTTTGTGCATTGAACTTCAAAAAATGCACCATGGATTGAATTCTCCAGTTCCACCTTCAATGGAGAATGGTATTGATCCAAGATATGGTGTAGAAAAGAGACTAGTTCCTTCTGGTCCAAACCCACTTCACAATTGATTTTCCATCAAATTTCACCTGAACTAACAACCTTAGGTATCTAATCTTTATAGTTTATACCTAATCTTTTTTCTGCATGTACCACTTCAACAGTTCATTTTCATCACACACTTCTACTTGGTGTTAGTAATATTGTATATGTTGACCACAATGTAAAACATAAGGCCAAACCCATTTACTTATTTCTTCATAGTTTATAATTATTACTTTTCTTGGTAACATTAATGGGATATCCTTCATCAAGTTCTTGCATACCCATGAAGCAAAAGGGAATAAATACTATTTATACATCACAAGAGCTACCATAGCATGCAGAAAGAGACAATTTTTGAAGTGGATGGCTCTTCAATCCTTACAAATCAAGATTAGTATGTTACTTTTTTATAGGTTCTATTACTACCTTTATTTTCTTCTTTACCAAGCTTTGTATATTGTATTGAACCTTTTTTCTTCCTTTTGTAACATTTCCCTTGTAATGGGAAATTCCCATTTCCATGCTTGTTTTTGGTTTTCTTATGTTGCAATTAGGACCATGCAGTTTAGTGTATGAGAGAGGGTAGAGAACATTGTAGAAAGAAAGACATGAATCTTAAAACAAGCATGGAAATGGTTCTTTTGGGTCTGCTTTGAAGAGAATATGGATGGAGGTGGAACTCAGAAGGACCTCATGAGTTTCATTAATATGGAGCCACCACCCACCAAAGGATAAGGATGCATCTATTTATGGGTGTTGCTTTGTTTCTAGGGTCAAGATGGGTTCATTCTTGGTATTATGTCAGCAAAAAAAATTCAAGAATTTTAAATATTCGATTATACTTTATAGTTGGTATTTGATTGAATTAATGGATGATTTTGTTATCACTATATCATATTATGTTTATTCCTTTATTTATTTGGTACAGTTGGATATGTGATGATTTTAAATGTATACCTATAATCTGTGATCATTATTAAAAATGTGACCTGTGTCATTCCAATTTCCAACAAATGCAAATGGATGCTTGTTTAATTGAAGTACTTTCCAGTGTGAAACGTGAGTTGCAAATTTCTGCTTAAGTAGATTATAGGAACAATTGGAACCTCAGCACTAGAAACCTAGAATATGTGTGCATGCTAATTTGAGGAGCATGCCTACTTTGCTAAAAAAAAATAGTTTCTTAAATGAAACTTCTATTTAGTGAGTTTTATAATGATATATATATATATATATATATATATAGCCTTATTCTATAAATGAGTCTGGCTCTTCTCCATTACTGGAGAGGGCAGTGCATACCTGAGATTGTAACACATGGCCGAAATAATATCTCAATGGTCCAGATTTTTGTTTTTTTTCTAAATTAAATATTTTTAAAAAAATAATCTCTCTCACATTCCCAGTATTGAAGAGTCCAGTATTGGAGAGGAATCTATTTCCCTATAAACATAATAGATATGTTTCAGTACCCGAATGAAAATGGACAATCTAGATTTTTATTAACGATTTAAAGGATTTTATACTAATAAAAATCATATGTTCCAAAATCATGTCTAATAATGACTTTAATTTTGATATATAATAAAAAATTCACATTTAACTTTAATTTTGTTTCTTATTACTTAATTTTCTTGGGTAATAAATGTCAAAATTTCCATTTATCATTAGCTTTAAGTTAAAATTTTAGAGAGATGTTTCACTTAGTCCAAAAGTAAGTTTAAAAAACGTACTATAATTTTAAGGAAATCTAATTGTTTGAATTAGTGAGTAGATTTAAACATTTATATTTTTTTAGAATTGATAACTAAGATGTGAAGTAACTTTTTAAACTTAATCTCCTGCCAATATACTAAACATAAAAATAGTGCTTAATCATTGTACAACCCTTTTTCTAACAAAATCGAATTCAATTTATACATGATAATATTATATGTAATTGTCATGAATACCTCCTCCTTGTGTGCATATTTCTTATTTCTCGGTTTTCTCCTTTTCAATGAAATAGTGAACGATCATTAGCCACGAATTAAAATAAAATGAGAGAACATCATTGTTAAGTGCCAATTTGTGAGGGAAATGTATATGAATTTGGGGCACTTAAGTGTAGTAAGGATACAAATTGTGTATAATTCCTAACAACTTAGTCTAATTTTATCTTGTTTAGGATTTTACATATGTTTATGTCAATTGCAGAATAAAAAAATATGAAAAGGAGGAGAAAAATGATAAGGTTGGAGTTTCTGAACACTGCACCCCTCGCCTAAGCCACAATCTCGCCCAAGCGAGGGACTGTCGCTCAAGCGACAAATGAAGAGTGAAAAAGGGTGTCACTCTGCCTAGCCCTCGCCCAAGCAAAAAGGAAGTCCCTCGCCCAAGCGACAAATGAAGATGGAAAAGGGCAGATTCTCTGCCTGACCCTCGCCCAAGCGAAGGAGGCTCGCCCAAGCGAGTTGTTCATGATTCAAAATGGTTATCCCTCTCGCTCAAGCGAGAATCTCGAGCTTGAGCAAAATACCAGGAGTTGGAACAGATATAGGCAGTTACAAACTGAAAAGTGGAGGGTTCAACCATCATTCTACCAAGTTTTTCACGAAATTTAGAGAGAGAACCACTAGGAAGTAAGAGAGAAGTCGTGGGAATGACTTTAGATCGATAATTTATTGTAATTCTCATGAGATGAGTGTTGTAAGGGGAAGGATGTTTGGCTAAATCTTCAGTGTTGAGATTGAGATATAATCTTCTAACTTTTGTACTATTGGATTCAATTCTTTAATGCATTTTAGTTATTTGATTATGGGAAGTTTATCCCGTGTTTAATGCATGAAATTACTTTGCTACTAAATTCATGATCTTGGATCCAAGTTTAACTGGGAAGTTGAACTTGGTATCGATTCTAGATTATCTTCCTTGTTACATCACAGCTCTAGGAATGGACAGTGATGTAGGAATTGTTTTTACATTGAACTTAAGGCTAGATAATTGGTTAAATATCCCATGAATTGGTATTTAAGTAATTATCTAAAGATTTTGTACTCAAGGAATTGATACAAATGATTCGAAGAAAATGTACATCAAAATATGTAACTTCACAAGTTATACGGAATTGAATCTAAGGATTGCAAAGGGAAAGAAATATGAACTTCAATCCCAACGCATTTAATTTCATAGTTTAATTTTTACAATTTAACAATTATTTTCAAAAACTCAAATGATCATAAACATCAAATCTTGTAAATATACACTCAATCTACTTTCTTAGGAATTAATACAAATTTACTCTGCTCTTTGAGGATGATATCCCGATATTTACCGGTTATTACTTGAATGATATGATTCACCTACCATACGAAAATATTCAACAAGTTTTTGGCGGCGTTGTCGGGGAGCAATAAGCGATTTATATTAGTTCTATATCAAGTTTATTGATTATTGTAAATATTTATTTTTAATTCTTGTAGTATAATTAACCTTTGTACTAACCTTTGTTGTAGTCTGCTTATTTATGCTTTTGTGACGTAAGGCTATTGAAGAACAACTATAGTATAATCTAGAAGATAAAGTGGTACTGGAAGCTGGGTGCAGTGCAATCCTTCAGAAATCCTTACCTAAAAAGACTAAAGATCCAGGAAGCTTTACAATACCAGTCACTATCAGGGAATTGTCGGTGGGGAAGGCACTGCTCGATTTGGGTGCCAACATCAATTTAATGCCATAATCCATGTTGAAGCACATTGGAGATTTGGAAATTAAACCTACCATGATGACTTTGCAACTTGCAGACAGATTAATGAAGTTTCCTTATGGGGTTGCAGAAGATGTCTTAGTTAAGGTAGATCAGTTGGTGTTTCCAGTGGATTTTGTTGCCATGGACATAGAAGAGGACGCATAGGTTCCTCTTATTCTGGGCAGACATTTCATGAAGACTGCTAGCGTGATTATTGATGTTGATGATGGCAAGCTGAATGTCAGAGTGCAAGATGAAGAGGGGAACTTCAATGTCTTTGAAGCCATTAATCATCCGAAGGATAATCAACACTATTTCAGAGTAGATGTTATTGATGAACTATACATGATTGATGCACATTTACACAACAACAGTCCTTTGGAGAAAGCTTTGATGGATGAGTACAAGGGTATAAATGTAGAAGAAGAAAAATGTATTGAGAAGTGTGTGGCGAAGTTAGATGCATTTTGAGAGATTTCATCTCAGCAGCCCAAACTAAGGAGCTTTCAAACACTAAAAAATTGAAACTCTAAAGTTGGAACTAAAAATGTTACCCTCACACTTGAAATATGCATTTTTGGCAAATGGAGGTAATAAGCCAGTTGTAATTAGTAGCACTTTGTCAGTTGAGAAAGAAGAAAAATTGCTCATTGTGATGAAGGAAAATGAAGGGGCTATTGGTTGGACTTCGTCAGATCTGAAAGGAATTAGTCCTTCATACTGCATGCACAAAATCCACATGGAGCAGGATTACAAACCAGTTGCTCAACCTCAAAGGTGTCTCAATCCTACAATGAAAGATGTGGTGAAAAAGGAGGTGATGTGACCTCTGGATGCATGAATGATTTACCCCATATCTGATAATGCACGGGTGAGTCTCGTTCAAGTGGTTCCGAAGAAGGGAGGAATGATTGTGGTAAGGAATGAAAAAATGAATTGATACCTACCAGAATAGTCACAGGCTGGAGGATGTGTATTGATTACAAGAAGTTGAACCAAACTACCCAGAAGGATCATTTTCCTCTACGATTTATGGATCAGATGATTGAGAGGCTGGCTGGACAAGCATTCTATTGCTTTTTGGATGGGTACTCAGGATATAATCAGTTCACTGTGGACAGAGATGATCAAGAAAAAAGAGCTTTCACATGTCCTTTTGGTATCTTTACATATAGGAAGATGTCATTCGGACTGTGCAATGCACCAGCCACATTTCAAATGTGCACGTTAGCTATCTTTTCTAATCTGGCAGAGCACTGTATTGAAGTGTTTATGGATTACTTCTCAGTTTTTGGGTCGTCATTTGATTGTTGCATGGCAAATATGGACATCATACTGAAGCGATATGTTGAAACCAACTTGGTTTTGGATTAGGAGTGTCGCGCCCCGATTTTTGGCTGCACAACTTTATTAGAGTCGCCACTGCATTTTTTCTAGTAAAAAATGTAGAAAAATCATTTGGCTCAATCACATTGGGTTTTGGACTTTGATATCCAAGTTCGGGAGTCGATTACACACTAGGGAAGGTATTAGCATCCTAGTTGTCCGTTTGAACATACTCTACTATATTGCATGAGTTATTAATTGTGTTATTATTATATTTTTATAAAAAAAACTTTATTTTATTATTATGTCTGACAAGAGTGATTTTGGTCCTACGTATCCCTTATGTAAGTCAAGACTACGTAGTTCTTTGGGTATAAAAAGTTTGTTTGTTGGATTGAATTTATTTCTTAAAAGAATTAATATTTAAATTATTTTTTTTTAAATGAATGAAGCATAGTCCTTACACCGATACTGCATCTCATATCAAAACTTAGTTAAGAAATTTCATTTTTTGTTTTTTATTTAAAAAATGTTATTTTAATATGAGCGAAGCATAGCCCTTATGTCTGATATCACATCGCATATCTTAAAATTATAGTAATGTGATTTCATTTTTTTATTGACTCATAGATCTTTGTTTTATATATTTTTTGAATAAGTTTTCATTTGATATATGGTGAGAAACTAACTAATTACATATTTTGCTTCAAAATAAAAAATATTTATTAAAAAGAATGTTGTAATGTGTATGCAAAGAGTATATTGTTTATACATTTATTTTTTGATGTAGTTATAGTTATATGTTACAATCATGATAATTATTATTACTAATGCAATTATTGATAACAAAAATAAAACTAATATAAAAGAAAGTAATAAATATGACATACCTCTCATATTGATTCCAACAACAATGGAACGTTGCAACTCTCAGGAAAAGTGGTGCAAAAAAAGTTAACCAATGCCGATAAGACATGTAGGAAGATTGTGTGCAAAAACAAACTCAGAGACATGACTTTGACATGTAATTGAAGCTTTTCTACCATGTATTGTAATGCAATTATAATTTCTCCTGAGTTTCTTTGTGCTTTTTTCTCATTTTTGTGTATAGGAGATCTTGGATTATTGTTTTTTGGTTGAAGATGGTTGTTTTTTTATGATTATGCATGTAAGATGATGCTTAGAGAAGAAAATGGTTGATGAGTGTATTTTTATTGAGAGAATGGTTGAAGATTATTGGGAATAAATGATGAATAAAAGACTTTCTCGATGAAATTCTTATGGATTTGTGGTTGAGTAAAAGATGAATGAGAAATTGATGAGTGAGTTGATGAGGTGGTTGTGTGTGGGAGATTTTGGGATTATTATGGATAATATGAATTTATTGTGTATGAGAGATTTTTGGGATTGTGGATGAAGAATTTTTGGAAATAGATTATGGGTGAAGGATTTTTTAGAATGGATGATTGACGGAGGAATTTTTGAGAATGAATGATTTTTTAATAGATTGTGATTTGTTAGGAAAGAAAAAATGGAGTTTTTGTGATGAGTGGCTAACCTTATTATTTATAGCATTTTGAATTACCACATGTGTTAAATCTCCCATTTATTTTATTGGAGAGAAAAAAGGATGAGATTTGATTTTTGCCTTAAAAACAAATTTTAACATTATGGCACATAATTCAAAATTTTATATTTAAACAAGAATTAATTAAAAATGAATTTGTATTATTATTATTATAATTTTGGGACTCTTGAAAGATGTTATTTTTATTAGAAAATTGCCAAAAATACTATTTTTATTTTTATTTTTTATTTTTTTGAAAAAATGTATTTTGGGCCGGACAAAATTGGGTATTACGCAAACTAAAGTTTGGAGTGTTGTCCTAATAAGTAACTAGTAAAGAAATGAATGTTGATTTTGTTGAGGCTTAAAATATGTTTTTGTTGGTGAGATAACGAGCGAGGTACGAAAGATTTTGTTCGAGGTCGTCAAGCACAGGGCCCTCAAATTTAAAAATTCAGGCATGGAGCCTGAGAAGATTGACTTCGAGGTCGTCAAACACGGGGTCCTCGAAGGCACAATTTGAGGTCGTTAAGCACGGACCCCTCAAATTTTAAAAGGTCGGGCACATAGCTTGAAAAGATTGACTTCGAGGTCGTCAAGCACGGGGTCCTCAAAGGCACAATTTGAGGTCGTCAAGCACGGGGCCCTCAAATTTTAAAACGTCAGGCATGGAGCCTGGAAAGATTGACTTCGAGGTCGTCAAACACGGGGTCCTCGAAGGTACAATTTGAGGTCATCAGGCACGAGGCCCTCAAATTTTAAAAGGTCAGACACAGAGCCTTGAAAGATTGACTTCGAGGTCGTCAACCACGAGGTCATCGAAAACACAATTTGAGGTCGTCAAGCACGGGCCCCTCAAATATTAAAAGGTCAGGGACGGAACATGGAAAGATTGACTTCGAGGTCGTCAAGCA
This sequence comes from Lupinus angustifolius, assembly GCF_001865875.1. Taxonomy (NCBI): domain Eukaryota; kingdom Viridiplantae; phylum Streptophyta; class Magnoliopsida; order Fabales; family Fabaceae; genus Lupinus; species Lupinus angustifolius. The sequence goes on along the minus strand of NC_032017.1, from coordinate 14,502,947 downwards.
CGGGGGTCATCGTAGGCACAATTTGAGGTCGTCAAGCACGAGGCCCTCAAATTTTAAAAGGTCAGACACAGAGCCTTTAAAGATTGACTTCGAGGTCGTCAAGCACGGAGTCCTCGAAAACACAATTTGAGGTCGTCAAGCACGGGCCCTCAAATATTAAAAGGTCAGAGACGGAGCCTGGAAAGATTAACTTCGAGGTCGTCAAGCACGGGGGTCCTCGAAGGCACAATTTGAGGTCGTCAAGCACAAGGCCCTCAAATTTTAAAAGGTCAGGCTCGGAGCCTGGGAAGGTTGACTTCGAGGTCATCAAGCATGAGCCCCTCAAATTTTAAAAGGTCAGGCACAAAGCCTAGAAAGATTGACTTTAAGGTCGTCAAGCATGAGGTCCGCGAAGGCACAATTTGAGGTCATCAAGCACGGGGTCCTCGAATGCACAATTTGAGGTCGTCATAGTAGCTCCCGACTGGCAATTAGACTTTAAACTAATGTGTGATATCAGTGATTATGTCGTCATGGCGGTACTTGGACAAAGAAAATCTAAGGTTTTCCATGCCATACATTATGCTAGCAAAGTACTAAATAAGGCACAAATCAAATATGCCACAACAAAGAAAGAATTGATAGCAATTGTGTATGCTTTGGAAAAGTTTAAATCTTACTTGATTGGATCGAAAGTCATTGTTTTTACTGATCATGCTGCTATTAAATATTTGCTAACCAAATCAGATTCAAAACTGAGATTGTTGAGATTGGTGTTATTATTGCAGGAATTTGATTTGGTGATCAAAGACAAGAAAGGGATCGAGAATTGTGTGGCAGATCACCTATCAAGGTTGGTCAATCAAGAGGTGGCAGTAAAAGAAGCTGAAGTGGTGGAGGAGTTTCCATATGAGAAACTTCTCATGATTCAAGAAAGGCCATGGTTTGCTGATATGGCCAATTTCAAAGCTGCGGGTGTGATCCCTGATGATTTCAACTGGCATCAAAAGAAGAAATTATTAAGGGACTCCTGTCAGTATGTTTGGGATGACCCCCATATTTTCAAGATTGAGTCTGGTGGATTATTGAGGCGGTGTGTTTCATCAGTAGAAGCCAAAAGTATCCTATGACATTGTCACAATTCGCCATATGGAGGACACTTCAATGGAAGAGGACAACTGCCAAAGTCCTCCAATATGGTTTCTATTGGCCTGTAGTGTTCAAGGATGCACACCACTTTGCTCAACAAAGTGATAATTGCTAGATATCAAGCAGGACCTTTAAGAGAAATGAAATGTCGTTGTCCAATATTCAGGAGATTAAGGTTTTTGATTGTTGGGGAATAGACTTCATGAGACCATTTCCACCATCACATTCACATTTATACATACTTGTGGCGGTGGATTATGTGTCCAAGTGGGTTGAAGCTATATTTGCACCAAAGGATGATGCAAAAACCATAGTGAAGTTATTGAAGAGAAATATATTCAGTCGTTTTGGCACACCTCGGGTTCTTATTAGTGATGGAGGATCACACTTATGCAATTCATAACTTGAGAAGGTCCTTCAACATTATGGAGTCCGACACAAGGTGGCATCTCTTTACCATCCACAGACAAATGGACAAGCGGAGGTATTCAAGAGAGAGATCAAAAGAATCCTTGAGAAAACTATCTCAACCTCAAGAAAGGATTAGTCTCTCCGACTAGATGATGCACTACGGGCTTATAAAACAGCATTCAAGGCATCTGCTGGTTTATCTCCTTATCAACTGATTTATGAAAAGGCATGTCATCTCCCGATGGAGCTTGAACATAAAACATATTGGGAGTTGAAATTCTTCAATATGGATTAGAAGGCAACAGGTGAGAAAAGAAAGCTACAGTTGCAACAATTGAAGGAGATGAGACTCGCTGCCAATGAGTCCTCCAAGTTGTACAAGATAAAAGTGAAAATGTACCACGACTGGAAGATCCGTAAAAACGATTTTTGGCTAGGTCAAAGTCTGCTGCTATTTAACTCCCGGATGAAACTATTTCCGGGAAAACTCAAGTCAAAATGGCCAGGACCCTTCCTAATTATAGAAGTCAAATCGCATGGGGGCAATCGAGCAAAAAGATCCAGCATCTCAGATAAGCTGGATAGTCAATGACCAAAGATTGACACCTTACTTGGGTGGTGACGTCGAGCGTCTCACCACAATCATCAACCTGACAAGTGTTTAAAAGAACAGGCGTCAAGCTAATGACTTTAAACAAGCGCTACCTGGAAGGCAATCCAGTTTTACTGCTTTCGAGTTATATTTTATGTAGTGTTAAAAAAAATTGATCATGAGGCTCTCGCCCAAGCGAGAGAGCCTTGCTTGAACAAAAATTCAAGGGTCACTCTCTGTGTGATCCTCGTTCAAGCGAAGGATCCTCGCCCAGGCGAGGATATCAAGATGAAGACATTAACTCATTGGCCATGTCTCACCCAAGCGAGGGTATCAGACCCAAAAATTCTTATTCTCTCGCTCAAGCGAGAGGGCACAAGCTCAGTTTTTAAAAAGAGGGATTAGGGTTCAAACCCTTCATTCCCCCTTTCAAATTCAAAAGAGAATGAAACGAAAATCTCCCCCAAAAGCTCCAAACCAACTTCATCTTGCACACACTTACTCAAGCTTCATCATTCATCATGTAAGTACATTCTCGATCCTCTCACTTTACTTTACTCACTATGGTTGTGTTCACCCTCCTTTCCTATGGTAAATGCCATACTTATTTGTGATTTAGGCACATTTAGGATTGCTTAGGGTGTGAGAACACTTCATTATCATGCTTTACATTCATTATGTGAGTTTTTGTTGAAATACCATGAGTGTACCAAAATGGAACCTAGGGTCCTAAGTTCAAGTTTTAAAATCAATAAAATTGGTATATTCATGTGTTCTTGAGTTGGATAAAGTATAGTCGTATGGTGTGGGACCAAATGAATGTCAATGTCATGTTTCCAAGATTTCTAGGATTAAACTGCATGTGTTATATCTTGTCACTGATGTGTTGGATTTTATCTGCTCATTACAGGAGAAGGAAGACAGTGGCACAGAAAGATCTCCCTCCTCAAGAGAAATCAAAGGGCGGGTCCAATTCAGCTCTGTCCTTTGGTCGACTGAAGTTCACCTCCAAGGAAAGGGAGAAAAGGTTTCTGATCCTCCTCCACTAGATGTTTGTAGTAGAGCGGCTGGTTCAGCTACAACCAAATGAGTATCCGGAGTTTACTGGCCTGCTAGATGAGCTAGGATGGTGGATATTAGCATCTCCAAATGACAAATTTGACCCTGAGGTGGGCAGAGAATTTTATGCTAATGTCTACCCGTTGGAGGGGGTGGAGAAGAATTTTGCATATAAATCCTGGGTTCGAGGCACAATAATCAGGTATAACATGGATTCTATCAATGCCCTGTTAAACAGCCCTCATGACAGCCGGACTGAGGCAGATGACTATCATGGCACATTGTTGGACTACAACGATGGGTTTCACAATGACACCATAGTTGCGTTGTTATGCATCCCGAGGAGATCATACAACACCAACAATGATGGGTTACCATTGTGAATATACAGGAAGCACATGACTACTCTGGCACAGATCTGGATGATCTTTCCAATTACTAAATAGTACATCCAACAAAACTGCAAAGAGGAAGCAGTTGTGAGGCGGAATCAGGGTCAAACACACTCATCCCCACACCAACAGCCACCCCATCATCAGCATCAGACCTTCACAATGGAGCAGAAACTTGATCGGCTTACATTTCACATGGAGCATTTAGAGCTCTGGAATGATATGCTGATGCAAAGGCAGATGCACCAACAATAGGGTTTGTATGCAGCCAACCAGTTTTACTGTCCAAGCAACCAATTCTAGATGAGCCCTGAAGAGTTTACCAACAGTTTTCCATGGTCTAGGGTCAGGCCTACATTCCTATGGGAGGTAGGCGCATCTAGTTCTGCTGGACCATCTGGTGCTGCTAGAGATGAAGATAATGCTGAAGAGGAATAGATGTTATAACTGAAGCGTTAGGTTTCTCTGTTTAATTTCTATATTTGTTTCTTTGTTTAATTTATGTATTTTAATTCGAAGTTGTAGTTGCATGTTTAGGTTGTAGGTTAGATGTAATGTATGCTAGTCTTGTTTGTAGCAAGTTCAGAAATTCTATTTAAGTTCAAAGAGTTGTATCTGGTAAAATAAAAATGTATTTGTTTAATCCAATTGTGTCATCATGTTAAAAAAAACAAAATGAAAAGAAACACCTGTGATTGAAAATGATTTGGGTTCTGAGTTCAACTGCTTTTAGGATGTGAATGTTGATTCAGACACAGACTAAATATGTTGTATAATGAACAGTTTCATCAAAAGAATAGGGCCTAAAACTTGGTGAGAAAGAGTGCACCCAAACACATATGAGTATCTTTGCTGGATTTCATCAGTTAGCTTTGCCTGATTTTTTATTGCCATTAAGCATGGAATAACATGGATATGACTAAGGCCTAATCTAGGATAGATAAGCTACAGCCAGAAAGCCAACCCGTTTGAATTATGAATCCAATTTTTGTAGCCCCTTTGAGTTGTAAATTTTTTGTTCAAAAATCATGCACTCAAGCCAAATTGAAATACATCAATCCCCATACCTATGGAGAATGATCATCAATGCATATGGTTTTTGTTATATTGGGCAATGAAATTGCCAATGATGTATCTGAGTTGGAAAGCAAAACTGAAGAAAAAAAATTATCCTTCCTCACTTATGTCTAATTGATAAGCATGAGGAAATGAAAGAAAATCAATGAAAAAATAAATAAATCATGCCAAAACGAAAGTGAAGACTCTAAAGAAAAGTCAATTGCGGAAGGAGAATCAAAATGGTTAGTAGTATAAATGAGGATGGGGTATAAGAAATTTGGGAGTGAAATTCAAAGTAAATAAGTGAGGGAAACATGGATATGCACTAATGGTCAATCTCCTGCTTTGTATCCCAGAAAAACCAAATTTCTTTGTAGCCAGACCTCATTACAATCCTATGTTAAGTCCTTAAGATCTATGGTTGAACTTGTGTACATGGCTTGATTGAAATGAAGGGCAAAGTCAAATTGTTTGAATCATGCAAAGAAGCGAGTGAAACACTTAACTTGTGAGCATGAGAGAGTTCCTTTGATTGAATTGAGTAGTTATTCTTGCTATTCTGTTTGAAATTGAACTGTTTGTATATTCTGTATCACTTGGAACTTATATCACTATGACTGATCATGTAACAGGTTTATGTGAAAAAGTAAGTGAATGAATTTGCATGTTGCCATGATTGGATGATTTTTTTTTGAAAAACCACCAGATCCTCTGAATTGAATTGAACTTGGTTACTTTGCTTGAGGACAAGCAAGATTCTAGGTTGGGGGGAAGTTTGTTACGTGCCTATTTGTGAGTGAAATGTATATGAATTTGGGGAACTTAGTATGTAGTAAGGATACAAATTGTGTATAACTCCTAACAACTTAGTCCAATTTTATCTTGTTTAGGACTTTACATATGTTTATATCAATTACAGAATAAAAAGTATGAAAAAGATGAGAAAAAGGAGAAGTTTGGAGTTTCTTTATACTGCACCCCTCGCCTGAGACACAGCCTCACCCAAGCGAGGAATGTCGCTCAAGCGACAAATGAAGAGTGAAAAAGGGTGACACTCTGCTTAGCCCTCGCCCAAGCGAGGGACTGTCGCTCAAGCGACAAATGAAGATATAAAAAGGTTGATTCTCTGCCCGGCCCTCGCCCAAGTGAGTTGTTCATGATTCAAAATGGTTATCTTTCTCGCCAAAGCGAGAGACCAGAAGTTGGAACATATATGGGCGGTTACAGACTAAAAAGTGGGGTGTTCAACCATCATTCTACCAAGTTTTTCACGAAATTTAGAGAGAGAAACACTAGGAAGTAAGAGATAAGTCGTGGGAACGACTTTAGATTGATAATTTCTTGTAATTCTCATGAGATGAGTGTTGTAAGGGGAAGGTTGTTTGGCTAAATCTTCAATGTTGGGATTGAGATGTAATCTTCTAACTTTTGTACTTTTGGATTCAATTCTTTAATACATTTTAATTATTTGATTTTGGGAAGTTTATCCTGTATTTAATGCATGAAATTACTTTACTATTGAATTCATGATATTGGATCCAAGTTTAAATGGGAAGTTGAACTTGGTATCGAATCTGGATTATCTTCCTTGTTACATCACTGCTCTAGGAATGGACAGTAATTAGGAATTGTTTTTACATTAAACTTAAGGCTAGATAATTGGATAAATATCCAAGGAATTGGTATTTAAGTAATTATCTAAGGATTTTGTACTCAAGGAATTGATACAGATGATTCAAAGAAAATGTGCATCAAAATCTGTAACTTCACAAGTTATACGGAATTGAATCTAAGGATTGCAAAGGGAAAGAAAGATGAACTTCAATCCCAACACATTTAATTTCATAGTTTAATTTTTACAATTTAACAATTATTTTCAAAACCCAAATGATCATAAACATCAAATTTTGTAAATACATACTCAATCTACTTTCTTAGGAATTAATACAAATTCACTCTGCTCTCTAAGGACGATATCCCGATATTTAGTGGTTATTACTCGAACGATACGGTTCACTTACCATACGAAAATATTCGACACCATTGTTGAAGCAAATGATGTTAAAATTGTCCCTAATAATGCATCCTAAATAAGAACATAAACATTTGAAGAGTTGAGTTGAGCTATGTAGGAAAATAGAAGAGCTCTAATTGTAAGACTTTATGGAAGCCAACAATATATAAATTTATGGTTATTGCAACTTTCTTTTACATTACTTGCTTGCAATTTTTCTGTGTTATTTTTTTTTTAATGTTATTAGAAGGGTTGAATCTCTAAGTCAAATGGATTGCAAAACAATGTAACTTGTGACTATGTGATGAATAATTTAGTTTCAACACATTCCTGATGATAAGAAAAACAATGTATTTATTAGTTGCTTGTGACTATGTGATGAACAATGTCTTTAAAAGGAAGTTATGCTATTATTTATTTTCATGAACTTCAATTTCTAACTTCATTGATCCAAAAGAGAGGAGCTTCAAATATTTTAACTATTTAAGGCTCATTTGGGTATAAGGAGAAGAAAGGGATTAATAAGATAGGGGAGGTTCTATCAAACGTTTAATACAGATTAGATAGTAATCTACATAATTTATATTCTTTTATCATGGGCTCTAGGTAGACCAAATAATGTGAGAATATAGCAAATAATAAACCCGTATTTCAAATCACATATATCTTGTAATAGATATGTCTAACATAATTTATTGGATCATGATATTTACAAGTGAGCAGAAAGATTTTGTGGGGAAGATAACTAGGTTAGTCATAAATATTTAGAAAGTAGGTTATTTACTCATTTTACCTACTCCCACCATTTTTGTTATGTCTTTTTGAAAAAGAGTATTTCATTTATTTGTAAATTTAGATGTTCAAGAAAACATTAATAACTAGTTTTCTATTTACATCCTTGACATTAATATTTAGTTTTATAGTAAGAGAAATAATTAATAAGTATTATTAATGATAGTTAATAATTATATAGAAGTTAAATTTGAAGAATAATATGTGAATTGACTATACTAATTAATGCTTGTTTATTCATACTAATATATAAAGGGAAAACATAAAATAATTACCTATATAGTATTTATATTTTCCTATTTTATTTTTTATAACTTCTAATTTCATGTTTATCTATACTAATAAACATAAAATAATTATAGAGTATTTTATGTTTCCTTATTTTAAATTTTAATTTAATGTTTATATAAATTTCTATAAGTTATCTATTTATTTATATTTATATCTATCTATATATATATACTTCTATACTATATATAAAACCAAAACATCTTATAACTAGTTACATATAGTATATTTTTTTTGCCTATTTTACCCTTCTAATTAACTATACTATAATGTTTTCTCTCATAATAAAAGAAATATTAATGGAAGTTAGAGTAAGTTACATGCACAAAAAATATTAAATCATCAATGCAATTTTTAATGTAACTTTTAGTAATATCACAATTCATTATCATATTTTTCTATTACATAAATTATAATATTATCTATACTCAATAAAAAAGTAATATAATTCTCTAAAATGAAATATATAAAAATTAAATATTTAATACTAGAAAATAAGAATGTGGGTCGACAGACAGGAAGTGACTGTCGACTAGGGGTGTTCGTGGTCCATTTGGATCGGTTTTTAGGCAAAAAATGATTCAATCCAAACACATAATTAACATGCGGTCTGGACCGGTCTGGTCTGTTTATATTAAGATGTCCGATCCAAATATAATATGTAGTTTCGGTTCGGTTTGGATCGGTTTTTTATTTTATAAATTATTGAAATTGCACTTACATTCAAAACTCATAAAAATGACTAAATATTAAGCATAAAACAACAATGAAAATAGTGTTCAACAACATTAAAATGTGTGCAACTATAGTATAAGTAAACAACATCATAAAATAGTAATAAATAGTAAGACAATAATAATAAAAGTAAAAAATAGTAACAACAACAACAAGATATCAATAATAACAAGACAACAAAATAACAAAATATCAATAACAATAATATGAGCACTTGCAACGTAATTTTAACAGTTATGGTGTTCCACCGATGATTAATAATAATAATACTTTCACAACAATAAAATTGATAATAAAACACCTAATCAGAATAGAGAATAATGTATCTCCTTGTATAAGGAGATACCTTATCTCCTCTAGCTAGTAAAAATGTGACATATGTGCTATTTTGTTTATTTTTAAAAATATTTTTATAGAAAATGATGAAATATGACACATGTCATGATTTCATTGGCAGAATGAGATAACTTATCTCCTTATACAAGGAGATACTCCATTCCCATCAGAATAACACTTGAATCCTCTTTATTTGGTTGTGAGATTGGTTTAAGTTCTAAAAAATGTATTAAAAAACATAGCAACATGTATATAAGTATGTGTTATAGAATATAACAAATAAAATATAGATACAATTTTGGAGTTGGGACTTAAGAATAAGTTTGGAAGACACTTAAAAGTATCACACACTTAAACTTTACATATTATTTCGGTCCGGTCTGGATCGGTCTGGATCCAAGAGGTGAAACCAAAATCCGGACCGGACCAATCGGTCTTTAAAAAATAAGTCCAACACGATCCAAATGCATTCGGTTTTGCGGTTTTGGTCTATTTTGGATCGGTTTTCGGTTTTATTGTTAGACCGGTCTGAATTTGAACACTCCTACTGTCGACACACTAGTCTATTAACAATATAATAAAAAAAACTCTCTCATGTCACATGTCACTTTCTCCTTTCCTCATGCCACATGTCACTTTCTCCTTTCCTCATGTCACTTTCTCCTTTCCTCATGCCATATGTCACTTTCTCCTTCCTCATGCCACATGTCACTTTCTCCTTACATTTTTTCCTTCATGCCACATGTCACATTCTCCTCACATATTTTTCTTCCTACTTTTTGTATATTATATATTTTATATGCTAATAATAATTTAATATTAATTAGTGATTGGTTCATGTCGCTACCCCACTAAAATTGAGTGTTACAACATCTATGTTTTGTTATGTTAAAAAGTAATAGTCATTGAACATTAGATGAAATTGAAATCATTTTTCACATTCAAATTATTTCTTTACATTAATCTATCTATATAATTTAAT
>NC_032017.1:14455796-14493059 GCF_001865875.1 Lupinus angustifolius | reverse complement strand
TCAGATTCTTTGAATTTTAATTTTTCTCTATTAACAACATAATAAAAAAAACTATCTAATGTCACATGTCAATTTCTCCTTACATTTTTTCCTTCATGTCACATCTCACCTCCTCCTCACATTTTTTCCTTCCTATTTTTTTTTATATTTTATATGTTAATAATAATTTAATACTAATTGTAGAAAATTCAAATTAAAAATTATCAATTTATTTTTCTTATGTGCTTAAACATGCAAATACACAAGTAAGATGTATATTCTTAATAATATGAATGTACGAGTAATATGTACGTTTTAACTATGCGAATACATGTGTAACACGTGTTTTCTTAGTAATACGAATGTACGGGTAACATGTGTGTTTTTAGCCATGCGAATGCACGGGTCACATGTATTTAATTACTATCATTATATTATTTAATTAAAAGATAACAATGGTATATATATTCATGAAAAATATATGTATTTTAATTAGTAATATAACAAATCAATTATTAGACTCTTTTTATTATTTTGATTAAATTTATCAGAAAAAATATCTGTCATATCCTAACTTAGTGTGTTTTTAATTTATGAGTTATTTTCATACAATGATTATTAGCTAAAATATAATCAAATAAATAACATTTAATTATACAATATTTGAATGCTAAAAATATATTCAAATATTTATACACAATGAACATTAATCTAAAATAAAACATAAGCATTTAAGAGATATGCTAAAAAATCCTTATGACTTTATATGATACTTATAAACGTAATCACAAAAAATATGATGCAAAAATAACTCCTTATATTTATAATTTTATGTAGAGAATATAAAGGTGAGATATTATCCAATACAATTTGAATTTTATTTATTGAGTTATTTAAGAATCAAATATTTTCTATAATCACACTTTCAACAAATAAATGCTCATACAAACACATTTATAATTGTTAATATTCTACATATACACTCAAAAATCAATGTTAATATTGCACCTATATGAATGGGAAATATAATGTTTCAATATATGATTTATTGATAATATAAAGTATATGTATATTATATTTTGCATTATGCATAAACAAAGAAGCGACCCGTGCAAGTGCACGGGTACACTGCTAGTTAATAGATAAAGGGAAAACATAAAATAACTACCCATAAAAGTATTTTATGTTTCCCTATTTTATCTTTTATAACTTACTAGTGTGTACAGGCACTTCGTGCCTGCCGGTGAATATTGCATGGTACTATATATTCAATTTTTATATATTTCATTTTTAAGATTTAGAATATATTTGTTGTGTTCAGCGTACTTTATATTATATTTTTTGTATGTTTATGACAATGTTTAATTTAAAGTGAGATATATGTTAATTAATGTGTTGGTTGTGGTTGCTTAGGATTATATGATTTTTTTGTAAAAATTAAATAATGTTAAGGGCAAAACAGGAAGGGAAAATTACACCATGAGGGAAGTTATTTTAAGTTTTGGCTTTATATATAGTATAGATAATTTCATATTTATATATACTAATACTAATAATAAACATAAAATAACTACCCATGAAGTATTTTATGTTTCTCTATTTTATCTTTTGTTACTTCTAATTTCATGTTTACCTACGCTAATAGTAATAAACATAAAATAACTATCCATAAAGTATTTTAGAAAAAATACATATGCGGATCAATCGACACACTAGTGTAGATAATAAAAAACAAACGGAGTATGCTTCAAAAAGGTTAAATGATTTATGTATTTTATTATTCACAAATAATTACATATATTTTCCTTCTGGATCATCCAATGAAAGACTCATAAGTTTTAGATAATAATGGCTAAGAAAATATATATCAATATAAATATTAAAATAATGGGACTAAATATGAGTTAGACTCCTCTCCATTAATGGAGAGGCAAATAGTGGGAAAATACGCTAAAAACTCAAAAGACAATGACATTTATAAGTTATAACCTTTACTTTTTATTATAATTACAATTTTAGTCTTAAAAATACACTACAAAATGTAATTTGCCTCTCCATTAATGGAGAGGAGTCTTACTCACTAAATATACACATAAAAATATGAGTGAAATTAACTATCCTTCCATTCTTCCATATTATCTCTCTTAATACATAAACACACAAATCTAAAACTAAACATTATACTTCATTCACACAAAAACTTCTTGTTTTCCATATTGACTTTTATCTCTCTTAACTACCATTAATATTATTATAGTAACTACCTTTCTTACTATAAAATTAGATATTAATGTCAAGAGTATAAGTAAAAAGAATGGAACATCTACATAATGTTAGTTTAAAATTTATACACATTTAATATATCTTTCAACATTCATGTTTTGTCATTCATGTTTTGTTCATTAAAAAACTAGTTATTAATCTTGTCTTGAAGTATAAAATACATAAACAAATAAAATAAATTTTCCTTTGCAAAGAGACATGATATGGAATAGAGCAAGCACCTACCATATGATATAAAGTTTGTCATTTCTAGTGGGAGCAAGTGCCTTAACTATGTCTATCCTAGGTTTGTTATTAGTCCCGCCGAATAGGGTAGTGACTTATTTCTCCATATAAAGATGACATAAGCAGAATTCATCCCAATAATATTTTTTGTACACATAAATATAAAGATGAAATTTAAGATCTGGCACTTAAACTTCATAAAGCTCAATAAAAAAGAAGAAAAAGCTCAATAAAAAGAAGAAGAAAAAAGAAAGTTATAAATTTTCTTTCACTTTATTTGATTGTGCAAAAAATGAAAGGAAAAAAACAAATATATTTGTGAAATTATATAAACATTCTAAATAAGAAATATTACATTTACTATATTGTTGTTACTGTAATGCACCAATTCTGATATGTGACCCCTTAGTCCATGAATACACCGAATGTGTCACCTACAAGTTTAAATATCTCGTGCAATATTTTATTCTCTAGAGAGTCTGCCGCAACTCAAACATATGACCTTAAGAATAAATAGTCATTGTTCCAATGAGTTGCTACTATTAAGCTACTTTTAAGTTTTAACACTCCAACTCTCACATGTGATACTCACCGCGTCCATGAATACACTAATTGTGTTATCCACGAGCTTAAATATTTCTACAATATTTTATTTCTCATGAAAGGAAGCCTCATGCACTCCATCCAATGACCTCAAGGACAAATAGTAACTATAACCTTGTGGGTGATAAGTTCAGCATATTCATGGGTCTAAGGTTGTGTATAAGGGATGAAATGTTAAAATAAAAAGACATCCTTTTAATGTAATAGCTCACGTGGGAAAAAAATATATTATTCAATTGGAATTAGAAAAGAAAAAACTGAATTAGAATGTCAAAGTTCGATTTATTTTTGTTGTTACACTGACAAGCCCATTTAAGGAGAAAATGTGTTTAAGAATAAAAAGGGAAAGTATTAATTTCTTCAACTCCAAAATCTGAATCACAGAATCAACGTAGAGAAACATTTCACTCTCAAATAACACTTCAGATCTACAACTACTATCACAAGAAGAAGAAACATAAACAAAGGATTATAGAGTGGGAACAATATTCCACAAAATGACGCGGATACCCTTTACTCTATTCTCATTGATCCTGATTTGCACACTATCAATTCCAAACCTTGTTCACAGCAAGACCCTCAAGCGTGACGGTAACATTAACACCAATTCTCAACCTTTTTATTGGAATCAGTTAATGGGATTGTGGTTTTGTTGATTTTGTTATTGTGTGCAGTGAAAGCATTGAATGAGATAAAGGCTTCATTGGGGTGGAGAGTGGTGTATGCTTGGGTTGGTGATGATCCGTGTGGTGATGGAGATCTGCCTCCTTGGTCTGGTGTCACTTGTTCTACTATGGGTGATTATCGTGTTGTTACCGAACTGTAAGATTGTTATATCACACTGAAACAAAATTTGTTTTTTTGTTTGTTTTTTAGAGCATTATTGGTCTATAGTTTGTTTCATGTAGCCGAACCCACCTGCTGGGATTAAGTTTTGTTTTGTTTCTTAGTGTCTGCTTGATGAATAAGAAACTAATTTATATTCGTAGGGGTCTTTTTGCGAGTTAATTTTCCGAGGATAACGGAGGAAAGGGAAAGGCTTAAGAGCCATGAAATGTACTTGTCAATGACTCTAAAGCCTTCCTTTTCCCTTTCTTTCCCTCTAGAACTCAACTTGCAAACGAAACCTAAGAGTCTATTTGCGAGTTGAGTTTTGGAAGGTAAGATTTGATAGTCATTTCACAAGTATATTTCATGGTTCTGAAGTCTTGTCGGATGACTCTAAAGCCTTCATTTTCCCTTTCTTTTCCTCTAGAACTCAACTTGCAAACGAAACCTAAGAGTCTGTCTGCGAGTTGAGTTTTGGAAGGTAAGATTTGATAGTCATTTCACAAGTATATTTCTCTTCTTTCGCGTCCGAAACTTATCTCTCAAATATACTCTAAGCAGAGAGTTTCAAACCAAATTCGGGGTGCTAGAAATAGAGAAATGAATAGAGTGAATAATGTACAATGGACCTATTTATAGGCTAGACAAAACAAATAATAACTTAATTACAAGATCAACAAACTACAATCATATCAAAATTTTAAGTAGAGATTTTCCATAATTGGAACATAATTGTAAGTCATACACATATCATCTTACATTGGTTCATCTTCCGCTGTCGGATTACAACCGAGTCCACCTCTCTTTTTGTGCATATGTTTTGATTATTCTAACTGGCTTCCCCTTGTTTTTCGCATACGAAGCATGAGAGATGTATGTGATAAAGTGATGTGTAATTAACTTCTTCCTAATTGGATTTTTATCTTTTTATTTGCAGTGAGGTTTATGCGGTGTCCATTGTGGGGCCTTTTCCTACTGCCGTGACAAGCTTGTTGGATCTAACACGGCTGTAAGTATCTTGGTTAACTTACATTACATTTTGATATTTGAAATGGCTTGAGGAATATGTGTTGTTACCAAATACCTATGATTGTATTGGACTTGGATGCTAGAGAGGGCAACATGCGGAGTTAAACTTGTATGTTATGCTAGCAGTTTTGCAGAAACACTCGAATTTTAATCATTTGGCAAATGGTAAACATAATGGAAGGTTGGGTTCCTAGTTTACAATAGCATGTTGGAGTAATTTTTGCGGTAGCCCTTGAGTTTAGTCTATGTAGATGATGTATGATTGAAGTCCAATAAATTTGTTTATTGTGTGCATCCGTAACTGTGACTGATGACCTTGAGAGACATAGAACACGTGTGCCAGAACAATATCTTTGCACTAAAACAATTGTGAATGTTCAATGTATTATAAAGTTGAAAAACTGATTTGTTTTTTTCATTGCTTTACCTGCGGCAAAACTTCAGATGGGAAATCAAGATTTGTGTGCCAAGATAATATCTTATTCACTTAGAGTCTGTTGGTGAGTTGTTTTTTGGAGGTAATGGGAGGTAAGGGGAAGGCTTAAAAGCTATCTTACAAGTGTATTTCATAGCTCTCAAGACTTTCCCTTCCCTCCATTACCCTTCAAAAACCAATTTACAAACAAACTCTTACAGTTTATCCACCTTTGGTGTTTTTTGTTCATTTTAAATTACAAATGTATAACACTTTTTAAGTATTTCCATTTTCCACGCCCTTTCTAGTTCTTATGAATTGATTTACTGTCTGCTTATGGCAGGGATCTCCATAATAACAAGTTGACAGGGCCTATTCCTCCTCAAATTGGACGACTAAAGCATCTTAAAATACTGTATAGTTATCTAATCCCTCTCTGTTTCTGTTACACTCTGTCTCTCTGCATTTTGTTTTCATATGTTTATTTGATATGATGCATTATTGCATTATAATGTTGCACTTTGTTTTATTATAATGCTATTCTCTTTCTAAAACATAGAGGAACTTTTTATGATAATAGCTGTTGTTGATTTATGACTTATGAGGATTATGCTTTTTCCACTGCTTTTATTTAATCAATTGTTGACCTTCTGGTGATTTGGGTTCTATTCTTTGAAGTATGTGGTTCATTATTGGCTTTGTTTCCATGCAGAAATCTGAGGTGGAACAAATTACAGGATGCAATTCCTCCAGAAATTGGTGAACTTAAAAGTTTAACACATCTGTGAGTAACTTTTACCTTCCTGGTAACTTTGGACTTGTTAGTTTTTCTTCCTCCATTTTTTATTTAACCTACTATATACTATACCATTTTGAAGGCACCTAAGCTTCAATAGTTTCAAGGGAGAAATCCCCAGAGAGTTAGCAAATCTTCCAGATCTTCGCTACCTTTATCTTCATGAAAACCGTTTAACTGGAAGAATACCATCAGAATTGGGCACTCTACAAAACCTTCGACACTTGTAATGTTTAATTCCATTTAAGAATCTCTGGCTACCAAGTGATCTATACATATCTCATGCTAATTGTGCTGCATGATCATACTGTTATGTTCACAGGGATGTTGGTAACAATCACTTGGTGGGCACCATAAGGGAGCTCATCCGTATTGACGGTTGCTTTCCAGCACTCCGTAATCTGTAAGTTTTTCATGCTGAATTGTTTTCCTTTAGATACTAATGCAGTGGTCTCTAACTATTAAGTAATTGTTTTCTGCTAACCAGATATCTAAACAATAACTATTTCACCGGAGGAATTCCCGCACAACTTGCTAACTTGTCCAGTCTTGAAATCTTGTGAGTATTACCTTTCCTTCTTCTGTCTGTACCATCTTTTCCTCCTCCTCCTGCCTGTGTGTGTTGAAAGTTTGCTAAACAATATCGTTACTGTTTCAATATCTATCAATTATTCCTTGGAATTTTCATAAGTATTGTTTTTGTGTGGATGACAGATATATATCCTACAACAAAATGTCAGGCGTCATACCATCCGGCATTGCTCATATTCCTAAACTGACTTACTTGTAAGTTTGCCTTTCAGCCCAATTCTTTCATAGTTTGGTGGACTAGCTGTTTTGAAGCATATTTTCAAACTTTTAAGTAGAATAGCATTTGACATGCCTTCTATTAAAATAAAAAGCATTGTGCATCAAATAAGATCCTATATTGTTTTCTTAGTGAAGCAATCAATTTTATATTTTGTAGCAAATTAGCAATATTCTTTAATTCATTTACACGC
The DNA here is from genome assembly GCF_001865875.1 of Lupinus angustifolius. Taxonomy (NCBI): domain Eukaryota; kingdom Viridiplantae; phylum Streptophyta; class Magnoliopsida; order Fabales; family Fabaceae; genus Lupinus; species Lupinus angustifolius. Next base: position 14,485,900 of record NC_032017.1, on the reverse strand, counting down.
TTCCCGATATTTTTGCATTTTCTTATATGGTTTACCAAAAAGAAAAAAGTCCTTGTAAATTATACTGAAATTCCAATACCAGTATGCTTGCAATATCAACTTAGGTCATATACAAATTGATGCTAGTTTCCGTCTGCCCTTCTTGGTCTTGAGACTTATATGTAACACTGACTTCTAGGCATTAAGTTCTCTACAGCAACAGAAGAACTAAAAATTCATGTTTTACTTACTGTTATATATTGATAATTGATTGACAAGTGATAAGTTACATTTCCTATAAAAAAAGACAAGTAATAAGTGATTTTACTTGAGCTAAAATTTCTTGTCATGTGGAAAATGAGACAGGAATTTACTGTGATTTCCTTGCCCTGTGCTATTTACACTAACAAATATGTTCTTAGATACTTACAATAAATGTTTGGCATCTTTGTGCTGTGTTAGCAATGTCAAAAAAAATTCAATCTTTATTTCAGGTACTTGGATCACAACCAGTTTTCCGGGCGAATTCCGGACCCCTTTTATAAGCATCCATTTTTGAAAGAAATGTAAGTTTTTGACATAAAAAGTTCAGTGAATCATCCATTATCTTATACATTGAACTGAGTAATAAATCATATGCTCTTTGCAGGTACCTTGAAGGAAATGCTTTCCGTCCTGGTGTTAAGCCCATTGGTTTTCATAAAATGCTAGAAGTTTCTGATTCGGACTTCCTTGTTTAATGAAACTTCAAATATTTATTTTTTTCAGGAAGTATGCCTGTATAATTATTTATACAATAGTTCCACTGATTGTCTAAATGAAATAGCAAAATAGGTAATCCATTTTTGTCTAATCTGTATTGTCCTCATCAATAATCAATAGTGTTTTATGTCTACTGTAGATAGTTTCTTGGACTCTTGGTTTTAACTTCAAAAAGTGCTAAAAATTACTTTAAACAAGATAATGTTAAAGAACTGTTTCAGTTCCTATTCAAAGTACTAAAGATTTGGTGCTTTAGTGGCATTTTCAATGGAATATATATATTTTAATTTTGAGGTTACTCAACTTTCTTTAAAGGTACCAAAATGTGTTTTTTAGTAGCATGTCAAGCATATGTCACTCATAGAGATTTGATAAAGTTTTGGATTTAATATATATACACTGAAGTGTAAGTGTTTTTTATACTGTCAACAATCATCCACCCTTGATTTGTTAACCATCATTAATTCTCTAAACAAAAAAGTAATATAAATCAATAGTAAATGATGTAGTGACAGTGTCAGTGCATAGATTTTAAACTCTAAAGTTTTATGTTTATTGTCTACTTTTTAATACAATCTTCATATTTTATTTTAAGAAACTGTCATTAGTTAATATCTATGATGATAGTTGACACATTGTTGAAGGAAAACATTTCATTCATAAAATTGCAGATTTCTAATGTGAAAAAAGTATACTCCAATGTTCAAGATGAAGGCATTAGGCATGTATGACTTTCAGACTCTGCATGGCATGTTGAAGAAATTGCTTGAGTTGTTATATGATTGGTATTGCGTCAGGGCTGAGATTTCCATCAATAAGTGCATGTAATGCCATTAAATTCAATGTATGATAGTGTATAGGTTCCCTTCAATGTTGCATGAGTCTCGACAGCTTCTTCAAAGATCCATGCTGTGAGTGTCACAAGGAGTGCAATAGAGAAATTAAGGGTGAGGAGTACATGTAAAAGTTACTCCAAATAATTGACATATTGCTCCACCATTTTCATGTTTTTTTTTTGTTGACTGCAACCCAGTTAATTTACTGCAGTTAATTTTACTTTTTTTACACTTGTTAAGATAAGTCCCGAGAACATGGTTGAACTAATATTTATAAGACTTAAACAATCTTCACAATATGAGCTAATTTTTGGGGTTAAGTTTGGTTCAACCATTCTAATATGGCGTCAAAGCCTTAACTTCAATTAAACAACTCTCACCATATAAGCAAACTTCTAAAGTTAAGTGAGGTATAGTCATTCTAAATCAGATGCTGCTATTGGCCTCGTACAAGCAAAATTTGCAAGGGCGAATACCAAAGCTCCCCATATTTATAGGGACTAGTTTAACCTTTTTTGGTATGGTCTATAAACATTCCCTAAACTGACTTTTACAAGTTGGCACCTTAACTATTTTTTGTCTTTATTAATCCTTAAACTTCAAGTATTAATAAAATTGGTCCATGTCTTAACTTCATGTTATGTATGGGCAAATCCAGCTGTTTATTTTGCTCAAATCTACACTGTTAGATACTTATATTATTTTCCTACTAACATAACTTTTGCATGTATGGTTTTCTCTTACTTTTATGAAAAAGGAGCTTGCTAGCTTTAAATCATTTATAGTTTCGGCTCTAACAACAGCAGTTCGATAAATGGGTCATACTGTTGCAGAATTCATATAGTTTCAGCTCTCAGGCTGTTTTTGGCCTTTTGCTATAAGGCTCAATTTGAGATTCTTCAAATATCTTCAGGGGAGAAACATTGATCAGAAAATGTGGTTGAGAAGGTCAAATAAGATCCTATACTGAAAGGTACCCAAGAAAAGAATACATGTCTTCACCAAGTTATGTGATTTCTAAGCCAGATATCAGAAGCAAAGTATATTTAACCTTGCTTGCCCTTCTCCCAAAGAGTAGTCCACCATGACTAATAAACCAAAGAAAGTTTCCTTTCTAAGGTTTCTTCTATTTCAAATAAGTAACTGAAGAATTCATGTTATATGACCAAAGCATAACACTAGGAAAAAGGAAACCTGAGAACAGAATAGTCATTGTAGAATGGAGAATTTAGTAAAGCAAATGAGGTTAGTTATTCTAGCTTTTCACCCTAGAAACCTTGTATGGTAAACATGAATTGCAATTCCATGCTAGTTGTGTATTTGTCTGAAGTTTCAATTGAAATCTTAATAAAGATAGAGGTTTTTGTTTTCATACTATATTTACCATGTGACTGCCACCAAGATTACATTAGTTATGTTATTAAGGTTTGTTGGTCTTATCAACAAGATTACTATACATGATATTATCTTCATTTCTCTTTTATACAATCTCATCAGATGTATTTGATAACTGCATAATCTAGTACAACTATTATTTCATCTTTTGCATAAATCAACTAAAGGTCCCCATAATTATCATTTGTCTATGGTGTACACTTTTGTTAGGATGAAATTTACTGATGAGGAAGAGAACAAAGCAGATTTTGGTGGAAGTAGGGATCAGAAAATACCAATACAGAAAACTCAATCTTTCAAAGGTATTTGTCTTATATAATTGGTGATATGATGAAACCAATAACCATCACAACGAACATAAAAAGAGAGGGAATAAGAAAAGAAAACCATAACTTCATTGAGGCTATTCTTTTTCTGTTTTTCTCTGTTTTTGGCTAAAAACACAATGATGCAATTTGTTAACGAACTCTGGTGACAATTTTCATCAGAGAAGAAAAAGTCCCTGAATTGGTTCCAGAAACAGTTTGCAAGGAATGTGGGCAGTGATTATGACTCCATAGAAATGGATCATGCTATTGCAGTAGCTGCTGCTGCATATGCAATTAAATCAAAAGAGGTATCAGAACAAAACAAGAAGAGTGAGACCCTTGAGGTCTTATTGAAAAGAACCAAAAGCAAGGTGGATGCAACAAATTCTCCAATTTCCCTACTTGGTAGTACATCCAAGTTATTCTTAGGTAAAAATGAGAGCATAAACTTCACACATTAAACAATATACTTTCTAAAGAAAAAATTATACTGTATTTAACTGTGTCTGCAATCATATGTAGGTTCATTTAGATCACCCGATGATCATGGAAACATGGTGCCAATAACCTCAGTTACAGATGAAAAGAAGCCTGAAAAGGCCATTACCCCAGCACTATCAATGAAGAAGGCATCAACTTTCCCTGATAAAAAGACTCTAAGCTTTGGAGACAAGAAAACTGATGATAAAAAAACCAAGACGCCTGCTCCAAAAGTTCATCCACCACCACCACCACCACCGCTGCCGCCAATCAGGAGGCAGACTTCAACCAAGATTGTCCCTGTAAGACCACCAACAGGCACCAAGAAACAGAATCCAACAGGACCAGGCATTGGAGAGACAAATGCAGATGAATGGGAGAGAACTGAGCTTGAAAATATCAGAGAAAGGTATTTAGAAGTACATTTTCAAATCAGGATTAGAATAAATAAATACTGGTTGTCCCTTGATTCTTATACTGAATGCAGTTTATATACTAACAAGAAAAGAAATTGTCAGGTTCAACAAGTTGAAGGAGACAATAAATTCATGGGAAAACAAGAAGAAAAGTAAAGCCAGACGCAAGCTAGATAACGAAGAGGTTTGACTCATTCATTCTTTATACCTAATTGAAATTAGACTTGATTAAGTTTTCGAGGATTCTACTGTATTTTAAGAGCATAGTATATCATAAGTTTAAGCATGTAAATAATGCAAGATTTTAATTTGCATTAAGCAATTACAAGTGAGTCCCACATTTTTTCCACCTAAGACCAAAAACAGATCATTGGATCAACAGAGGTTCAATCGCATTACAATCACTTGAGTAAACAGCTGAAACTGCAGAAATATTACTATGAAGTGCCTAATCACGAACTTCTGAAACTGCAGAGTGAACTTGAGAGGAGAAGGTTGATAGCATTGGAGCAATTTCGAATCAAGATTATGTATATAGGTCAGATTGCAGGAGGTGCGAGAACCCAGGCTGAAGAAACGCAAAAAAAAGAAGAGCTAAAAGCAAAAGAGAAGGCAAATGAAATTAGAACAACAGGCAAGCTTCCAGGGATTTTTTCCTGCTTCTGAGATCACCAATTATGTGACATCACTCGGTTTGGGGAACAAACAAAAATGCAAATGTTTCATAGTTCTTTCTATAATCACTCAGTCCTCATTTGCAGTTAAACAATACATCTTCCAATACGAATTGGAAAAAAAGAAGAAAAAAACTGTAAACTTGAACAGAGACATAAGTTACTTGTGTGAAACTGTAAATAAGTCTTCCGGCTTTGTTGCTCTAGTTTTGGTACAATTACCAGTTCAAGGTGCCAACTACATAACACATCACAGACATCAAAAGTTACCCAATAATTATCATCAGAGTGGTATTAGTTTCATATAGTGAAAATAATATGATAAGGAATTCATGCAATCTAGAGCTTAAATTAAGCTACGAAATGAAGCTCTGGCTATTTTTCCAAACCATTTCGGTAATGAACCCAAAAAAGCATAAGCCAGCACATGTTAGTGCTGGTCTAAGTCATGCCTGCAATTACTGAATTACATATATAACATGAAAGCTATTTTCTACAAGTAAACAAATAATCATTGAGAATAAGAAATTTTCACCATGTAAAACTTGTACTTTGTACAATAGTTAATCACCTCAGGTATACATTTAAAAATAAATCACCTCAGGTACAAAAATTATTAAAACCCAAACTGCAACTGCCAAAAAATGAAGTTCCACTCATCATATTCAACTCAAAGCTGATATGAAAATAGAATAACAATGACAAAAGAAAAGGAACCATGAAGCTATAAAAACCTTAACCAGAAATTACCAACAATTAGAACAAACAACCATCCACATTTAGTTAATTTGCATAAGTTGGAACTGTCAAAGTGTGGCTACATCTGAAGACGTTATTTCTCTTATCAGCCTCTGAATTGTAGGGTATGCAAAATACAGTATGAGGAATGATGGGATAGCAAAAAGAATAGTGATTAGCAAGTAAAGAACTAAAATAATAGCACTGCAGGGAACCACAAAATAGGCAATCAGAAGGAAAATGATAACCAAAGGAAACTTTGATGTAAAGTGAACGAAGAAATTCAAAGATTTATGAAGGGAAAAATGGTGTCTCGAACCATCACCGCCACCAACATCCCCATTAGATTCCCCCGATCCAGAATCACTTGTTGAAGCCCTTCTAAGGTTGCAATTAGTAGCTTGACTTCCCAGAAAGTTGCTCTTGGGAGACCATATTTGTTGGCTGTCCGCACAAGTGGAAACAACCTTTTGCCTATCACCACTCCGGCACTCAACCATCCAAAGAAGGAAGAAGTTCTTGCAAGGATATTTAAGATTTCCTTTATAAACCAGCCGGAATGATAATAGATGGCACCATGGACATGAAATGAAGAACGGAACCTTGACTTGTTGAGTAGGAAATTTCAGCACAGCCCACTGAAGTCCTAGGACGCAATTTTTACAGAGGGTGTGGCCACACCATAAGACATAAGGCACATTCTCAACCACGTTGAAAGATTCCCAACATATTGGGCATTCCAGTACTTCATCTCTGCCGGCATTAGAACAGACCTCATCATCGGAACCTTCGGCACAAGTTTTACTTAGGTCTCCGGAGCTTCTTTTCCTAATGCTTGAAATGGCATTTGATGCAAAACTCCACATCATGAAAGATGAACAAGCTTACAATGCAAAGGCGGTAATCAATGAAACATTAGTATACAAGCCATTGTCCAACAAAATAATCACTCTTCCATGAAACTGAGCCACAGCCTTTACTCTTCCCCTCTTGACTATCAAACGACTTCAATCTAAAAAAAACTGCAAGAAAATAAACCCTCTTGACTTTGGTGCTAGACGACTTTAGAAAATACAATCAAGGACATCTTAAGTTCACATACAAAAGGAAAAATTAACAAGTTTTCGAACTTCTGTCAATGCATATATATCAACTTATAAACAGTACATCTAATACAACAAATCTATTAAGCATCATCTAACATCCAAGACAAGAAGACCCGTTTTTAGAACCAGAAGATTCTGTAACAGAATTGAAAGGCTGTAAATTTCCATGTACTCTAAAGGGCATTATTACTTTATTAGCAAGAAAATACAAAATATGGGGGAAATGTTAGTGCACCTTTTAGTAATACCGTTTTTGCCATTCCTAAGAACTAAAAAGCATAATCTGTAAATAAATTTATCATATCATAGATATTCGATAAAGTTTTAAGTTGGTTGTCGACTCCCCATCAGGCCATCACAACTTTCACCTTTTAGTTGGACTCACGTAGGCAGGTTTTATAATTTGTAAAGAAATATATTGTTAAAATTTATTCTGAAAAAACTTATTTGTATTGATGATGAGTGGCATATAATGACATAGAGTTTATCAAAAGCCGAAAAATACAAATGAGTTATACTGGTTGTGACTTGTGAGATGTGTGGTCAGCAGGAAGAATCAAACACCAACCACCATACTTCAAAACCATAATCATGTCAGTCTTCAAATTACATGTTAGGTTTTTACTTTCACAATGAGCAAAATTATTGTGGTTGATCAACACAACAGCTTTTAACTCGTTATTATTCAGCAAAGAACAATCTCATTTCTAACACTCAATGAGTAAGCCAAAGTTAAAAGCAATGCAAGACATGTGAATATCATCATTCCAAAGCAATTAAAACATGAAATAACAATACATATTACATAACACCTCCGTTACTATTTATTTATCCATTTTGGAAGGGGAAAAATTATTCCTATTTATCTGGCGTTGTTATTTTACATATTTACTCATGCTTTAATGATTCCCATAAGCGGTGGAAAAATTAATGAAAAAGAGAAATTGTATTAAGAAAAAACACAGTAAATGTAATCTAAATAGAAATAAAGGCAGTAACAGAATATAAAATAAATAAAATATTGAAATGAATAAATATTCTAATTAGACGAAGTGAATCGAGATTGCATAGGTATAAACGCAAATTGAAAGAAAAATGGCTCACCTTTAACGTTAAGGGTAGGATTTGGGAGGGAACGAAATATGAAATTCGCGATGAATGAGTAAAATGGAGGAATCTGGAAAGGGGAAGAAAGAGAAGAGATCGATTGAGGAAGATCGCGCTTCTCTTTCTCTTTCTCTTTCTCTTTCTCTTTCTCTTTTCTGCTGTTGTGAATTACATGAAGTAGCCAAAGGATGAAGGAGCAGGTAAATATATACCAGGAGGAAGTACCGATGGCAAAAATATCTTGCCGGTACCTAAAATATTAATAAATCTTTTGATATATACATATTATTAGACTTTCAACTTGAGTTTAGTAAAATTATATAAAACAATAATTTTTTAAAATTATACAACTCATGCATAATTATATAATATTATACTGCCTAATCTTGTATAAGATATAATATTATATAATATTACATGTATCTCTCTTACAAGGATACTCAGTGTAATATACGTATATAATTAGCGATAATTTGTGTAGGTTAAAAAAAAAAGTAATGTTTTACATAATTTCAGTAAAGGTATCAGTATAATTTACTCTATTATATACTAGCGTGTTGACATGTACTCTCGTGCTTGTCAACTCGTTTTCCTATCGTTTGTAATGTATAGTTTGTATTTTATAAATTCAAATATAATTTTTTGCGTTAAATTTACGGTTGAATTTATTCAATTAGTCTAATATTCTATTTTTTAAATACACTTTTAAAATAAGAAGATAATAAGGATAAAATAAGAAAATAATATTATATGGTTTTTTTGGTAGAAATAAAAAGATATTGTGGGCAAAATAGGAAAACACAAATTACACCATGATGGATGATTATTTTGTGTTTTCTCTTTATTAATAGTATAGATATTAATTAGGGTTGTTAAGATGTATCAAATTGTTTTCATAAAAGATAATATTGTGTAGTTAAATATTTGGGCAAAAAACTCACATTATATTATTATATTATGCTCAACAATTTCATTTAAGGATATTCTAGAAAATTTATATTATTTTAATTTCAAAACATTTTTATTGTATTTTATCTCTCTTCACATCTAATCTCACTCATTAATTACTTAATCTTTCTTGTTCAAATACAATTCACTTCTTCCTCATATGACAAATGCACCATGCATAGTAGTAAGAAGAAGTTAGTTTAGTTGTGTAAAATTCTATTAGATCTTATAAAAACTAAAAAAATTAATGGTTTAATTCCTAAGAGCAACTTATGTTGATAGAGATAGTCATATACTCTGAAAGAAATTACTTCTTCCCATCATCTATAACACTCTCATAATTTATACACTTCCTTTCATCTCCACTATTTTTCCAACTTTTTCTCCTCAAAGTAATAAGTTCCTTAGTTAGCTTATATATTGTAGGTTATTTAAAAACCTATGATCCATGATTTTCTAAGAGCCAGTTCTTATAGCAACTTGTTAGAAACTAGGGATGTCAAAAAAAACCAAGGATACTCGTGAAAATATTCGCAATAATAGTTTATGGGCGGAAGCGAGTTTTGTAATACTCGCCTCGTGGGTACCGCAAATTTATATATTTAGTTTTTAGTTTAATTTATATATATATTTATTATTATTTTAAAATTATATATCATGTACTTTATTATTATTTCATAATAAATTACACATATTTGACTATGATAATAAATTTATCATATAAATATCATATTATTCATGTAACAATTATTTTTATATATTGATTATTACAAATTATAAAATATATAATTAAAATTAAAAATTTATTGGGTACCCTACAAATACCCGTTACCCACACGAGTACCCGCAAATATTGCAGATTTGGGCACGTGAAAGCACTACCCACGCCTGCCCGTGCTCGTTGTCATCCCTACTAAGAACAATATAGTTCATCCAAGTGTTAAGGATATTATAATCAATCTATTTTTTATTATTAATAAAGGATACAAAGAAATGATAGTAACAAAGGAGTATGTAAGTAAAAAATCTCAGCAAATCTAATGTTGAATTTTTAAATTAAGAGATTTAATGTAAGATCTTTTTTATCGGAACTTGAATAGTCTATTGAAACTTTCTTTTAAAAGTTTTCTCTAGCCATATTAACATTGTATTACGCATGCTCTAATTTAACAAGGGTGCTGATAGTGCTACTAATTTATTTATTTTAGTGTAACATATGTGCAAAGATTTATATCCAATTAGTGTACATATTTTTCTCAATTTTTTTGTAAAAGTGCTGATATAATTAAAGTAGACTAGCGAATTTGTAAAATGCATGAGTAATTTTAGGAACTCAATTCCTTGACATTTATACACACCTTTCAATTAAGTTTAGCTTATATGTAGAAGACAATAAAAGTACTACGTGCATATACAATTCCTATGCACATCCATAATAGTATCTCCATGAATCTTCTCATACACAAACTAACAAATATTCACAAAAACTTCAAACAATAATAAGTTGAACACGTAATTTATTAAACAAACCTCATTATTTCAAACGATCGAAAACTTTTAACTCATAATATTAATTAACCAGAGTCATGAGCAGATTAGACAAACCCTAATACAAAGTCACAGGGTGGAATACTAGAACTCCATTATTCGAAATACAAATAACAATATAACGATTAATGTGTCACAAATTAATGTTTACACATAAGTATCTATATATGGACTATGGCCCTTACAACATCAATATTATATATATATATATTATGGGCTTACCCCTTTCACATTAGGCACTTTGAGTAATAGTTGCTTAATTTCCATAACCATAATTACCACCTCCTGAACGGCCATCACGACCATGATTTCCACCTCCGGAATGATTATCACCACCATATCCCCCTCTTCCTTCGGAACGATCATCACGCTCATTGCCATAACCACTATTAGAACGGACATTCCCATATCCATCACCATAACCTCCATCGTTACGAGCACCATCACCATATCCACAACTTGAACGACCATCACTAGCACCATACATACCACTAGAGCGATCATTACCGTAACCACCACCACCACCAGAATGTCCATGTCCACTCTTAGAACGTTCATTATCCCCTTGGTATCCACTTCCAAATTGGCTATCACTAAACCCACCACTCGATCGACCATCACCACCATATCCACCACCATATCCACCACCAGAGTTGCCATATCCACTATCAGAATGTTTTTCACTATTCCCATACCCAACACCAGAACGTCCACTTCCATATCCACCTTCATAGCTATCATTACTCCCATAACCACTACTTGAATGAACACCACCACCATAACCTGCACCACCTACACCAGAATGGCCATGACCACCTGAATTGATATCACCTCCATAACCCACACCACCATCAGAATGGCCATGGCCAGTCTGACCATGACCATGTCCACTCTGACTATGGCCATGGCCAGTCTGACCATGACCAACTGAATGGCTAGTATTGTGGCCATGCCCAGTGGTCTCAATCTGGTGCAAGTAGTCAGCAGCTTTGTCAGCATACTTACCAAGGCCTTTAGTCTCATCAAACCTTCCATAATCAGCAGCTGCATCTAGAAGATCACCAGCAGCATCAGCCACCTTGGCCCTATCCATATTGTTAGACTTGAAACCTGACCTTGCTGCATCAGCCACCATCTTTGCATCAGACAACAGCTCGCTACGTGAATAACGTTGCTGCTGTTGCTGTCCTCCTTCACTACCATGGGATCTGTATGAGTTCTCAGAATCCATATTGATATATATTGTTTGTAGAATTGTTTAGCACTCTAGGTAGTTAGTGTTATTTAGGTTTGGTTAAGTGGGGTTGGGTATTTGAAGAAGAAACTTTGCTAAATTAAGAAGTGTGAAAGTTGTGGTTGAAATGAAGATAGATGATAATGTAGGGAGTATAGTATGCATTTGACCCCGATTTGCATGGGAATTAACTTGATGCTCAACTTTAGTGAATGTCAATACTGTCTACCACAAGCATATGAGGAAGGGGATTGATCCCTTGTTCTTTGATTCCTTGTCGAGGAATGTTTTTTTATCCCTTTGGTGAAATGAAAAATTTAGGTGAGGTAGAGTATTCATTTTTTGTGCTTAAACTATACATTAATGTTTAATGATATAAAAGTTAATTAAAAATTATAACTATTTAGAGTGTCATTATATATGTAAAGTAATTACACATTTTCGTTGTTCATGTTTTCAATAGACAATAACTTAGTCCCTAAACTTCAATTATTATTTTAGTTCTCAACTTTTAAAATATATATGCATATCAGACCCTATATTATCTGTCTATTAACATTAAGAGAATGACAGACATATCATGTTAACCGTGTCGTCACATGTGGTGACTCCACACTATAAAATATCTGATGGAATAAAGTTTATTGAATAAAGTTTATTGAATAAAGCTTTTTTCATGGAGACATTACATGAGTATAACATCAAACATTTGGATGAAGTTAACGTGTTGATATTAGATATTGTTCCTAAGCTAATTAGAATATTATTTTTTGATATTATCTGTCGTTTCTAGTAAATGATATATAATTAGATTAAAATATTAGTCGGTCTATATGGATTTTGTATCTACATGTTCCATATTAAAGAATTTAATTTATTTCTTGACATTCTTTTGATCTTTTTAAAATTGAGATCCATCTCTAGTCACCGATTGGAATATTCTTGATATACATAAAAAATAAAATAAAAATTAAGATCCATTCATTGGCAAAAGTTTCAATCAAGTCCATAACTGTAACAAAATGCTTGGAGAAATATCAGTAGTTTTGAGTAAAGCCAGTTGAATTGTTTCCAGAAAGAATCCAATTTCCATATACAAAAATAGAGTTCTATAAAAATGTTGTCGGTCATTTCCATATGTTAAATATAAAAATATTAAATATGTAAAACTATACAAACATTTTTCCCCAAAACATTTAATTTATCACAGGTAAATTGTCTTTGATTCCATTAGTAAACTCAGCCACAAGCATATCACTATAATAAAAGCAATGCCAACTTAACTAACAAACACGTTATGGGCAACTTTAGCAAACAAAAAACTATAGAAAAAAACTTCAAAAATTAGAGTAAAGACCTACTTTCGTTATTTAAATTTTTTTTCATATATTAACTTGGTTTCTAAAAAATTAAAAAACTCAAAATAGTCCATAAAAAATCAAATATGGCCAGATTAGTCATTTTATCATTTTTTATGATCCCTTATAGGAAGACTATTTTGGCCAACATTCACGATCTTTGAGTATTAGTACACAAAATTTACAAGTGGCCATTCACTCTAAATTTTTAGCATCATATCACCCGGAATTGGCAAGAGCTGATTGCAATACATCTTCAAGATACTTCTCAGCAGCAGCATATTGCCTTTTCTTATCCTCAATTGCTAACGCAGCCAAAGCTTTGTCCTGGACAATCCATTCAACAAACAGAATGTATAAAAGAATAAACACAACACCTTTCTATAATACTCCAAAACTATAGCAAACAAAAAGCATGTGGAACATGAAATACCGGAGGTAAATCTTGGTAGCTCCTTAGAGTATCAAGGATGGGCTTAGTTTTCTTCTCTAGATCCTTTCTATGTTCAGCCATTTCGACCAACTCCCTATGGCTGACCTCTGGGGCATAACCTGCATGTTTGAGCACGGCCTGCACCAAATGTTGTTCGGCATGTAATCAGTAGTATAAAAACACAATAACAATTGTAAAGATTGGTTAAAGTCGCATAATGCAATATCACTACACCCTCGGTGATTCGTCCCGGTATCATGTAGATCATATGGCGATAAACTGGACTTAACCCTTAAAATTATGATAATAATATTCATGATTGCGATTTAGACAGTAATGTTAAAAGTTAATGGCGATTTACAATTACAATTTCCTAACTCTATGGTCTATACAAATATATGTATGCAATCTTTAATTGCAGACACAGTATTAATGGACATGCTATGTACTCTTTACTGGATAAGCAAAACAAATTATAATCCCAGCTAAAATTGATTGTCAACAGTTTCAGCTGTTGCAAGCAAAAATGAAGTCAGACCTTACTCTTATTAATTTTTAACAAAGTGGGAGAAAAAGCCATTTTTCTTCTCAGCATGAGTATACTGGAAAAAGGCAAAAATATAAAAATCTCAAATCAACTTAGATTGTCATAAATCACCTTAGAAAGATAATGAAAGCATTAACTGCAGCTACCAGTAATAGTACCATCGTACAATGACAAACTTAAGCTCATTAGTTGATCACATTTCCTAGTTTGTTATGCTTTTGTAACATCCTCCGAGAAATAGCAATCAGAACCACTGAACAACTAATCCCATGAGTTAATGTCATCTTTGAGGTTAAGAATCTTGACTAACCCTAAAAGATCTTCAAATATTTAAAATATCTATTTCTATGGTGAAGAAGATGTCAAGATCAACAACAAAAACAAAAAACTTGAGGACCAATTTGCTTGGATGTGGACTGTGGAGGAACTGATGCAGGACAAAGAAAACTCAATACTGACCATATATACAAATGGGTTGATAATATTCACATCATTGTAGCATGGTATTGTTGCAATGTAATTTCTTTAAATACTTTTATAGTTTCTTTTGTTGAAGTTACTTTAGACTGAAAGAATCAGATCTATTCTAAGGCATTTTAAACATTTAAATTAAGCTTTTTTATGCTATATAGTTTCATGGATTTAAAAAGAGATTATTCACTTTTCCCTCTTCAGCTGTTTTTTATCTCCTTGCCATCCTTTTCTATAAATAGATCTCTTGAAACCGAAGATTTAACCATAGGATTTTTTATCCAACATCAAATACATTCAGCCATTTTCCCTATCAATTCCAAATATACCTCCCAAATCCTCATCATGAAGAATTAATTTATGGAGATAGGGAAAAACAATTTACCTTGAAGTTAGCACATTGCTGCAAGTACTGCCTTTCTTTTGCAGCCATTACTTGCAAGTTTGTCTTCCAATTTTCAATCTGAACCTCGCATGGAGCTACCTCATCTTCTAATTGAGCAAGTGTTCTGCACAGAATTGTTTGATATAAAATAAGCAACAACAAAAGAGCATCCATCTTCTGCTCAGAGCCAAAATGTTTCCTTCAGGTCCACATACAAGCTTGAAATGAACGGCACTTGCCTAAAAGCACATAATTCATTTGAAAACATACCTTTTTAGATAAGTTAGCCTAGCTATAGCCTTTCTAGTGAAATCAAGGAGAACCTTGGACTCTTTCTGCACCTTTGCTCTTTTCTCCTCTACACCAGTCTTCCTCAAGGAAATATCACCCATCGCTACAAGAAAGCTAAACACAACTTACAATGCTCAAACTTTGATGCAGAAAAAGCACACCGAAGAAAATATTCGAACTCAAAATTCACATTGGTGAAAGCAAAACCCACCTACTCAGTTCGGTGTCTCTTATATTCAACAAGTTGGCCACATTTGCAAGAACTTGTGCTGATGCAACCACATTTGAGGGCAAACTCTCCCGGGCCAAACCCACATTCTCCAGAACCTCTCTAATCCTAGCAGCTAAAACAACAAAACACAAGACATAGCTTTAGTTCATGAAGATCCCCTAATCTTAAGCAAACACCCTTTTAACAAACAACATATATCCATTAAAACCAGACACCCCAAACCTCCAACATTTTTTGGGTCAGAAATATGATATTTTGCGAGTTGATTTTTGAAGGGAACTGGAAAGCACCTTATGAGTGTATTTCACGACTCCAAACCTTTTACTTCCTTCTATTAGAATCCAAAAAACAACTCGCTAACAGTCCCTAAGTAGACTCTATCAACCTCACCAAAGTCGGGAAGAATCACCTCTTGCTTTCTATTTTATTTTATTTCTATTCACAAAACTCGAACCCAATACGATGCTTAAGGGAAAGCAAGCTCTCTACCACTCGGCATATATCATGTAAGGATCTATTTGCGGGTTGAGTTTCGAAGGGAAATAAAGGGAAAATGAAGGCCTCAAATCATCTCACAAGTGTATTTCACACTTCCAAATCTTCCATTTCCCTCATTTCTCCTTCAATACCCAACTCACAAACCAACCGGAAAAAAGAAAATCCATTGAAGTCATTCAAAGGGTAAAATTCTCTCAAAACCTATTTTCCATTCATAACTCACAAACTCAAAACCTTCATTTAAGGGAACAGAGCTAATATATAAATTGGTAAAGCATAAAAAGGAAGTGAACCTTGAGAACGGTACTCAGAAGCTTTTTGACGGAAATCACGAGCAACGAGACGTGCGGCTTCATCTTTGGCCTTAGAAACAGTTAAGAGATTGTGCAAGTATGCTACACTTCGAGGTGTGTATTCAAACTCTGGTACAGATTTTCCGGCAGCTTCAAATGTCTTCGCTAACCATTCCTTCACTTCTCCGATCCGAGACGCATCGGAAATGCTCTTTGATTCTGTTAACATTGGATCTAGATCGTTCATTTTCGTTCCAGTGTCAAGAACTGTGTGTATGTTTGCAATGTTGGTTGAAGAAAGAGAAAGGTGGGGTGGATTTTCAAATGTTGGATTTTTGTTGCATGTTTAACTATGGTGGTTTCTAAAAATTGAACAAAGTCTATTTGATTTGAAATTTTAAAACTCGACTTATGAGAAATAGATTCGATTTGTTCTATTTATTTTTGTACTAAAAATGATTTAATTAAATATTCTCTCCATTATTTAGAGAGTATTAACTTATTGGAAATGAAAATCATGAACTCAAAAAATATTAGTTTTTTACAAAAAAATGTGAAGACTAATAGAAAAAAAAAAGCTTTATATTGTCATGTTTTATTAAGTATGTCATTATACCGTTGGTAGAGTTAATAAAGATATTATAAAATTAAACCAAATTATATATATATATATATATATATATATATATATATATATATATATATATATATATATATATATATATATATATATATATGAAGATATAGGGTGAGTTGAGTATTTCAAGTGTGAATGAATATGACTTAGCTCATGGAATAATGTTATAGTCCATTGATGAAGATCTCCCCAATATATGGTGTCAAGTCAATGGTTCAACGACTAAACCAAGTATTGAAGCAATAAGTAGTCGATAGATACAAATCTCTGCGTCAAAAGTCTTCTCGATGATAGATCAATATGGCATGTTCCGTTGATGAAAGGATAGACCAATGATCGTAAAAGTAGATAGAGAGTTGAGCTCTAGTGTATCCAAAACTCAAAGCGGAGTAACTCACACTTGATGGGAATATATTGGGTATTCAAAGAGTGAATGAAGAAGCCACACATTGTGCAAAAGTGGATGAATTAAAGAACATGTATACGAATGGACTCATAGACTTGATGCCTCAAGGTTTTCAATCAAGATATGTTATCAAACTCACTTATATATTTCTTTCACTTAGTTCATAGAAGAATATTATAGTCTATACATGAAGTCCTAACAAGTGGTACCATAGCCGATGGTTTGACGATTCAACCGAGTATTGGTGCGATAAGTAGTCCATAGAGATAAGGAATGAAGATATGTTGTCCACTGCTTATTGAATTCACTTAATCACACATACTACTTATCAAGTTTTTCGTTAAAGACTTGTAGACTTTAATATAAAAAGTGATAAGAAAATAAGGATCCTAGATAACTATTATCTGCATGTATGCTTAATTTGTGGAATAAGTGGTAAAGGTTCACCGGTCTGCATTGCTCTACACTATGCTGCCACCAGCAAAGGTCGGTTGAAGACTGCTGAAAAACTCATGTCCCATGATGCCAAGATTAATATGAAGGACAAGGTTGTTAGCATGGACGTATTTGATATATTTGTGTGTAACTCCAGTTTCAATATCCCCTCTCTTCATTATCACATTGTTAAAGATTACATGTATACTAATTTATATTTGGATTTTACTATGCTCAGGTTTGCTGCAATCCATTGCATTGAGCAGCCAGCACTGAGAATTCAGAGCTGTGTGAACTTCTAATTGAAGAAGGAGCAGAATTTTATGCTGTTGATAGAGCTGGTCAAACTACTCTGATGAATGCTGCTATTTGGTATAACATAGAGGTGTGATTATTTATTGTATCTAGGTGTGTGTAACTGTAAAAATATGTGGAGTATCTTAGTTTCAGAGTTGGATTCATTAGTAATTGTGTAATTAATATAAGTAGGATAGATTGAATATGATGACAAAATGCTTTGGCAGTTTTGTTATTGGAGTCTCCTAATTTTAGAGCAATTTACATAAGTCCCAGATCTTAGATTTGTGTCCTTGTTTGATTTACAGGTAGCCCTCCTTCTGATAAGACATACAGAAGTAAGATTATAATTTCCTAAGCAAATTGTGTGAGGCATCAAAGAAAAATTCTATGGGGAGAGTTTTTTTGTTTAACCAAGGATATCCCTCACCCTATGGATAAGGAACTAAATATCTTTTGGGGTATATGGTTGTCTTTCCCAATAAGTATCACTCTCAGGAACAAACCTTAGACATTTTTGTCATTCTGTGGATCGAATAAGACCTTACGCTACTAGATCAATGTTATATTTATGGGGAGAGTTTGTGTTGGTGTATGTTTGGACTAGAGTGTGTATGACCATTAGGATCATTCAACAGCCAGTACAGCATATTCACAAAATTAGTCTTGCATTTCTCATCTATTTGTGCAAGCAATATTTCAGCCCACTACAATTCTACAAATACTTCAGACACTTGAAAGAAATTAGTCTGCATTTGGGGAAGTTAGTATTTCTTAGAGAAACTTATATGAACCTAAAAAGTGTTTCCATTTAAATCTAGAAGTACCTTTTAAAATTACAAAGTGGCTGAATTTTATATGTAACAAAAAATGTTAAGTGATATTTTTAGTCAATGATAAAGTACATTTTCTTTATGAATATAAGATTAGAACATATTAAGTGCAGGGTGAATGAAACCTAGAAAGTTGCCAACTACCACTCACCACTGCCAGAGCAATCAATCATTATTCAATTCACTATTTGTCTTGAACTTCTCATTAAAGAAAGAAAAAAAATCTCTGACAGCTCAACTCAACTCAACAACATCTCAACTCAACTCAACAACATCTCAACTTTCCTTTGACCTTTAAAGCTAAAGATCTCATCTATGAACTACCAACACCAGCTTGAAACCTCTGAAAGGCAAAGGAGAAAGCATCTAACTGCACCAGAAACCATGTCTGAAGTTCCTCCTATTCATGTAGCTCTCTTGCCAAGTGCTGGCATGGGCCATCTCACACCATTTCTGAGACTTGCTGCCATGCTTGTCCACCACAATTGTCATGTCACTCTTATCACCACTCATCCCACAGTCTCAAAATCTGAATCAGACCAAATCTCTAAGTTCCACTCTTCATTCCCTCAAGTCAACCAACTCCACTTTCACCTTCTCCCTCCTTCTGATGCTTCTGCTACCAAAGCTGACCCTTTTTTCCTCAGATTTGAAGCCATTCGTAGCTCCTCTCACCTTCTACCTTCTCTGCTTTCTTCAGTTTCACCACCCTTGTCTTCTTTTGTCTATGACATGACCCTTATTTCACCTCTTCTTCCAGTTGCTGACTCACTTGGTGTCCCTCACTACATCTTGTTCACTTCTTCAGCTACTATGCTATCTTTCTTCTCCTACTTCCCTACTGTTTCTGCATCATTACCTACACTTAATGATGTTGAGATTCCAGGGGTTTCATCCATACCAAGATCATCAATACCTCCAATGCTTCTTGTCCCTAATAGTTTGTTTGGTAATATTTTTAATGAAGATGGTCCTAAGCTCACAAAACTGCATGGTGTTTTGATAAATACATTTGAAGAACTGGAAGCACAGTCTCTGGAGGCTCTTAATGGTGGCAAGATGGTGAAAGAATTACCACCAGTTTATGCAGTTGGTCCTTTTGTGCCTGGTGAGTTTGAAAAGGAAGATCAAAGGGGAGCACCATTGAAGTGGCTTGATGATAAGGCTAAAGGGTCTGTGGTGTATGTTACCTTTGGAAGTAGAACAGCAATGGGAAGGGACCAGATGAGAGAGATAGGAGAAGGTTTGGTGAGAAGTGGAAGCATGTTTTTGTGGGTGGTAAAGGGTAAAAAAGTTGATAGGGAAGAAGAGGAAGAAGGGTTAGAAGGGTTGTTGGGGCTTGAGCTTGTGGAGAAAATAAAGGAGAGGGGGTTGGTGGTGAAAGAATGGGTGGACCAAAGGGAGATTTTGGATCATGAAGCTGTGGGAGGGTTTGTGAGTCATTGTGGTTGGAACTCAGTAGTAGAGGCAGCATGGTATGGTGTCCCAATAATGGGGTGGCCTCTAGGTGGAGATCAGAAGATAAATGCTGAGGTTGTGTCCAACAAAGGGTGGGGTGTGTGGAATAAGGATTGGGGTTGGGAAGGTGAAAATGTGGTGAAAGGAGAGGAAATTGGAGAGGCCATAAGAGAGATGATGAATGATGAATCTCTGAGAATCAAAGCTGCAGAAGTTAAAGAAGCTGCTAGGAAGGCCATTAGTGTTGGTGGGCGGGGTGAAGTTACTCTTCAGAAGCTCATTGAAAAATGGAACAAGTTTTAACAACAATTAAGAGTGTTGTTGTGTTCAATTGGGAGGTAGTTTCTTTGTATGTTCAATTTGCATTAATAATGAATGTGTTCCTGTGACCACTATAAAAGGATATGTAGTTGTTCTGATGGATAATTACATGGTGCAATCACTACTTGTCTCATCTTTCTTGTTCACAATTTGAATATACCTGATTAACAACATTTCAGTATGCTTCATTTATTATTCAGCTGATGCTTAAAGCTCAAGAAGAAAAGATAGGCATATTTGTTCATCCAGACCCCAAGAAACAGTTTTGGAAAGCTACCCCCATAAATATAACAGACACAGATTAATTAAACATAAGTACATAACAAAGAAACAAGTCCAAAAATGGAGTCATCAAACAATCTATTGTTGCCATCCAGTCATATACAGGAAAGCACCAAACACAGCCGAGGCATAGAACCTTTGCTTCTTTGCAAAAGCAAAAACTATGCAATTCCCTAAGGCAGACTCATGACTTGCAAAGATCCCAAACAACCTATTCCAAAGGATCTTCCCTGCCAAGCCATTAAAAATAGTTCAGGCCCAATTTCCAAATTTGAACCACACAAGGCGCATATCAGGGGATAAAGCAGGTAAAGGTATGCACTTCTACAGCATGGAGTGTGGTAGAGAGCTGAAGATCAATTCTTCAAGGAATCCAAGTTTTTTGACCTGCAGTTGGTATCAAAAGCATATACATTGGGTATATTCAGACTGAACTTTAAGTTGCCAACAGAACAAGACAGTTGAATCCAGTGTTCATGTTTTCTTCCTATTACATCTTAATTACCCACATTAGACACATCCTCTATCCTTGCAAGCTTATCTGAGAGAAAATAAACATCATTATTTCATATTTAGAATCTTCCGGTGCCAAAATGGATATTCAATGCAAAGGAAATCTTTCATGATTCAACCCATAGCATTAAACAACCCACTTTTCCTCACTCGTTTCAGGGACTACAACATCTTCCCTCATTGTACTTGCAAAGCTCTTTCCAACTGGTGCCCCAGCCTGTGCAAATAGCTCAACCACTGCAGGCAGCATTCCATAGTACTTCTTCAACTCATTTACCAAAGGCTCCCCATGTTTCTGATCTCGAACGTGAAAGACATATACCGGCGGCACCAAATCATTAATTGTAGCCTCCTGCCATGCATGCTGCCCATCCCTCATCTGGTGTTTGTAAGCTTGACAATTTCGTACTCTATGACCTTTAGGACCCACTTGTACCTCTGGACAGTATCCACAAGTTTGGACAGCATACTTCTCCATAAGTTTCGAAGCTCCTGAGCACATTTTCTCCCAAGCTTGCATGCCTCGAACAGCAATAGCTGCATAGAAGACAAAATCAATTAAACAATAAAGGACAATGGACAGATGTGACTATTAACACTTAGAAAGAGTGTGGGAGAAGACAAAAGTGTTTGTAAATGTAGTCATGAACCTTGGATATCATCAGAATGCAGCTCCATAGAATTAGTGACTTCATGTAATCTCTTTTTCTTATGCCAAAACCCACATGTATCTATATCTTTGCCAAGAGAAGCTTCTTTTGGAAATCTTTTCTCAAAATCAATTACCCTACCAGCGACACAGTAAACAGGGAAGGTCCTTCGCCTGGTTGGGTACTCAGGTATGTCAAAACCTGCCTGGACACACAATTCAACAATTGCGGGAATTCGGTCCACTTTAAGCATTTCTTTATGTGAAACAGCCCTCCCTATTCTGTCATACAGATGAAATGACTCTACTAGCGGCAGAACATGTTCAATACCTCCTTTGACCCAACTATGTTCCTTGCTTGACAGACTTCCTTTAACATCACATGTTCTAATTTTATGTGGTGGATGACCAACATGAACTTCTCTACATAAGCTGCAAAGCATCCAGAACCTCAAATAATATACAAAGTGACAAGATATGTTTACACTATTCACTTAGGATAGCTATTTTTTGCATTGAGTAATCCTCTAATGAAATATGCTAAAAGCTCAAACAACCATAATGAAGAACAAGTTGTGAGTCTGTGGTGTTACCTGCATGTATAGATAGCAGTATACTTGACAAGTGTTGAAACAGTGGATAATAGCTCCGATCTGGCAGCATAAACTTGACGAGCAATAGGAACTAACTGCTGAACCAACAGGCCATTTTCAGGAGGCTCTAATATAATCTCATGCACGTTTTGTATCTCCTTTTTCTTTAGTCTAGCTTGGCGCTTTAGCTCATTAAAACTTGTCACTAGTGGTTTCCTCTCAGACTTGTTGAGCTTTTTAGGCAATTCATTGCAAGAGGACACAGTCGAGTGCAAAACATTGAAATGCGTATTTACACCACTGAGTTGTGCAGCAGGAACTAGTATAACTTTCTCTAGGAGCTTACCAGCCGTTCGAAAGTGTCTTGACAGCATTATTGCTCATCCAAAGAGGCATATTACGCTAAAAATATTCTTAGACAAATTTGTATATACAAGATAATGTATCACAACATGCTTGGAGTCTCGGAGGACACTGCAACAAGAGGTAACTAAAATTAAAAATTAAGATAAGTGCCATGACAATTTTTTATTTGATGAAATTAAATGAAAGCTCTTTTATTTTAAAAACTGCTCCTTGAAAAAATAATTAGGCTCGGGAGTCTAATATGCATAGATTAATGAACACTGCCCAAAGAGAAAGACTTGCATAACAGACACTGACTTTGAGAAAAAACTGAAAACAAGACTTTGAGTGTGAAACATATATGATTAAGAGCCTTAGTGCTAGCTTTCCAATGTGAAAAAAAGAGTGCAAGACTTCGAGTTGTCTATGTTATGACCAGTGTTGTAAAAACCGGTTCGTACCGGTGAAACGGACCCAATACTGGTACGGTTCAATAATTATATCGGTCATGCAATCATACAAGTTAAAACCGGTCATACCGTCCAGTTTTCAATTGAACCATATCGGTAATGCCGGCTGGTTTTTTTTTTAAATTAATTTTTTAATGAAAATAAAAAAATATTAGTTTTTTATTGATTTTTCAACATTAATGTTAATAAATTATATCTAATTTCACCGGTATACAGTTTAATTAGTGAAACATCGACTGAACCACTATATCACTGCCATATCAATACCTGGCCGGTTTGATAACCATTACGGTATTAATACCAATTCTTATGACTATAATTGTAACGGCTTCCAATACTGAAACAAGCACGAAAATGAACAAATACACAAACCAATTTCCTCAGATATCATGGCTTTAAGATGTTTAAACATTTCAACCCCATAGACCCAGAAACAGGTGTACAACCACATGCAATGCAATGTAAGCAAGGACACCAAAAAGCCATAAAAAATGAAATCTAATATAAAAAATCAAGATAAAATGAAACAAAACTAGCATGCATTCATATATATAGTGACTACAGCTCTTTCTAGCATTTTATCAAACAAGTTGTGAGCAATCAAGTAAGTAAGCATACTTTGTGGAGACTAGGTACAGCACCTTCCTTCTTCAAAATAAGTGATTGATGCTTTTTGAGTGCAGAAAAGATAAAAAATTTATGATTGGGACGCAATGGATGAGTGAAGTTTAAGTAACTGCTGCACGGTGGAACTCTTTATTTCATTTTCCAACAAAGACAAAGGTTTCAGATATCATGGACAAACAGCGCCGAACCAAGTTTACAGGCGGGAATTTTGTTTTGTTGGGTTAGGGCCTAAAACCCATATATATTATTAGAGGGTGATTGGATTTTCATCAATTTCAATTTTGGATTATATTGTAATATAATTAGTTTTTTGTTTGAATAAATTTGCTAAATTTTTTTTTTTACCATGTTTGGTTTATGTAAAACAAAATTGCTTCCATGGTGAAAAAAAGTGTTTTTATACAATAAATTATAAGTATTGTATGAAGTTGAATATATATTTAACTATAATAGGTGAAGTAAGAAAGTAATAGTGGTTTTCATTAGAACTATGAAAAGCGAGTTTTTTCTTTTAGGTTTAGGTGTGAACAAACAAATCTAGGCTGGGCCAAATATTTAATTTTAAGTTTGTCGTGGAGCCTAGTCCATGTTTACACTATTCAAAACGATACAATACAATCATGATATACTGTGAGTATATGACTGACATTGATGGAGTACAATTGTTATATGCATTTGTGTTGTTTTGATACTATAGTTTATGGAAAATTTACACTAGCAGCTTGGATATCCTTATTGAAAATTTAGGTTGGGAGACAAGATTACAGTTTAGTTGTGAATCTAGCCCACAAAAGATTTATTAGCTATGATTTAGAGAAATCCCTTGTTAGTCTATTTGACTGATTTTTGTATCAAATGATATTTAGTTTGTAGTTCTTATTTAAATAGTTTAACACACTTACTAGGATAAAGGTTTGGTGTTATTATAATTTCTTATTTGAACTTCTAATATTCTTTAATATCCAAGAGATGAGTCTTTTGCATATTAAATTGTTGGGTATTCAAATGTGAATCAAGAAGTCTCACATTGTGCAAAAGTGGATGAGTTAAAGAACATATAAGTGGATGGACCCATAGACCTAATTGTGAAGAACGTCTTTGCTCCTGACCTTGACAAAGTTTTGATAAAGACACAAACATCACCAAAAAGAAGAAAATGAAGATTACTTATGAAGACCAAGAAGATTAAAGCTTTAAGACAATTAGTCTAAGTCTAAATATGTACTTTTATCCTATACTCTTTAATATACTAAAGTAGTAATGCTTAAAATATTTTAAAAGGAATTGAAACACTTCAAGTTTTAAATGAAAACATTTCTCAAAATATTGTGTAACAAGTTACTGAAATTTGAGTAACAAGTTACATGAGTGAGAATTAATTATCCAACAATATTTAAATTGGAGTAACCGATTACTCAAATTTGAGTAACCGATTACTCTAAGTGAATTTTAATTCACTTTTGGACAGAAAGTTTGAGTAACCGATTACTCAAGTGAGTAACCGATTACTCAATGTAATTTTTCAAAATGTCACGTTTGGATAACCGATTACTCACTTGCTGTAATCGGTTACTGAGAGCTGTTACATTAGTTTTTCAGATTTGAAACTCAAGGGTTTTCATCCCAAACGAAATGCCTTCATTCCAAACAATTCCTACTCTTTCATAATGGTACAATGACTGATTGGAAAACATATTTAAAGGCTTTAGAACTCACAATGAAAACAACTCTTTCATAATGCTTTCACACTTTTCTCATAACTTTCCTACACTTTTCTGAAATAGTTTTCTGCACTTCTAGCAACTTGAACTCAAACTTTCAAAGCTATTTTTTTTAGTTGTTGAAGTAAAGTGTTTTAAAGTTTTGTAAAACTTAAAGAGCATTATTTACTAAGTATACAAAAGAGTTGATTGGATTGCAAGTGTTATTATATTTTATACTTGTAAAGGCGATCCAAGCCATCATTCAAATTCTTCATTCATTGTAATTACTTTCTATCACGAGGTGTGAATAGAAAGGGGATAAAGTAAATTCTTCATTCATTGTAATAACTTTCTTTCACGGGGTGTGAATAGAAAGGGGATAGAGTTACTTGGAAAGGTGTTTTCCAATGCGATAAGTATTAGTGAGTTTGTAAGATACATAGAGATCTTAGGGTGAGATATTATAATTACAACTCATAATATTTAGTGGAAAATCTCTTTTGGTGCAAGAGTACTAGACGTAGCCTTCGGTGGACAAGAAGATGAACCAGTATAAAATCCTAGTGTACTCTCTTCTCCCTTACCTCTTTGATTTATTCTTGTTTATTTTCTACAATATTATCCGCTGCACTTTAACTCTTCATTTTGCAGAAAAAGTGGTCATAATTTCTAGTCAACTAATTCACCTCCCCCCTCGAAGTTTGGGAACTTGTTCCTAGACCTAAAAATAGGCATGCTATTGGAACTCGGTGGGTATTTAGAAATAAATCTAATAAAAATGGTATTATAGTTAGAAATAAAGCTAGACTAGTAGCCCAAGGATATAACCAGGAAGAATGTATCGATTTTGATGAAACTTTTGCTCCGGTTGCTAGACTTGAAGCTATTAGGCTATTACTTGCATATGCTTGCTCTTTGAATTTTCAGTTATATAAAATGGATGTAAAGAATGTTTTCCTCAACAGCTACATTCAAGAAGAAGTGTTTGTTGAATAACCTCCTGGTTTTGAAGATTACAAACATCCTTCTTATGTTTACAAATTAAAGAAAACTCTCTATGGCTTAAAGCAAGCTTCTCGTGCATGGTATGATCGTCTAACTAAATTTCTACTTGAAAAAGGTTTCAACAAAGGAAAGGTCAACACTAATCTCTTCATAAAGAAAGTAAATCATCAAACTCTACTTGTTCAAATTTATGTAGATGATATTATTTTCGGTTCTACTAATGATTTGTTATATAGTGATTTTGGCAATATGATGCAAGAAAAGTTTGAAATGTCTATGATGGGGAAGTTAAATTAGTTCCTTGGATTACAAATCAAACAACTTGACAATGACATTTTTGTAAGTCAATCCAAATACTGCAAAGATTTGCTAAAAAAATTGACATGGATAGATGCAAGCAAATAGCTACTCTTATGGGATCTGGAACTTACATCGATACGGATGAAGCAGGAAAATCCATCGAGATATCAAAGTATCGATGTATGATTGGATCTCTTTTATACTTGACTATCACTAGACCTGATATCAGGTTTAGTGTGTGTTTGTATGCTTGCTATCAATCCAAAACAAAAGAATCACACTTAGTTGTTGTTAAGAGAATCATGAAATATCTTTAAGGCACAACTAATGTTGGTCTGTGGTATCCAAAAGAAAGTATATGTGACTTGGTTGGATATGCAGATTTAGATTTTGCAGGATGCAAAACTGAGAGGAAAAGTACAAGTGGTACTTGTCATATTTTAGGGAATGGTTTAGTTTCTTGGTCATGTAAGAAACAAGCATGTGTAGTCTTAAGCACTGCTGAAGCTGAATATATTGTAGCAGGTAGTTGTTGTACCCAAGTGTTGTGGCTTAAGCAACAATTACGAGATTATGGTTTAGATTTGGGTTGCACTCCTCTAAAATGTGACAATACTAGTGCAATAAAATTCACAAAGAATTTGGTTATGCATTCAAGAATCAAACACATTGATATAAGACATCACTTCCTTTGGGACCATGTCCAAAAGAAGGATGTGTTTGTAGAATTTGTTGATACTCATAACCAACTAGCAGATATATTCACTAAACATTTGGCAAAAGAACCTTTCTATAAAATTAGACGAGAATTAGACATTCTTGATGAAACATATTTAACTTAAATGGCTATATATGTTTATAGGTATGCTTCATTATATCTATTTCATGTCCACTTGAACTTAAATGTATTTATTAATATTTAAAAATCTCAATTTTTGGGTTAAAAATCATTTTCATAGCTTAATTTTGTCTAAAAGTAAGTTTTTATGGGGTCAGTAATCGATTGCACTGGAGAGTAACCGATTACTGGGTGGAATAGCGTATTTCAGTAAGTGATTACCCAAAGTGAGTAATCGATTACTCTCAGTTGTTGTTTGAAAATTTTAAATTTTTTAATTTGAGTAACCGATTACTCAAAGTGAGTAATCGATTACTCTGTGTTGTTATATATATATTTTCTGCATTTTTAAACTTTTTCAAACTCATCTTCCTCACTCAACTTGTGCTCTATCTTGCTCAACCCTCTCAAAATCTAAAATCTTCGTTTTTGATCTGTTTTAAGTAATTTTTATGTCTATTCTTATCACATTTTCACTCCTAAACACTTCAAAACCTTCATTTTCATGTTTAGTAACCTAAATAAAAAATACCAAAATCTCCAAAACATCAAAACCTAAACCTTCAAAACCGAAAATCCATGGCTTCCTCTTCAAAAATCAAGAAGCAGTGCACCTCCATGACTCAAAAGAGGCAAGGAACTACTTCTATGGAGTCCAACCCTCTGGATTTGGCAGGGCTTCTAGATAATGAGGAACAACACAAAGTGTTTGAAGAAAACTTTCATTGACGCATCATTTTCACTCCAAAATTTGGTAATGTTGGAAATTTTGAGTTCGAAGATTTTCTTTTCCCTTATTTTTTGCGTCAACAAAACCTTTTTGATTTTTGTTGTGAGACAAATGAAATTTATCCATAACTTATGCGAGTATTTTACTGTAACTTGAACTTTCAGAAAAATCGTCTTACTTCCTATGTCAAAGGAAAAAACATTGTTTTGGATCTTAAAACCTTTAGTTCATTGTTATGTAACATACCCTCTCAAGTTAGCATAATGGATTACGGCCTTGTGTGTGAATGGGATAATTATGATCAGAATGATTTTTATCATTCTTTATGTAGACTTTCAAAAAGAGAAATAGAAATACGTAAACAACAGGGTTTTGGCAAGACCGTCAAAAACCGAGACATCCTATCTGTTGGATATCTCAAGCTTGAGGACCGTTTGCTTCATTATTTTTTGAGCTATGTCATCTTACCAAAATTTTCAAATCATTCTCAAATAAGTGACATAGAACTCCAATTGATGTATGCTTTAAAGTTTAACATCAAGATCAATTGGGCTCTAATGATAATGAGACAAATGTGGACTGTTAGAGGTACTCAAAGTCCTTTGCCATATGCAATCTTCATAACCAACATTCTTCAACATTTCGGTGTTTCTACAAATAGTGAAACAAAGGTGCCTCTGAATCTTCGAGAAAGCCAAATTGATGTGGAAGTGATCCACAAAATGGGTTTCACCCAAGACCCTCGAACCCGCACCTATAAACATAGAACCGATAAACCGATTGTTGATGTTGATCCATCTGAACCTGAACCTCCTAATCCTCTTGAACCACAATCGTCCGAGTTTCATGCTCAATCGTCCTCATCTACTGCCATGCCTATGAACCAAATGATTATGGATGGGTTATTTTCTCTCCGAGGCTACATCACTAACCGGATGGATGCTCTCGACTCTCAGAATCAACAAATCCAATATGAACTTCATTGCCTCTCCTTTAGGATGGATATCATGGATATTAATGAAGACAATTCAGAGCCTGAGTCTTAGAATATCTGTTGTTAGGATTTTATGGTTGTATTATTTTCAAAATTCGGACAAATTTTTAATTCTGCTTATTTATTATTTTTAAGTTATTGTTGTATATTCCTAGACAAATTACTTTATGATGTTTTGTGCTTTATTGTTCCATTCATGGATACATGTTTGAAACATCTTATTTATGCACTGCAATACTTGCTTATCTATATCTTGATCCATACATGAGTATATGATATCAAATTGATATATCTTGATTATATAAGTATATGTATGTTATATATATTGTGCTAGAATCTCTTTACTTTTCTACTTTTTGATGAAGTCAAAAGGGGGAGAAAAGTTGGAGGAAGTGTATTTTTTTGTAAAATTATTTCAAGCACATTACTTCAAAAGAAATGGGGAACATACAAAATAGGGGGAGCATACTCAAGTCAAACTGTTGCTCTCAAGAAAACTACACTGTCAAGAAGATATTGGTTTGTCATCATCAAAAAGGGGGAGATTGTGAAGAAGATCTTTGCTCCTGACCTTGACAATATTTTGATGAAGACACCAACATCACCAAAAATAAGAAAATGAAGATTAC
>NC_032017.1:14442981-14455696 GCF_001865875.1 Lupinus angustifolius | reverse complement strand
AATTGAAACACTTCAAGTTTTAAATGAAAACATTTTTCAAAATATTGTGTAACAAGTTACTGAAATTTGAGTAATATGTTACATGAGTGAGAATCAGTTATCCAACAATATATAAATTGGAGTAACCGATTACTCAATTTTGAGTAACCGATTACTCTAAGTGAATTTTTAATTCACTGTTGCACAGAGAGTTTGAGTAACCAATTACTCAAGTGAGTAACCGATTACTCAATGTAATTTTTCAAAATGTCACGTTTGGGTAACCGATTACTCACTTGCTGTTAATTGGTTACTGAGAGTTGTTACATCAGTTTTTCAGATTTGAAACTCAAGGGTTTTCATCCCAAACGAAATGCTTTCATCCCAACAATTCCTACTCTTTCATAAAGATACAATGACTGATTGGAAAGCATATTTAAAGGCATTAGAACTCACAATGAAGACAACTCTTTTGAACAACTCTTTCACACTTTTCTCATAACTTTCATACACTTTTCTGAAATAGTTTTCTGCACTTCTAGTAACTTGAACTCAAACTTTGAAAGCTATTTTTTTTATTTGCTTGAAGTAAAGTGTTTTAAAGTTTTTTAAAACTTAAAGAGCATTATTTACTAAGTATACAAAATAGTTGTTTGGATTGAAAGTGTTATTATATTTCATACTTGTAAAGGCGATCCAAGCCATCATTCAAATTCTTCATTCATTGTAATTACTTTCTTTCACGGGGTGTGAATAGAAAGGGGATAGAGTTACTTGGAAATGTGTTTTCCAAGGTGATAAGTATTAGTGAGTTTGTAAGGTACATAGAGATCTCGGGGTGAGATATTGTAATTACAACTCGTAATATTTAGTGGAAAATCTCTTGTGCTGCAAGAGTACTGGACGTAGCCTTCAGTGGACAAGAATGTGAACCAGTATAAAATCCTAGTATACTCTCTCATCCCTTACCTCTTTGATTTATTCTTGTTTATTTTCTACAATATTATTCGCTGCACTTTAACTCTTCATTTTGCAGAAAAAAGTGGTCATAATTTCTAGTCAACTAATTCACCCCCCTCTTAGCTGCAATCTCAGTCTTACACTAATACCTTAAGGTTTTGGGTCAATATGTGGTATCAAACTCACTTATATGCTTCTTTCACTTAGCTCATGGAAGAATGATACATCTGATGGATGAAGATCTCCCAACAAGTGGCATTAGAGCTGATGGTTCGATAGTTCAATGGAGTATTAAAGCGACAAGTGGTCGACAGATCTGCGAAGGATCATTGTGTCGAAAGTCTTTCTAACAAAAGGTCAAGGCGGCGTGTTCCGTTGATGAAAGGATAAGCTAACAGCGATGCAAGTAAATAGAGAGTTGAGCTCTAGTGTATCCAATGCTCGAAGAGGATTAACTCACACTTGAGGGGAGATGTTAGGTATTCCAAATGTGAATAAAGAAGTCTCACATTGTGCTAAAGTGAATGAGTTAAAGAGCATATAAGTGGATGGACTCATAGACCTAATACCTTATGGTTTTGAGTTAACATGTGGTGTCAAATACATTTATAGGCTTCTTTCACTTAGCCCATAGAAAATGATACATTCCATGGATAAGGATATCCCAACATAAATCACATTTAGCGTTTTGTAAAAATGTTTGGTTGTGTTATGAAATATTATTATTTGATTTTTTAGAAACTTAAAAAAATAATAATTCAAATCAGCAAGTGAATGTGTATAATAGAGTGAGTGAATGTGTTTAAATGTTTATATTGGCTGTATATACATATTATAATCATAATAATTTGTTTATAAAAATTATTCTAAAAATGATATAAAAATATGGAAAATGAATCGAACGTGGAATTTCACCCAAAAAAAGAAAGTCGAATAAATCTTTGGAATGAGATGTATGGTACAAGATATCATAGAGGTTTTTTTAGCCAAACAAAAGTTTTTAAAGGAAATTATTCTTTCACAAAATTAACTAAGTTTTCAAAAATGTTGTGTCCTAAAATGTAAAAGCATAATGTTCTTTTGCTTAAAATTACAAGATTGAATAGGTTTTTATTAAATAATTTAATTAAAAAAGTATGGGATAAAAGATAATAAATAAAAAATGATTCTAGATTTAAAAAGTGTAGTTGACACATTAGAAGGTTAATGCATTAAGTTGGAAAATATCTCGTAATTTAAAGGTGACGATTTAAAATCTTGAAAATTGTATGTTCATTTCCAAGAATAAGGCTATATATATTTTTCCTCCCAAATTCTGGAGGATAAGAGTCTCATCTACTAGACTTCATTTTTAATTAATATTTTAACAATTAAAAATAAAATGTAACATAAAATTTTGGGTTTCATTTAATAAGATCATCATTTCCTTCTTTTTTCTACAAATATAGGACTAGCTTAGGATAGTTTCATTTGGCTACTATTCATTGTTAAACATCCTACACGTAGATGCCTAACAATTATATCTCATACCCTTTACTTTTAGAGAGAGAAATTTATGTATTGATGATATGATAGAGTTTTATATTTTGTCAGTATATCATACCCAATTTATTTTTAATTATTATTGACTTCTAAAAAATAATACAACTAAATTGTAAATAATATTATAAGTGTATATAATTTTTTACCCAAATGACATAGAGATATTACACTCTTACTTTTAATAGCCAATGCATTTTTAATAGAAGATGTAGCTTTTACAATCCACTAATAGTTGAAGACAAACAAACTATTAGAACAAAAGTGAAGAAGAATAGAGAGTTTTCCATGATCTGATATTTTAACCTTTTATATTTCAAATAATCAGTAAATTATAAAAAGGCAGCAATGCTGACTCTCACATAATAGAGTTTGGGAAGATAGATATACACAATTTATTTTTGGGAAATAAATTGCTATGAAAGTATTTAAATAAAGGATAACCAAAGTACTGTCCTAGTCATACATAAAATTAAGTAATCCATGAGTAATGAGTTCAACATCAAAATTTGAAACTCAGCCAAAGGCCTAGTTGTTTAATTTCATCACCTATGCCAAAGTTGCACCCACCTCATAGTATATAACAAATATTTTTCTTTATCTATGCTCTTGAAGTTTCTCATATTACTTTTCACCAGCTTTCTCCTTCAACATTGCTATGAATTTCTCCTTCTCTTCTGGTGACATCCCCTCCGCTGAACAATCCCCAACACCCCATTCTGCCCCACGTATGCAGTACTTGTTCTCAATTGCTTGACGGTTCCTGAACATAAACACGAATCTTATTCTAAGTTTATACAAATTTCAAATGCGGGTCAAATTAGTTATTGAAATTTGGGTGTTTTTTATTACTATTATTAGCCAATCCTTACAAGGCATGGGAATTGTAGTTATGTACTATGCAAACATTAGAATTTTATACATATATAACATAACTAATTACTTCTCTTTATTCAACTTGGATTGCTCAAGCAGTTTCTGCAGAAGGGGGGATGATTTAAATCTTGCATCATTTTCAGCATATTTCTTCTGGTTTTCTTCTGTAAAATATAAAGAAGAAACCAATGTTAATTTCATCAAATTAAGCTTCACAAAATCACAGCATGTTCAAATTGTTACAAAAAAACATGAATAGAGTTCGAAACCATTTAGGCGATTGAGAAAATCGATCTGAGGTAGATCAGGTCCACGAATTGATTCTATCCCAGAGATTCCTGACATGAACCCAGCATGTGCTGTAAAATAAGAAAATGCACAAGTTTATAGTTAATGTAGGTACAATGTGTTAATTGTGAGAAATTTGAACATTTAAGATTATTTGCACATAGTTACCATGTGACCAATAACTAATTTTTATTAGTCGTAAGACTCAGATTTATTGTTGTTAAGATTTTTATATTAGAACTGTTCTAGCTTGAATCAGGGTATATATATATATGTACATCCCATGAACCTTCAAATAAGTAAATAACACAGCACAATAAAGTAGATTTTATGGTACATGAAAACACAAAGGGTTTGTTAATTATTATTTATTACCAGGGCTTGACCAGAGAAGAAGTGCAATTGAAGCAGCCAAAGGAACTGATTTTTGAAGAACTTTGGAAGAAGGTAGAGAAGAAAAGGACAATGGAAAATCAATGTGTCTTCTAGATATCATTCCAATTTGAAACTTCTTTTGAGGGTTTGAATATGTTGATGAGATATGAATGATAGATGATAGTGAAGTTGAACCCATGATTGGTTTCTCTCCTATGTGATTCTAGCTATCTTTTTGTACACTGAGAAGGAAAATGCAGAGAGATAAGGGAGAGCAGAAACAAAAGGCTGATATTGCTTCATTCTTAAACTCTTTCTTGTGTAAACCAATGACTTGGCCCCACCCTTTTACTTTTGGATGTGCAAATTTGAATTCATCATTTATATTCACAAAAGTGGGGCAAAGAGAACATTCTATCTTTTCATATCAGTTAATAACTTATCTATTTTAGTAAGTAAAAATGTGACATGTATAATATTTTGTTTATTTTTTAAAATATTTTTATAGAAAATGATGAAACATGACACATGTCATGATTTCACTGATAAGATGAGATAATTTATTTCCTTATATCAGGCGATACTCCATTCTCTATTAAAAATTGGAAAAAAATTATTTTATCATCTTGAAAATAATTTATCTTCTTAAACTCAATTATTATTTAACATGTGTTTTATTTTTTATAATATATTTTAAAATAAAATCTTATAGAAGATATAGAAATAAAACATATATCAACCAACCAGTAAAGGTAAGAAAATAAGTTATCTACGTGTATAATGGGTCACTTTATTCTCTTAAAAATAAATAATTAAATTAATATTTCATTTTACTAGAAGATGAAATTTGAAACTTAGAAAATTAAATTCATATTTTATTTTGTTACAACAAATTTAAAATATAAAAATAAAATAAATGATCAAAATAATGTTTTAACATTTTTCTCCTTCTAGAAGAAATTGTTGCACCGTAAGTTGTACAAACTAATTTACAATTAACATTTTTCTCCCAAAAAATCGGAACTCTTTAATAGAAAGACAATAATTAGTATGCCATTTTTGTGGTATATTTGAATCAGTCTATTAAGACAGTTAAGAGTAAAAATGTGTCCATTAGCTCGTTTTACTCGGCTATCATATCTGTTTCTTTCGAGATTTTTCTAACAGGTAGGGCATGTCAGCATGTTAAAATGCTATAGTTATATTTTCTTATTCATATTTTCTCCAAACAATTTTTAAAATTTCCTAATAGCCTAAGGGTTAGTTTGGGAGTTGGATTTTGGAGGGGAAGGAAGGGAAAGGGAAAGCTTAGGAGGCATAAAATACATTTGTGAGATGACTTCAAAGCCTTCCATTTCCCTTCATTCCCCTCCAAAATCCAACTGTCAAACTAATCCTAAAGAATGATTTACAAATCACACCGAAGTAATAGATACTGAAAA
The DNA here is from genome assembly GCF_001865875.1 of Lupinus angustifolius. NCBI lineage: Eukaryota > Viridiplantae > Streptophyta > Magnoliopsida > Fabales > Fabaceae > Lupinus > Lupinus angustifolius. The sequence continues at coordinate 14,450,237 of NC_032017.1, read as the reverse complement.
TGGTGAAATAAAATGAAATATGTGTAGCAACATTTAAAAAAAAAATTAAAAACATAATAATTTGATATAAAACAATCAAACTCGAAAGAGTTGCATTACGAATTAAGGGTGAGCAAGACCCGACTCAACTCGTAGACTTGTCTTAACCCGATAATTTAGGGATGAGTCTTACCCGTCCAAATAAATAAAAAATGACATACCCAATTAATAGGGACAAATCCGTCGTAAAAAAGGACGAGTTGGGTCTATGTCCAGATCACCCGGTTCGTCTCTTATAGTTATATATCAAGAATAATTGAATAAGTACTTATTAATATTCATTATGTTCAACCCACATAACTCAAATACATATAAGCACATGAATCTTGATTGATAGTGCACTAGTTAATTTTTAGTTTTTGTGTGAACTCCAAATTAAGTTCATCTAGTTATTGTATTCAGTTTTATGTGAACTTTTGAGTATTGACATGTTGTTATCATTTCAATTCTCATGTGTTTTTTATCATTTACATGGGCACTTTAGCTTATGTTGACACTTGGTAATTTAAATTGTTCTAAAATTTTCAATGTCTTTTATAATTTTCAGGCACGTGATTGTGATAGTTTTTAGTTTGAAAGATGTAATTTACGATCACTATAAGAAATTTGTCATATACCTACAGATACTTATAGTGATAACTAATAAAACTGTTTGTATAGACATAATATACCTATTGAAAACAATAAACCGTAGGTATAAGTATAATATAGCTACATAGTCTAGGTTCATAATTATATGTATTAACGAAATAATAGATTCGGTAAGTATAGATAACTTATACTTATAGAAAATATTGTCTATCACTATATACTTTAAGAATGCATTCAAAACAGTAGGTATATATAACTTAAATTATTATTTTCTTGGAAGTTGTACTTGTACTACTCGTTTATTTTTATAAATGTTGAATAATTTAGGACAAAACATAAAAACCTAATAGCTAGTAGAACAATAACCCAACAAATGAACTTTAATAGAATTGTTAATATTAATAATACTATAAATAATAGATAAATATATAAATAAAATAATAATTAAAAAAAGAATAAAAATAGGAAAAGGGGTTACCCCTCCCTTCATGTATCCTAGGGAATGGGAAATCCCTAACCCCTCTTCCTCATTTCTTCTCCGAATTTGAAACTTCAAGAATTAAGCTATAGAGATTCTTGAGGAAAAAGAAAAGAATGTGAAATTGCTCAATAAATATGGTGTTGAATTATAGAAAGAGAAAGTAGAAATTGTGTATAAAATCATTCATTGTTTTTCCTACTTGCATTACAAGCAACTTATAATAGTAACTAATATTAACTAACTTTCCCTCCAACACTCAATGACAAGTTATAATTATACCCTTTAGTAGTAATGACAAGTTACAATTATACCCTTATCATTGCCACCCCCATCAAACTATTCTTGTCCTCAATAATGAAAATGAGGAAACTTGGTACAAAGGTCAAAGTAGAATGCCCAAGTTGCATCTTCAGGAAGATGATTTTTTCATTGAACCAACACCTTTGTCACTGCTCTTCCTCTTCTTTTGATAGTAATCCTGTCCAAAATTGCTTCTGGCTCCTTAGAATCAGTAACTTCTGGAAGATGCAGAGGAATACATGAAGAAGTCATTGCTTGTCCAATGTGTTTTTTTAGGTGTGAAACATAGAACCCATTATGCACCTTCGAATGAGTAGGCAACTGCAAGTTATATGCCACTGCCCCACCTTGCTGACTATAGGAAAAAGCACAAAATACTTAGGTGATAGCTTTTGATTCCCCCTAACAGCCACATAAATTTGTTTGTAGGATTGTAGCTTCTCATAAACCAACTCCCACACATCAAATTGTCTATCACTTCTGCATAAATCCGCAACCTGTTTTATGCGATTTTGGGCTCTTAACAAATGGAATTTCAGAACCTTAAGCATTTCCTCACGCTTTGATAAACTTTTGTCCACCAGTTGTACTTTTGATTCCCCTGGTAAGTAAGGAAGATATGTAGGTGGTGGCTGTCCATAAACCACCTCATATGGGGTTGCTTGAATGGACGTGTGAAACATAGTGTTGTACCACCATTCGGCCAAAGGTAACCACTTGGACCAATGTTGAGGAATATCTCCACACATACGTCTTAGATAAGTCTCTAGCCCTCTATTTACCACCTCTGATTGCCCATCAGTTTGAGAGTGTGATTAACAATATATTACACACTATTCATAACCTTAATTTAGCATGATTGATGATTCTTGGTGCCTAATTGACTTTGTTTCACATGGTTTTGTGTTTTAGACTTTATTGGACTAATATTCCTAAAATGAGTTAATTTTGGGTTATTTGGCTTGATTAAATCTATTATCATTTTCAGATCATATTTGATACCACTGGCCTTTTGGGCATTATGGAAGTGGAGGATATATGTTGAAGTGAAGATTGTATTTTTATTTTAGGAGTTTTTTATTGTAATTTAGCTTTGGGCCCATTGTTTAGACCCAATTCGGTTTTATGTGTGCTGGAGGGGTTAAATTCAGATTCCCCACTCCAAACATACACACTTTACTTTTCCTCATTTTTGAAACACACACATTTCCGTTTTCCCCTCATTTTGCTCTATGATTGCATTTTCAGTTTTCACTTCTTCTTCACTTCATTTCGGTTTTCGTCCATTTCCATGGAAGGCTAAACTTATAGACTAAATTCCTTTGGTAATGTATCACAACTCTTGAGGTTTTGTTATTAATGCATTTTTGGTTTCTTTATTGTTGATTTCTTCTATCTTATTTCTGAATATGGTTTGCTTAATTCCATTGCTTAGAAACTGTTTGGTTGGGTTTATCTTCGCTTAGTTGATTTACTCTCTCTTGTGCATGCATGCTTAGTTCGTGTGAGTTTATTAATTGTTTTATGCTTATACTGATTTCGCCTAGTTAGAGGTTTAGGTTCTGGAACTTTGAATTGATTATCGCTTAGTTAATTGATTCTCAATAAATTCGGAAGTTAATGGTTGAAATCTGAAAATAATCTTTTGAAACTGAGGATTGAGTTGTGAACAAACGAACCAAATGGATTTAGCCATTTTACATATTTTTATTTACTGTTTCTGAATTTGCTTATTGTTCCTACTAATCCAACACAAAAAAAACCCTTTGTGTGTGAGTATAAGGTGTTTGAATCTTTGCTTGAAAGATAATCCTCGGGAAACGACGTAGGAGACACTTCCTAGTACTACAGTTCTTAATTGTTATATTATTTGCATCAGGTACGACCTCAACCAGGGTGATACGTTGTTGATAAATTAAGTTGAACCCCTTGAAAGGCCATTAGTTCTTGCCAGAATTGACTAATGAATACAGGGTCCCTGTCACTTGTGACTGAATCTGGAAATCCATGAAGCTTAAAGACATGATCAAGAAAACATTGAGCCACAATACTTGCACTGTAGGGATGTGTTAGCTTCATAAAGTGGGTTGCCTTACTGAGTATGTCTACTACCACAAAAATGACTTGCTTGCCATGAGAATTAGGTAGTCCCTCGATAAATTCCATGGTGATATGCTGTCACACATGGTCAGGGATGGGTAGTGGTTGTAATAAACCTGGGGAAGCAGCATGATCATACTTACATCTTTGACAGGTTTGGCATTGTTGAATGAATATCTTAACATCCTTGTTTAAGACTTTCCAATGAAGAACATATTTGATTCTCTTACTTGTTGCATTCCTACCTGAATGACCCCATGTGGCAGCATTGTGAAACCAATGTAAGAGATCTTGTCTGAGTTGAATGTCCTTACCCACCACCAACCTACTCTTTCTCCTCAACTCCCCTCCATTCCAAGTGTAAAGCTTGTGAGATGATGAGTATGCTTCCAACTGATTTATAATCCTTCTAAGGTTGTGATCATTGCTCCAAGTTAACTTGATTATGTCCAAGATATCATATTGAATATCATGGACTACCAATGCCAAACATTCTACCTCTTCTCTTCTAGACAAGGCATATGTTGCCACATTATCCTTGCCCTGCTTGTACTCAATTGAGAAGTCAAACTCCATGAGTTTAATCATCCATCTTTGTTGGAATGCAGTAGTGAGTCTCTGATCTAACATGTACTTCAGACTTCTATGATCTGTCTTGATAAGGAAATGTTTATTCAAGAGATAATGCCTCTATTTCTACACTGCAAAAACTACTACAATCAATTCATTTTCCTATGTCGACAATGCTTGTTGCTGTTGATTGAGAACTCTGCTAATGAAAGCAATGGGATGGTGAGCCTGCATGAGAACAGCTCCAATCCCTTGCCCTGATGCATCCACTTTTAACACAAATTCTTTAGAAAAATCAGGTAGTGCTAACACTGGTGTGGTGGTTAACATTTGCTTCAGCTTCTGAAGTGATGGTCTAGCTGTCTCAGACCACTTGAACCCATTTTTTTTAACATATCTATCAAAGGTCTTGCTATTACCCCATAATTCTTCACAAATCTTCTGTAATAACCAGCCAATCCTAAAAAAACCCTCAACTGCTTAATAGTAGTAGGTAAGGGCCAATTTTGTACTGCCTGAACCTTGGCAGGGTCAGTAAAGACCCATGTTGCTAATATAAAGTGGCCCAAGTACTCCACCTTAGCAACCCTAAAAGTAACATTTTGATTGTTTTGCAAATAACTTGTGTTTCCTCATAACAGCCAACACCTTTCCTAAATGTACCAAATGCTCCTTCAAAGTATGGTTATACATTAGCATGTCATCAAATAATGCTAAGAGGAATTTCCTCAAAAACTGGTGGAAAACAGTATTCATTAAACTCTGGAATGTTGCAGGAGCATTAGTAAGACCAAAGGACATCACCAAATATTCAAAATGGCCACTATGAGCCCTGAAAGTTGTCTTGTGTATATCCATAGGGTGCATTCGGACTTGATGATATCCAGCCCTCAAATCAATTTTTGAAAAGACTGTTGAGCCATACAATTCATCCATGAGGTCCTCCGCTAATGGAATATGGAACTTGTCTATAATTGTGGTTTTATTCAGGTCCCTATAATCAACACACAACCTCCAAGAACCATCCTTTTTACCTGCTAGGATTACAGGGCTAACATATAGGCTATTATTGCATTGTATCACATCTGAATCTAGCATCTCTTATACCAGGTTGTCAATAATATTCTTCTGGTGTTTTGCATATCAATAAGGTCTTTTGTTCACTGGTTCATTGACCTGCATCAATGGAATTTGATGGTCATTTCCCTCTCTACTAGGTGGTAGGTGGCTTGGTGTTGAAAACAAGGTAGCATACTGTCTTAACAACTGTTGTATGGCCTTAGAGATCACCTCTTGCCAAGCATGAGTGGTTAAGGAATGCATTAGAAATCCCTCCTCTCCATCAACTTGTATCATAGACAAGTGAACTCCATTATCCAATATCTTTTTCAAATGCTGATTCTTCACAGTTTTGCACCCTAACTGTGATAATCCTCGAAGTACATGCCTCCTTCCTTGGACAGTGAACTCCATAGTCAATTTATGAAAGTTCCATATGATGTCTCCTAGTGTGACCAATCACTCAATGCTCAGAACCACATCACAACACCCTAGAGGTAATAACATTACATCTGAAGTGAATGTTGTATGTTGTATAGTCCAAGTAAAAGCTCTAACCACATATGAAATTTTCAGTTTGGTCTCATCAGCAACAGTAACTGTTAGTGGTTGCAACTCATCTATTCTACATCTCAATTGTTTGGCCATCTGAAGATCCATGAAATTATGAGTGATGCCACTATCTATCAAGATGTGTAGAGGCCTCTTCTGGTGCTTACCCATTATTCTCATTGTTCTGAAATTTGCTACCCCTGTTAAGGCATTTACAAAAATGAAGGCTTCATCAAATTGATCGTTAGTCCCCTCTATATAGTCTTCCTATAGTTGACTATCATCTCCTTCATTTTCTACCTCCAAGAGATGGATTTGCAATTTCTTGTGAGACATACCATGCTCAAGTGAATATGGCTCATCACAAAAATAGCACAAGTCTTTGGCCCTCCTTTCATTCATGAATGTTGAAGTCAAGTTCCTACCAACCATTGGCTTAACCTTTTGTTACTCTCCTTCCCGTGGTGGTTGTGGTTTAATATACAACAAAGGTTTATTGGCAGTAGGAGGCTTATTTCTCAATGAAAGACCCACTTGGCCATTAACATTATTTGAAGACTCATAAAGTTTGGCCAATGCAAAAGCTTTCCTGATTGGTTGTGTTGTTACCGTAGCTTGCAGCAATTCTAAATGGCATGAAATAATACTTACTGGCTGAGTCACGACCAGGTCGCTATCTTTAAGACATTTCGTGGCACTGCCCAAAATATGCAAGCAGACTATCAACCACATCGTCCCTAGGATAAAACAGGTCAGATCTCTGTTATCGAATTCTTACTGCACTGTAAAAACCGATCTCGAATACACCCACTACAATATGGCTACCAGTGCCAATTCTCGAAATTACCCATAATATGGCTACCCGTGCCAATTATCTTCCCACAATATTGACTACCAGTGTCAGTTCTCGAAATCCCACAATATGGCTACCAGTGCCAATTCTTTACCCACAATACTGACTACCAGTGTCAGTTCTCGAAATCCCACTTTGGCTACTTGTGCCAATTCTTAAGTGCCACGGAAAGAAAGGGGGAGAAGTTTGCCGGAAATGCGTCGGCGGAATATTAGGGGGGAGAAAGAGAAGTTGAGAGGAAACGCCTTCAACTTGGTGCAAGTTAAAATGAAGGGTGAAAGCCTCTATTTATAACATGAGATTTTTATCATGTTCCTCATTTCTCCCATGTGGGACTTAGGAGCTTAATTTTTTATTTTTTCAAAACTCTTCCATGTGGGACTTTGAGAATTGTTTTTTTTCAAACTCTTCTATGTAGGACTTGAGTGTTTTTTATATTTCACACCCAAAAGTTCTCACTCATGGTTTTCAACAAACCATGTTCCAACAATCCCCCACTTGAAATTAAAAAACAATTTCCGAGAATATTTGTGGTCTCAATAGATTGTGCATAAACAAAGGTGTCATGCGACTTGAACCTTTGCATAGTGAATAAGATCCAGATTTTACTAGAGTGACTCGTAGTCTTGAACTCTATGTCCAGCATCAAACCACACACAACCTTTTCAAAGGTGTATTCTGTAAAGCCCGTGCATTAAAGGTCATGCACGT
>NC_032017.1:14441975-14442881 GCF_001865875.1 Lupinus angustifolius | reverse complement strand
AGGTTTGGTTGTCTATTCTTAATAATTTCATATGCGGAAATTTTGTTTTTACTCTTGGGGACTCTATTTAGCACATAACAAACAGTTAATAAAATTTCACCCCACCAAGAGGGTGCTGCACCTGAACTTAACATAATAGCTACAACTAATTCAGTTAAAGTTCTATTCTTTCTTTCAGCTTTACCATTCATTTCAGGTGAATATGGTACAGTTGTTTCATGAATAATGTCATTTATTTTATAAAAATCATTACACATGTTAGAGTTATACTCAGTGCCTCTATCGCTTCTGAGTTTCTTTATTTTCTTGTTGAGTTGATTTTCAATTTCAGTTACATATAACTTAAACATGTCAAGTGCTTCACTTTTATTTTTCATAAGATATACATAAGTAAAATCACAACAATCATCAATAAAAGTGATAGAATAATGTTTACCATTTCTAGTTAATGTTCCATCTAATTCACTTATATCTGAGTGTATTAAATCTAAATGCTCAGATTCTCGCTTAACTGATTTATGTGATTTTTTTGAAATTTTTGTTTGACTGCATGATTCACAAATTTCAAGATTATTTTTAGATAACTTTGGAATTAAACCTAAGCTACTCAAATTTGAAATTGCACGTTTATTAATATGACAAAGTCTAGTATGCCAAATTTTAAAATCACATAACATGTAAACAGAATCAGAAATTTTATTAATAGAAACATCAATATTTAATTTAAACATGTCATCAGTGGCGTACCCTATCCCAACAAATACCACATTCCTAGTAAGAGTATACAAGTCTACTCCTATGGTCTGGGTGAAACCAGCCTTATTAAGAAGAAAACCAGAAACTAGATTCTTCCTCATATCTGGAGTGTGCATCACATCTTTAAGAATCAGAGTCTTCCCATATGTA
>NC_032017.1:14441406-14441875 GCF_001865875.1 Lupinus angustifolius | reverse complement strand
TGAACATAGCACGGTCATAGCAGACATGGCGGCATGTGCCAGTATCTACCCACCACCCATCAGTTCCTCCAACCATAGTTACCTCAAATAATACAGCCACAAATGGTTCATCAACCATGTTGGCCTGCGGAAGATGATCCATAGGATTATTTCTGCACTTGCGTGCCATATGACCTGGCATCCCACATTTGAAGCAGATGAACAGGTTGTCAGAGTCATTCTTAGCGGGTGGCTTAGCATATTGGACCTTTTGGGGGTTCCAATTCTTGTTTCGACTAATGTTTTTAGCCTTATTCCCACTGCGGTTCTGATTCTTGAAGTTAGTGCCAGAAGGCTTCAGACCCACACCTGGGAATTTCTTCTTAGTGCTATTGTTCGAGACAATCAACACCTCATCTTTCTGATCTTGCTTATGAGCCTCTTCTTCAATACGAAGACGAGTGATCAGAGATTCCAAAGAGATTTCTTT
>NC_032017.1:14416958-14441306 GCF_001865875.1 Lupinus angustifolius | reverse complement strand
TGATACTTGAGGTAGCGGCTAACAGCATATTTCTTAGTCCCAACTTCCTCAGTATCATATTTTTTCTCAAGTGCATACCAAATTAATTTGGCTGACTTGTATGGGCTGTAGTAATCATACAGATCATCAGACAACCCATTCAGAATGAAATTCTTACATAAGTAATCATTTTCATTCCAGAGAGCTACTTCAATAGCCAGATTATCCCTTTCCTCTTTTTCAGCCTCATCCGACACCACTGGGATGTTGTTTTTCAGAATGTGGACAACCTTTCTCATAGTGAGGAAAAATTCCATCTTATGTTGCCAACGTTTGGAATTTGTTCCGTCAAACCGAAATGGCTTGTTCAGGTCATAGCTGTTCGGTTCAGTAATATTATCTATGAATACCATTGCAGTCGAAACGTCTTAAAATTGTTGTTACCGTAGCTTGCACAATTCTAAATGGCACGAAATAATACTTACTCGCTGAGTCACGACCAGGTCGCTCTCTTTAAGACGTTTCCTGGCACTGCCCAAAATGTGCAAGCAGACTATCAACCACGCCGTCCCCAGGATAAAACAGCCCAGATCTCTGTTATCGAATTCTTACTGCACTGTAAGAACCCATCTCGAATACACCCACTACAATATGGGTACCAGTGCCAATTCTCGAAATTACCCACAATATGGCTACCTATGCCAATTCTCTTCCCACAATATTGACTACCAGTGTCAGTTCTCGAAATCTCACAATATGGTGACCAGTGCCAATTCTTTACCCACAATACTGACTACCACTATCAGTTCTCGAAATCCCACTTTGGCTACCTGTGCCAATTCTTAAGTGCCCCGGAAAGAAATAGGGAAAAGTTTGCCAGAAATGCGTCGGCAGAATATTAGGGGGAAAAAGAAAAGTTGAGAGGAAACGCCTTCAACTTGGTGCAAGTTAAAATGAAGGGTGAAAGTCTCTATTTATAACATGAGATTTTTCTCATGTTCCTCATTTCTCCCATGTGTGACTTAGGAGCTTAATTTTTTTATTTTTTTCAAAACTCTTCCATGTGGGACTTTGAGAGTTGTTTTTTCAAACTCTTCTATATGGGACTTGGATGTTTTTTATATTTCACACTCAAAAGTTCTCATTCATGATTTTCAACAAACCATGTTCCAACATGTTGTGGCTGAAACATTCTGACCATCATTTACACATCATTTTTTAACCCTCCCAAGAAACAACTCAAGGTTTATTCTGAAGGTAGATCTAATCTAGTGATAATCGCATCAAATTCCTCATGATAATAACTAATTGTATCATTTTGTCTTAATTCCATCAATTTTGCCATTGGGTCATCGCATACCTCCCCAAATCTTTCTATTAACACCTTGACATACTCAACCCAACTCGGCAAACAATTCCACAAAGATTTGACATAAGCATGGTGCCATCTCAAGGCCTTCCCTTCGAAATGCATAACTGCTAACTTGACCTTTACTTCTTCTGGTGTGTCATCAATCATGAAAAAAGTTTCACATTGATACACCCACTCTTTGACACTATCCCTATTAAACTTAGGAAAATCGATTCTTGATAACCTAGGATGACAAGAATAAGGGAAGGGTTTATCTTGCCTTATCTCACGATCTCCCTGGTTTGTGCAACTCTTCCAAGAAGATCCTTCTTTGTATCCATGTTTCTATAGCAATTCTTCAAAAGAAAGCTCGATTGATTCCCCCAATGTTCTCTACATTGGCCCCACGAGTTCTGCCAGTTTTAGTTCCAAACGTCCAGTAATTCCGTTCTCCACTCTTTCCTCCATTTCTCTGGTAGCCGCTTGTGTTCGAGTCACCTCCACCATTGTCTCTCCTAGGAAATTTTTTTGCTCTTGATACCAATTGTTATGGTGTTAACGAGAAAGCTAGGAAGGTCTAAGGAATTTGAAACTTCAAGAATTAAGCTATAGAGATTCTTGAGGAAAAAGAAAAAAAATCTGAATTTGCTCAATGAATATGGTGTTGAATTATAGAAAGAGAAAGTAGAAATTGTGTATAAAATCATTCATTGTGTTTTCTACTTGCATTACAAGCAACTTATACTAGTAACTACCATTAACTAACTTCCCCTCCAACTCTCAATGACAAGTTACAATTATACCCTTTAGTAGTAATGAGTAGTTACAATTATACCCTTATCACCTTCACCTTGGTGGCACACTCTCCCCTCCAATGGCATTTTTCTTCCAGCAGCGGTTCTCCTCCTCCAGCGGTGGCGCGTTCTGTCTCTTTGACGACGGGTTCTCCTCCTCCAGCGGTGGTCAAAGAGTTATGGAGTGTGGAGCCACAATTGGTTCTCATGGTGCGACAGTGGATCCACAATTCAGTGACGATGGGGCTCCGCCACATAGCGAGGCCATTTCTGTCTTCATGCCGGTCCATCAACTATTCGAAGTTGGTTTCTTTTATGCGATTATTACGACCTTAGGGGTATGGTTTCTTATAGTCTTAATTTCATCTATTGGATAATTCTTCATTGAGTCTCTCATTCATATTACTGATATGAACATATATTGATAACAAACTTTCCATGAGAAATGGGGAGATCATTTGATTTTCAGGATATTAATCGCAAAATTGATTATCAAACTTTCCGTGAGAAATGGGGAGATGATCCACAATTTAAGGCATTGGTCTACAAGGAACGGGAGCACTTATTTAGTGAAAAGTAACACTTTGTATTTTAGTTAGTCACTTCAAGTCCAAAAATGATGCTTAATAATCTAATTTATATGCTTGATTACTTGGAATACCTATACTGATTTTAAGGTTGTTATAGTTTATTTTCAACCATAAAGACGTTTACTTGCAACTTCTTGGATTGAGTTAACTTGCAACCATAAAAACATATTCAAATCTATGGAATGTAGAGCTGGGATTTTAAACTTGAATTGACTATGATTCGTTTATTTTTTGAGCTAATGTTTTCTCTTTTACTTAACAGAAGTCTAAGAAACTGTGGTTTGCAAGGAGTTTTTCCATATTTCAATTCAATACCTGAGCTTATTTGTATGATTTAGCATCATTTTCAATAATTGGTTGAGTTCTCCTCATTAGAGAAGTGATAGTTTAGTTTCTTTGATATTTATGTGTATTCTTTTGTATTGCTATGTGCCTCCTGTAGAACTTGAAGTTGATGATTAGGTATTAGGCGTCCATGTCATGAAATATTTGTTCGTGTGCATTGTTCTATGTGACTTTTTATTATTACTCACTTTTATTTGTTGTATGATTTTGTTGCATTCACTGATTATAGCACTGTTAAGAAATTAGGGGCTAAAAATTTAAGATTGTATTTGAGGCTCAATCTTCACAAAATTAATCACAAAGAGGTGTTAGTGATTATAATTGGCACTCTCTTGGCTTAGCTTCAATCTAATCCTTACTCATTATGTATTATGTATGTTTGTTGCAGAGATAAAAAGGATATTTTATGTGGAAGTTATATCGGAGTTGGCTTTCTTGGTGGATTCATTTTTGGTCCATTAATTTTAGTTGCACTTTTGGTCCATTATTTCTTGTCTCTCACTTTGGTCCTCAAGTTTATTTTTGTTGGCATTGTTAATTCCAACATTAGATTCATTGTGGTTGTAGTTAGTCTGCTATAGTTCAGTAACCTGAATTTTCATACATGGAAGGAACATTGTGGTACGTAATATATGTGTTTGAGTAATTGTTATTGAGTTGACTATTTTGATTTATATGCCTTGAATATTTATTATTGAATTGACTATGTGACTATATAACTATATATGGTACTTTGAATTAAGAACAAAATAGATTGCACCAAAATAGTTCACTCACTTGTATTTTTCTGCTTTCGCTTTCAATAGGTTCAATATTTTTCTACTATCCCAATTTCTTTTGGTTCTCCAAATTTAGATTGTAATGAAAATAATGAATATGGTATAACAATTTTTTATTAATAGAGTTTTTTATTGAGTTATTTTATTCATTCATTGATGTCTTTTTTATTCTTTGCAGGTAAATGTTAGTAAATAATTTCTTCTTGATGCAATAAAGTGGGAAATGAACTATTTTGATTTTTTTGAAACACAATTCGTATCTATTTAGATGGACTTGATCCAAATCGTGTAAGTTTAAGGATTATAAGACTTTGTGTTTATGCTATATGTAGTTATGTTATTTTTAGATGGACATATTTAGCTCATGTACTTTATCGAATTGTATCTTTTTTTAATTTTAAATATAATGATGTGTTTAGATATTTATTTTTCCATTATAAATTCATATTATGTTTTCATATTAAATTCAGTCATTAAAGCAGGTCGAAATGGAACTGTGAGTATATGTATGATTTTTTTAATATCACTAATACTTATACAAATGGAATAAAACCGTAGGTATAAGAAAATCATATTTCTCTATAATGATGGACAAACATCGAAGGTATAAGTTTTAACCTTATACCTATAATAATGACGACTACCACTAAAACCTATAGCGACAGAAAAAATTCATAGGTATAAACACATGTACTGACGGACAAAATCTGAAGGTATAGATCAATGTTTTATACCCACGCTCCTGGCCATCATCACTAAAACCTATAGTGATAGCGAAAATCCATATGTATAGCGACTTAAATACGACGGAAAAAATGTCTGTAGGTAAAAGTTTTTTATGCTATACCTACAGTTTTTTATCTTTTACCAACGAATTCCGTCCATAGGTATATGGCAAATTTCTTGTAGTGGATTTGTAGTTTATATACTGGTATATGTGGGATGCAGGTTTTAGTTGAGTTTACATACAGATTGAGATAATTTTGATTGTGCATACTTAAATATTTGAGAAAAAAATCTACGTTTGTCATTTTGTCTTTTTCTAACTCGGACTCGTCCCTATTTTGATTCGTCTTATTTTGGACTTGTCTCTTACACGTCCTATCCTAATTACGGACCAGTTCGAGTTCAAAAATTGATTCGATCAATATTTAAGGACGAGTGATGAACATGCTTAATCCGTCTCACACTCCCCCCATTAGGAATCTTCTCAAGTAGTTTTTGTAATCAAGGTTTGAAAGGATGCAAGTCACTTGTTTATAGCTTGTCCAGTGTCAATGCTAGTTTGGAGGAATGGTGGAGATTCATACTAATAAAAGAGAATATTTAATTATTAATATATTATCTATCTATTTACTTTACTATATAATAAATAAAAAACTCTTATCACATCAGCTATGAACACATGTCAACACCTCATGCAAAATTTAGTCTTATCACATTAGTTATGGACACATGTCAATACCTCATACAAAATTTTTCCTCCAAAAGCTCATTATTATCATAATTCATAATAAATAAATAAAACTATTGTCACATCAGCTAGGGACACATGTCAACACCTCATGCAAAGTTTACTCTTGTCACATTAGCTAGGAACACATGTCAACACCTCATGTAAAATTTTCTCTCCAAAAGCTCATCATCTCTTACTATACAACCTTACACACAAGATCAAAACCATCATTTGCTATTTGTTTAAAAAATCTCAACATAATAACTCATTAAATAAATAATAAAGGAGAGACAAAACGTTGTGCATTTTTTCTCACATTTGTACCACTTCCCGTTTCCTTAGGGTGTCTCTTCCTTTCTTAACATATATACCATCTTCAACTCTTAAACTCATTCCTATCTATGATTTTCTATTCTTTAATTTTTGTCTTTGTTGGTAAATATGCTTAATACTATTTCTCAGATTATGTTCAACAAATTTATGATCTTAAATCTCAAACCAACTCAAAGGTATTTACTATATAACAAAAAAACTCTTGTCACATCAGATGGGGACACATGTCAACACCTCATGCAAAGTTTACTCTTGTCACATTAGCTAGGAACACATGTCAACACATCATGCAAAGTTTTCCTTCCAAAAGCTCATTATCTCTTACTACACAACCTTACACACAAAATCAAAACTATCCTTGCTATTTATTTAAAAAATCTGAACATAATAACTAATTAAATAAATAATAAAGGAGGAACAAAATGTTGTGCATTTTTTCTCACATTTGTATCACTTACAGTTTCATTAGGGAGTCTCTTCCTTTCTCAACACATCTATCATCTTCAACTCTCAAACTCACTCATAGTTATGATTTTCTTTTCTTTTAATTTATGTTTTTGTTGGTAAATATACTTTATACTATTTCTCAAATTCGGTTCGACAAATTTATGATCTTCAACTCTCAAATCAACTCAGATGTATGATTTTATTTTTATACTCTTTCAATTTTTTTCATCATATAAATTTTACATATTTTATTCAACAAATCTATCATCTTCGACTCTCAAACTCACTCACATATATGATTTTCTATTCTTTTAATTATTGTCTTTGTTGGTAGATATACTTTATACTATTTCAATTTCTTATTTCACATGTATGATTTTCTATTGTTTTAATTTGTCTTTGTTAGTAGTCGGTAGATATACTTTATATTATTTCTCAAATTGTGATCAACAAATTTATCCTCAGCACCTCTGAAAACCAACTCACAGGTGTGATTTTATTTTTATATTCTTTCAATTTTTTCTTCATTTGTAGTAGATTTTTTTTTTTCATCATATAAATTTCACATATTTTATTCAACAAATATATCATCTTCTACTCTCAAACTCACTCAATGATTTTATATTCTTTTAATTATTGTCTTTGTTGGTAAATATATTATATATTTTTCCAATTTTAATTTCTTTGTAGACTCTTTCAATTTTTCTTTTATTGATAGATATAATTTCTTCATCATATAAATTTTTACATCATAATCGTTTTTTGTCAATGATGTATGTTAAAATTTCTCCTCAATGTGTTTATTTTCATCACATATTTTATTTAACGACTTTGTCATCTTCAACTCTCAAACTCACTTAGAGGTATATTTTTATTTCTATACTCTTTCAATGTTTTCTATGTATACTCTTTCAATTTTTATTTTGTTGATAAATATGATTTATTCATCATATAAATTTTTGCATCATGATTGGTCATGGTCTTTGTTTCAGCATTTACACAAGAGAAAACTCACCTCCTCAAACACAATTATTAGAGATTGCAATTATTATGTGAGTGTACAAAAATTATGGATTGATCATGTTTTTTGTTTCTGCATTTGTAGAAGAAAAAACACACCTCCTAGAATATAATGATTAGAGGTTATCGTAAATATATGAGTGTAAAAAAATAATGTTTTATTTTTATTATGTGTTTGTCATAATTCATTTTTAATGTAAAATTGTTCTGGATTTTTGGCAATTCCATATATGGACAAGAATAATGTCATAATTTTTTGTATTTATAATTCGTTTAAATTATTTGAAATTTCCCAATTTTATGTAATTCTCATTATGAGATAAATCATTATAACAATTTTTGAATATATAATAGTTACTAGAATAATTTATTACCTATTAAATGACACTAATAGATCCATCCTCAAATAATATAACGGATGAGATCCCTATTTTTGAATATATATTACTTACTATCACTGTATTATTTAAATATATGCAATCATATTTAAAAATAAGAAATCAATAATGAATATATTCCTATATTAGATTAATAATGGCTGGCGAATTTGGCGGAAAAGTGAAAACTATTACGCCCGTTACAACTAGTGCATTAAATGAGAATTCAATGGGTGAGCAAAAAATGGCAAGTATTTTGTTTGAGAGTCATTACATGTTTATGGAAATTGGTTGACTGTTACTAGAAATAAGAAGATTTCTAAGAAACAATATGTCAATATTAATGAAATTAAATTGAGAGATATTAATCCGTTTTGTCCAAGAGAATAATTTGGTTTCAACTTTAATGCTTAATTTTAAGGTGACCCACGAAAAAAAATCTAGGCAACCAAAAACATGTTACCAAATAGGTTTTTATTAGCATTAATAACAATAACTATAATTCTTATAATAATTATATTATCAATTCTCGTGAGAATCAAGAGCATGCCATTAATGACATCATGATTGAAGGAAATGTTTACTCTTCTTTCATTAAGGCTATTTCATTAACCATGTGAATGTATATGTAACATATGTTCTTAATCATGCAATAAAAAATATCATCTCGTACTAATGTATGGATAAATTGCTAGTTTAATTAGTATGATTGTATACCAATTCTAGAAATGTTAAACATTCTTTATTTAAGTTTTCCAGAATTTTAAATTAAATAAATAATTATTGTAATTAATAAAGAAAGTTAAGCTCACTTGGTTATAGGAAAAAAATATGGAATGTATTAATTTAATCATGTTTATCTCTTTAGAAAGTAAGCAAACCCATGAATATATTTATTCTACAAAAATGAATTTTTTAACTTCTCTAATGAACAAAACATAAATAATGAGAGATGTGTAATTACAATAGAACCTATCTATTAAAGACAAAATGGATAAAATTTAGCATCATGGATGAACATACTGATATTTTTTTGGTACTACCAATAGTATTCTTTCATTTTTTGGTAAATAACTAATCCCTTTTAGGTTTTGTGGCTGTCCATTCCAACAAGTGTCGCTCCCAAGAATCAAACTCTCGATCTTGAGAATATAATGATACCTTATATTACTAGACTAACAACGTATTGTTGGTATACTCCTAAGGAAATTTGAACAATGAGGTGTGGAGGCCATCCAACCCTAGGGCTTTTAAGTAGGGATGACAAAAATATCTGTCATATGAGTACCCGCTAAAATACATGCAATGAGTACCGTAAAAATAAGTTATGAGTAGGAGCAGATATCATGATACTCGCCTCGTAGATACCCACATACAGTGTTGTTAAAACCGTACCGGTTATCAAACCGGTCAGGGTACTGGTATAGTGGTACAGTGGTTCAACCAGTGGTTCAGTAATTAAACCGCATGCCGGTTAAACCGGACATACCTACTTATATTTATATATATATAAACCTATAACAAAAAAATTTCAAATATGTAGATACTCAAATTTATAATTCATATTTATAATCTACTCAAAATTCACGTAAATAAACAACTTTAAGTCTTTAACAAATTCAAAGTTTAGATTAAAAAACATATATCAATCCAAAAGTATCACTTAACAACCACAAAATATAAATAAATGAATAACTTCACAACTCACTATATAAAAC
Organism: Lupinus angustifolius; assembly: GCF_001865875.1. Lineage (NCBI taxonomy): Eukaryota > Viridiplantae > Streptophyta > Magnoliopsida > Fabales > Fabaceae > Lupinus > Lupinus angustifolius. The sequence continues at coordinate 14,432,117 of NC_032017.1, read as the reverse complement.
AAATAAATTTAGAGTTTTAACATTTAACATCAATGAGTCAAAATTGTCTATTATACTTTTCTACCAAATCCTATCTTCAGACAGTACTACAAGATTACACAAATGTCAATGAGATTACAGAGGAATGTTAGGAACCAAAATATGTAATCTAAGTATGCCTTGGAAGCATGTGTCTTGAAGTGTTGAAGAATAGATAGAAATATGGGTCATCCTTGTAATGAGTTTTTAAGTTTTTTTTAAAAAAAAAATATATGTGTATAAACTGACCGGTTTAGTAAAATACCGGCCGGTTCATCGGTTCTGACCGGTTTTGACCGGTTTTGACCAATTTTTGACCGGTTTTGATACTTGGCCGGTTCAACACCTGTATCGTACCGGTTAGGGGACCGGTTCACCGGTTTTCCGGTTGAACCGGCCGGTACGGTACGGTTTTAATAACTATGCCCACATATTTATAAATTTATTTTTCAATTAAATAATTTATATATATTACATTATTATTATTATTTTATAATTATATATGATATATTTTTGTATTATTTTATAATAAATTTTAGTGATTGAAATATATGATAAGTTTAACATGTCTATAAATTTTATTATTCATATAATAATTATTTTATATATATTGATTGTTATAAAATATATAAATATATATTGAAACTTAAAAACTCGTAGGATACCTGCAAATACACATTACTTGTGCAGATACCCATAAATTATGTAGATATGAGTACGAGAAAATAATACTCGTGCCTGTTTCGCCCTATTGCCATCCTTACTTTTAAGTTGTCCATGGTGAAATGTGCAGCTTCCTTAAGATAATTACTTTATTTAAGTATCATGATGCATAATGATGAGATCGGAGAAAATAGTCACATAATCCAAAAAAGTCCTACATACATGTATTCAAAGTTACAAACTAGTTGGTCCATTTTGTTTAAGAGAGCCTCAACATGATTTTTTTGTCTTAGGATGATGTTAGTGGAAAATCATGAATTTACACTAATAAAATTTATTTATGAGAAAAATATATATGTACTATAGTGTTTGAGTTTTATATATTATTCACTATTTATTTTTTAATGATTATTGACTCTTCAAAATAAATAATACAAATGAATAATGTAATAATTATATATAAATCTTTACACAAACAATATATGTATATTACACTCTTTATTGATTCCTACCAGACCTTTGTACTAGATTTTTTTTGTTGGCTTTGGTTAGGATTGCTTACAGAAAATGATATATCATCTTACATTATAAGAAAGATAACATGTATTATAGTTGATATTATATTTATTAATTAATAATTAATTTATAAGTAATATATGACGCATTCTTATGGGTAAGAAGATTTGTAAGATGATTTATTAGAAAAATATATTATCATTCTTATACTCTTTTACCTCTTCCTCATACTTGTCAACCACAAAATTATCCAAAATTATATTTTCTCATTATATCTATACTATATATAATGTCAAAACATGAAATAACTATCACAACGATTCTATTTTCCTATTTTGTACTTAATATTTTTTATTTCTAAAGTAAAACCATATAATATTAGATAACTATAATTAATACACCTCACTTTAAGTTGAATATTATAATAAATGTAAAATTTATAACATGAAGTAAATCCAATAAAAACATTTTAATTCTCTAAAATAAAAATACGAATTTAATATTTAATATCATAAAATAAGAATGTGGGTCGACAGATACAAAATATGCGTCGACACTTTAGTTCTAATAAATTAATACTCTTGGATAATTTAAGAGTCATGCACTATTTTTAATTAATTATAAGTAACTTATAAATTAGAAATAGATATGAAAAATATCATTTAACTATTTAATCCAAGAATTCAAATAGCAAAGCGACCATAAAAAAAACTATAAATAAATACATACAACTATACTTGTCTATAAATAATAGTTCTATTATATACTATTATACTATTAAATTAATAAAGAGTTTATTAACAAATTGATATAGTGATATATAGTCCCTCGGAACATTGTTAAAAGGGATAATGCGCATTCCAGTTCATTATTTACGTGTACGAGAAAATACATACATTTGGTAGTACAAAGTGCTGGCTAATCATTGGCACTGCCATCACCGATTTGCATGGAAAAAAAATCATTTCCATTTTTCCGTTTTTGTAAAAAAAAAAATTAGCCTTTCAAGCTCATCGTCCATTCCAACCGGCAATAAGAATAAAGTTTTCAACCCAAAAACGCAAACTTTGAGGACAATCTGAGAAAAAAGTGTGTATTTTTTCAACACCCAGATTCTAATTCCAGGTATTTTATGCTTTCACATCAAAATTAATGTTCCCCTTAGCGTATATCATGTGAATTTTTCCTATCAAGTCCAAATTGAAAAATCTCAATTTTTTAGGTTTTCCCTAATCATATACAATCTGAGATTCATTTTTTTATATACATTTTCTCCTTGGCTGATAGAAAATGATGATTGAATAACTGGGTTGCCCGTGATTTTTTTTTTTTTGAAATATCACATCTAGGAATTATTAGTTTGAAAGTCTAGTTCTTTTTTGATGGGTTGAAAGTTTAGTTATTGCTGTTGTTTAGGTTGTGGTAATTATATAGCTGACAAGCATGAAACTTTGGATTGTTGATGTGTTAACAGTGATTGTGAAGGGTAATTTGGAACCTCAACAAGGGGATTTTGTAATTGGAGCTGTTGATAGGGAGTTCCTGAAATGTATAGGCCTGTCTCTACTTCATCCATACCCCGGGGCGGATTGCCTAATGATAATGGGGATTCTGTTGTAACTTTAGATCAAGTTCCGCGGTGGATTGATGCTGAGCATTCCGTGGGGTATGACAATGAAGATTCAACATCATACTTTCCTGATCCTTTGGCATCTCAGCCGGGAGCCGATAGTGGTGGCAGTGGTTCGGTGTCAAGGTTTCCTGTTGACCATGAAGTTAATTCGAGGATATACTTGTGGAGGGGGAATCCCTGGAATCTTGAGGTGGATGCTGTGGTAAATTCAACAAATGAGGTGAATTTTACTTATATTTTTTTATTCTCAGTATTTTAGTTTAATGTTTTCCTTCATAACTTATGTAGTTTGGGTTAGCTTTTTCTTCGTTTAACTGTAAAGTCATACTTATTGTCGTAATGTTTTCTATCTTTTTATTGCGATTCTATGAGTGCAAAAACAGGAAAATTGAACCACATGAAGGAACTTATGCAGCTTTTATACTTATTTGGTTAATGGTTCTACCCTCGATTTTTATTATAAAACTGTGAATTTCCATGCACATTGCAAGTTAATGCTCAAACTTCCATCTTATTGACCTTTGTTGCAATGTTATGGGTGATTTAGTCCACTTCAGACCACTTTAACTTTTGTGCTGTTTTCCTTCTTCATTCTTGTATGAGATAATGATCCGTAGGGATTCCATGGGAACAGTTTGGACCAAAATACAATACCATTTTACTTAATGAAATCTAAGTAGGAAAGCGTTAATGTCCACCGATTTCAAATTTAATTTTTTCCGGCGTCTTTCTGTTGTGGTAGGTTTTGATGAGGAACCCACCATTGGAATCACATTAATATTTGTTTTTTCTGCATCAGTTAGTTATTTGTTAGGAGCATGGTAGTTAAACTCGCGAGTTAACTCGTAGGATCGTTAGATCTTACGAGTTAGCGAGTCACGTGCCCACTTTGAAGGCGATGTCACCACTGCTGGTGAGATCGTCGGGAAAGACCGTAGGATCGTGAAATCGGAAAGATCTTACGAGTAACTGTTTTTTTTTTGTTGCAAAAGCTCCAAATTGTAAAATCCTAATATGCTAAACCCGAATAGAATGGAAACCCATGACCCAAAATCATTTGACCCACCCAAAATTATTTTAAACCCTAAATAGCAACATAAAAAATATACCATACCAAAAATTAATTTCCATGTGAAAGAAGTCCAGAAGTTTCTCTCATCTTCATAAAGTAAGTTTCCCTTCTTCATCTTCAACACACTTATTGTGTTCTTTTTGAAAATATTATAATTTATCTATCTTATTTGAACAAAAACCATTAATGAAGATGAATATCTTGATATGCCCTTTCGTGATTTGATTTATTGATTTAGATATTAGGTTCTAATACTTGTTGGTATTTTTTGCTTGCTGCAAACACTTTAGTTTATTGTGTTGACATGTTAGTTTTGCAATTATATGAGACCTAATACTTTAATGTGAATAATATTTTGATGTTGAAGTTTAAGTTTTATGAAGTGCTACTTGTTAATTTTGTTATTTATAACAATAGAGAAAGCTGAAGTTTTTATTATCTTGTGTATATGTATATATATAAAAAAATCAATATTTGGTAGGATCTTACGATCCGTGTTAAGATCACACGTTTTACGTTTTCATCTACCCTTCCGATCTTACGTAAGATCTCGATCTTGTCAACTATGGTTAGGAGACGCTTGCTCTTTCTTTAGTTTTCAAAATTTTGAATGCAATGAAGTTTTAGGTTAACAATGATTTGGTTGCTGATAAAACAAAATCACACAATCTTGAGTCCTCGTTATGATAGATACCTACATAAATTTATTCAAATAATGTCTTTTTCTCGATAAGCATTCAAATAATGTCATTAAAGGCGGGTTCTTATTTTAAATATATCTTAAATAATTGTGACCTGAATCGAGTTACATAGAAGTCCTCACAATTCTGAATAGTCTTATGGTTCAAATTCTTTATCCTGCACCTCATACCATGCTACTTTTGTAATATAATGATACTATTAGCATGTTAGAACTAGACCTCAAGTAAATATAATGGAGCGAATAATATCATCTTCCTTACCTGGTTTTCATATCTTGTCAACAGGTTTTGGATGAAGCACACAGCAGTCCTGGGTTGCATGCTGCAGCTGGACCTGGTCTTGCAGAAGAATGTGCAACTTTGGTATAGTTATTATTAATTGCTTAAGCAAAAATGTACTGTTATGTGCTTGCTGTTGGCAACTTTTGAGCTTATTTAGTGGTGTAAGGCCCCGCTAGATCCCCAGGATGACCAAAAGGTCAAGGGTTCGATTCCAGGGAGTGACCCTTGTTGGGATGGGCAACCACGCACCCCGAAAGGGATTAGTTCCTTACCCAAAAAAAGGGTGAGGGGTACCCTTGGTAGTACCAAAAAAAACTCATATCAGACATCTTTATTTTTTGACAGGGTGGATGTCGTACAGGGATGGCTAAAATTACCAATGCGTATGACCTTCCTGCAAGGTTTGTATATCCCCCCGTTCTTTCACTTGCTTAAGATAAAAAAACAACAACTCCATTTACCATATTGGAAGAGCAATGCCACTATGCAATCATGGCTTACTTTCTTCATTCCTCTATGGGAGAAAAAGGCACACTAAGAATTTCTTTAATTTGGTGCAGTTGCATTGACGCAACAGTTCATTTTCGTGCTCTCTTTAACCTCTTTCTGTATAGTAGTTGTATGAGCTTTGAACTTGTCTATTATGGCATATACTATTGTGTGGATAAATGTTACTCCATCCGTTCTATATCTTTTGATGTTTTAACTTTTTCATGTTATTCTAATTTTTTTGATGATTTATGAACTCAATACACATTTATACTTTACTTTCGAATTATACCCGTATTTATTAATTCTCTATTTCACCTCATATTTCTCCATTTTTTAATTCAATTTCCAATGTGCATTAAATGATGTTATTTTTAGTAAAAATGTATTCAACTTTTACATAATTTACTAACTTTTTAATCTGTATGTCTAACCTTAAACATCAGAAGTTTTGGAAGGGAGGGAGTAAACACAACATATTCGTTTTTCCTGTGTTTTGGCCTGTGATTAGTTATTCAAATGTCATACATCTCAATATTAATTCATTATTGCAAACATTTATCTTGGCTAGAAATTGGATTCCTTGCATATGATGTTTTGTGCCTTTAATAAATTTCTGGCAGGAAAGTTATCCATACTGTTGGCCCAAAGTATGCTGTGAAGTATCACACTGCTGCAGAGAACGCTTTAAGTCATTGCTACCGTTCGTGCCTGGAGCTACTAATTGAATATGGGCTTCAAAGGTTTTTTGTTTGAAATCTTATATCCTTTTCTCTAGCAATAGTCATTGTTATTTGTTAGGGCATACCATATGTTGCTTCAAAGAACTAAATCTTGCTTTTCCTTTGGCATATGTTAATGCAGCATTGCTACAGGCTGCATTTATACAGAAGCAAAGAACTATCCCCGTGAACCAGCTGCACATGTAGCTATGAGTGAGTTTCACTCATTTTTTACTGTTCCGAAATTAGATATTGATTATTATGTCTATTCTGACCTTATAAGTGAAATAGCCTAACTTTGGCAATCCCATTGGTATTAAATTGCCATACTTTTGGAGATATATTACTTCATTGCTTTTCCATAGATACAGAAAATAGCAGCCATCATTGCCAAACACCAGAAAAATACTTCGTTGACTGTATCTTAAGTAGAGAGAAAGGAAATCAATTATTGGGGAGAAGGAGATGATAGAATGACAAAGCATGCTCTCACTTCTTCAAGTTGTCAATCAATTTCATTGTTGTTTGCTTAATTTAATTTTACATCTTACTAAGTAGTGTTTAGCTTAATGATAAAGGGGTTGTCATGGTGATGCATAAGTAGGAAAATAGAGTGCAATCAAGCATGTTTAGTTAGGTGCATCTATGTGCATAAGTTTACCATGATATATAGTTTCTTAAACCCTCAGATTATTCAATAATACCATGCTGAATGAATCTAGTATATATAGTCTATGACTTTCTATGCTGCTGAGTTGACCACTGTTTTCTGATGCCTGATGGATACTGTGTTATGATTAATTGCTATTTTAATTAATATTTAGCTTCTAGACCTAGTATCCTTTTATGTTATTGTATTATGCTTTGGTGTTCAGGAACTGTGCGGCGATTTCTTGAAAAGCAGAAAGACAACATGACAGCCGTTGTCTTTTGCACTACCAACACAACCGATACTGAGATATATAAAAGGTTATTGTTCTCGGTTGCTGATACCTGCAATGTTCTGAATGACATGAACTTTCTAAAAGTTGCACAAGTTTATTTTATTTGCTTTTCAATTTTAGACTTCGTATATAATTACTTAATTTTCCCTTTAATATTGTCTCCATGTAGGTTACTACCACTGTACTTTCCAAGGGATAAGCATGAGGAGGAGGTGGCTTTGTTAAAGCTTCCTGCAGATGTTGGAGATGAGAATGGTGAGACTGTCATAGATGAGCGTAAAATCAGAATAAAGCCTTTGCCTAAAAAGAATATTCCAAAACCCCCCGTCGATCTTCCTGTTAGTGATGTTGGCTTAGTTCGCAGGTCAGTAAATATTTTAAAAAATGACAGATTTTTGCATATATTTTTATTTCTTTCTAGACTGCTCAGACTGTTCCACTATGTACAAATACTTTTATGGGCATGGTCGATTTGAACATAGATAAATAGCGCATTTCTCAGAACCTGGTAAAATAATCTATCATTATATTTTTCAATTCTACAATCCTACCATGCTTCATTTTATCAGTAACTTGTCTGAATACTATTGAATAATCATATTTGAAGTCTCATAAAACTATAATTTTGTGGAAGAAAAATGTTCAGCATTATCTATGGTCACAGATTTTTTACTTGCTCTTAGAATGCCCTTTCAGCAGCCCTAATGTATGTTTGGGCAGAAGAAATAACCAGAAGTTACTTTCTCTTAAACCAAAATTTCCAGTGTAACCAATTAAGCACTTAGAAATAGTTCCCTTTGTGGTTTTATGTTTGTATGCCACAATATTCATTACTATTAGTTTTGTTTTCTTTAACTGTTTTCATTGTATTTATATAAACAAAGCACTATCCATTTATAAATTTTGCTTGTGGAACTTTCCTGATTAATGTGCCTTTTATAGGACTTCATCATATTTAGATACATTTCTGGATCCTGCCTTCATGTCTTTGATTAAAGACCCCGATGAAAGACGGCTGGAGCAGTGGGAGAAAACAGTTCAAGCACAAAGGGGCTGGAATGTTGCTAAATTGCTTGGACTTGGTGACCTTGGTGGACCTCCTTTGTCTGCTGCGGAAGAATATTCTCTGCACTCTAGATATCTTTCTAAAGCAAATTCTTTAAATCTATCTGAAATTGCAGAGATGAAAATTGTGTAAGTGTCCATCTGTGTTATGTAATTCTTATGATATTACAGTCATAGATAAGCAAAGAATGAAGTTGTAATTCCCCTAAATTAATAAAATCTTTTTTCATATAAAAAAAGCAAAGAATGAAATATTATGCACTTTTAAGTTTTCTGATATTCTTCGTTTATTAAACCAATAAATGTGAAGTTTTTTTGCATGCTTTCATATCGATATTACATTTAATCTCAAAGGAACTTATGTCTTTCAGATATCGTGGAGGGGTAGACAGTGAAGGTCGTCCTGTCATGGTTGTTGTGGGGGCTCACTTCTTGCTCAGATGTCTTGATCTGGAGCGATTTGTGCTCTACGTGGTGAAGGTGATTCAGCTATATACACTTGAGCTTAACATTTTACCTTCTGGATGTTGGCTATTATAATTTTTCATCTTCTGGATGTTGGGAATGAGGGAATCCATACTTCACTTTTAAATTCATTTGCGACCATAAGTTTCAAACCTTATCTTTGTCCCATTTCCTTCTTTACTTTCCAAATATAATGAGAATGATTATGGTGTTAATTTCAGGAGTTTGAGCCGATAATACAGAAGCCTTATACTATTGTCTACTTCCACTCTGCTGCATCTCTGCACTTGTAAGTGTTAAAAAAATGGAATTCTAGAATTTGCAGTTTTGTCTATTCTTTTTATGTTTGTAAAGGTACAGTATATGCTAATGGTAAGAGGAATGAGCTAGGATTTACAATTTATTTATATAAAAAAGGGCGGTCCAATGTACGAGGCTCCCACCTCATGGATATGGGAAGGGTAGATATAAACAATCTTCCCTCGCAAGCGAAGAGTTTGTTTCCAGGATATGAACCCATGACCTCTAGGTCGCAAGGTGAGCAACCTTACTGTTGCATTTAGTCTCACCCTCCCCAGGCCCCACTAAGTGTAAGAGAAATGGGCTAACTGTTTCATCGTGTGAGAGTTGTTTGATTACATCAAATAAATCAAACATTGCCAAAGTTCACGTAATTCATTTTTATTCATGAGAATAAGGGTACTGGAAATTCAACTGTCAAGATATGTAAAATATGGTTGACATTTGCTTTTGAGCTTGTATTCATCTATAGGAGTCATTTAATTGTCAAATATTTCACATTATATGTGAGTACTTTTTACAGTTACTAAACTCATCTGTGTGATCATTGGCTCAGTCCACTTTAGCATGAAATCTTGAAATTACATAACTTGCAGTTACACACTTTTGTTAAGGTTGGTTCTGCAGCATTTTACTGCTTGTTAACATTACTAAATTGTATTACATAACGCCATATTCAAACCAGTTAATCCTTCACTTCGATGCATTGCGGTTTAGCTATATGCTCCATTATCGAGGATACTTTTTCCGTTAAATTTAAATTCATTATTATTTTTATACCATATTGCTAGCTTAAGTAGTTGACATTTATGTAACAACTTAAGAGCAACATGATTGTTTTTGGATAAACTGTTCTATAATTGGTTGAGGATGTGCCACTAGGGTGAAGCATACTTGAAAGTTGAAAGAAAGAAATACATAGGAAAAGAAGTATGCTTTGAAGGTGGGTTAAGAATATTAAGCATAAGCATGTTGCTTTGTAACCTTTGTTACACACTTTATAAGTAACTCATTGTTGGTTGCTCCAGATTTGTGTGTAATGTTAGTAGTATAGTTTCTTAATGATTCTACTTTCACCTTTCTCCATCCGGTTTTTTTGTTGGTATAAATAGGCAACCGGACATGGGTTGGATGAGAAGACTACAAGAAATACTTGGTCGCAAGCACCAGCACAACCTTCATGTATGCATATTTCTATTTTTCGAATGTATTATCATGATACCTTTGTCGTCTTTGTTGTGAACTCTTGATCTGATTTTGCAGGCAATATATGTCCTTCACCCAACTCTGGGACTAAAAGTGGCAGTATTTGGGCTTCAGTTGCTTGTGGACACAGCGGTATGTTACGAATCGCATTTTATTAGTGGAACTTAATCTTTCTAGGGACATGCTATACATATTGTTATTGGAAACTAACTTTCAGGTTTGGAAGAAAGTGGTATATGTTGATAGACTACTGCAGCTCTTCCGATATGTACCTCGCGAGCAGCTGACCATCCCAGATTTCGTATTTCAGTTTAGTCTTTATGTTTTCATGTTTTATTGTCCATTTTCTTTTTTATTCTTATTCCAGTTAAACTTCCTTCACACATTCACTATTGTATGAAGACTACTATTTGAAACCTATGTTTTTTTATCTTTTTTGACAAAAATGGATAGAAGTTTGGGAAATTGTTCTTGTTCATAATCTCATTGCATAAATCCATTCATTGGCTCTAACTTGTTTTGTACTTTTTATTCACATAGGCATGACTTAGAAGTGAATGGAGGAAAGGGTCTTATTGTGGATCCCAGAACAAAATATGTATATCAAAGACCATGAACCTGTCATGCAGTTCTGTCATCAGTTGATAAAGAAGTATTCATCATTTGCTGCAGTTTCTTAATTTTTTGGAATGGTTGATATGTTTGAAATGTATATGGAGGGGTCCATTTTTTTAACTTTCTGAATTTTTTGAAGCATAAGTTTCTCTGTAATTAAAATCACATCATATAAATAATATTTTTTCTCTGTAATCTTCCTAAGTTTGAATAAATTTCAAGGTGATTCCATCTTTGTTGAAGTTAGCAGGTTTTTTTTGTAATACAAAAGGCATTCTCTAACGTTATGGGTCAGGAACTAATCTCTTTCAGGGTGTGTGATTGTCTCTTCCAACAAGTTTTGCTGACAGGAATCGAAACCTTGATCTTTTGGTCTCTCTGGAGATCTAACGGGATCTCACACTACTTGATCAACGCCGTGTGTTGGTTAGCAGATTGGCTTTGTGTAAGTGTCTTGATATATATATTATATATATTGCTGCAGAGTTCAAATAGAATCAGGTTTTGAAGATTTTATATCTTAGTGCCTCCTTAATTTATTACCCAGGTGTATCAAGCAACACCAAAAATATTTTCTTTAATTACCATAACTCAAGGATCATGCAAGTACCATGTCTCAATCATTGACTCAAGTGGTAAAGAATTTGTTTCTTAACCAATATTTTAGATTTGCAATGTCAATGAAAAAAATAAGTGTTGTGGGAGTTGTCTCATTGAATGGGTCTACCTTCATTAATAAAAAGTTCATTTACAAAATCAGTAACATGTTAGATCGCATAATCAGGGATCTAACATGTTACTGATTTTTATAGCAAAATCAACATTTGAGGTCCAATTACAAAATTTCTATTCATTTTGAGGGTGTTTTTTAGAACATTTTGTAGCATCACAGAGGATGTAAAATGTTATGGCTAAAGTACGTTTTACAAAATGAATTTTGTTTAAATATTCTTTCTGAATTTCATTTCTGTCTTTTCATTTAATAGAACGGAAGAGAATAATGATGTAGTGAAATATTGAGTATATCTATTAGCCAACATCTGAAAATTGTCTTTATAATACTAAATTATATATCTCATAAATCAGTAAACACGAAATTATTTTAGATTAATTATAACTCGTGAGTTTAAGTTTCTAAAAATGTAATTATCTTATATATTATTTATTTGGGAAACATTTGTCACCTTAGTTAGCCCCAGTGATGCCTGAATAATAAATTGATTTATATTAAAAATAAAAAAAATACTGAGCAGGGTAACTTGAGTATAATATATATGTATTGTCAGTGTAAAGATTTATACATAATTTGTATATCATCAATAATTCATTTATATTTTTTTTTTTAATATTCAACGATAATTTAATACGAATAATGGATGATACACTACAATATATAAAACTCATACACTTTTGATGCATATATTTTTTCCGCAGCTTTAAATTGAAGGGTAATTTTTTATTAAAAAGTGTTAATTGGGATCCTATTTAATATTAAAAAATTACCCTATCAATTGGTTTGATCAACAGTTGCATATGGTGAGGAAAATTAGTGGTAGTACCAAAAAAAATACCCTATCAAAAGAGTAAGAAAACGCTCTTGATACCATCCAAAAAAAATTGGCGCGTGCCTGTATATGGTAGAAAAGCAGTTATCTAAAACCTTTATGAAATGCAAAAGGAAAATAATGTAAGTATCTGATTTCTACATATGCAATCGGAAGTGAAATTGGAGAAAATCAACATTTAAATTTTAATTATGACGTTTAGAAACTTATTTAGGATTGAAATCGTAATCTTAAATGTTGAAATCCTTCTATATAACTAATCTAAATGATTCTATATTCTTAATCTTTATATACACTTCTCTACTAATAAATAAAGGGAAAATGTAAAATAACTTTTATTGAGTAATTTATATTTCCTATTTTATCCTTTATAATACTAATTTCATATTTCTAAATATTATATATCTCTTAATGTAAATTAATGTTTCTTTTTTTATTAATACTTTAATTCTTAAACCTCTCATTTCTAAAGTGATGTGGTTTTTCAATGGATAATAATTATATTATTATGACATAAAATACGACACGTGGATAAATTACATAATCATAACAGTTTACTTCATTTTTAACTTCCAGCATATATTCCATAACATTTTTAACTTCCAACATATATTATTATAACATGAAAATGATACATTTCGTGCCCCTGTCCACATGTTACTCATAAGTATTCCAAATCCATACTGCACAATTATAAAATTATTATCATCTTTATTGTTATACTCATTATTACCACAATCACTTCTTTATCCCCATTACCACTATCTATATCCCACAATTAATATTGCAACCACAACTGGGAGTTAGAAGGAGTCGATACTATTCGCTCCTACAGTTTGGTTTGAGTGTGATTGAAATCAAATAGGGTCGAGCCTCATTGGATATAGGGCCAAATATGAGTTCAAAAATTAGACCTAACCAATATTTGGAGTCGGTTAGGCAAAAATCATCACCTGATCCGATCTTGCTCCTACAGTTCGGTTTGATTGTGATTGAAATCAAATAGGGTCGAGCCTCATTGGGTATAGGGCCAAATACGAGTTCAAAAATTAGACGTAGCCAATATTTGGAGTTGGTTAGGTAAGAATCAGTACCTGATCCAACCCGGCCCATGGTCACTTACTTATAATGTTTCTGTGTTTCTATATTTCTATTCAATTGTATATAAAATAATGAGATCTTTTTTGTCGAAATTATCATTGATTCTCTAATCTTTAAATCATATATACATGGTTGACAATATATATATATATATATATATATATATATATATATATATAATATTTCACATATCAAATTACAAATCCATAATAAATATGAAAAATATTGAGAAGACTTTATTAAAAATATTTATGCATTATATTTAATCGAGTCTATGGTCGGGTTCGAGTTTGAAGGTTGTCACAATCAATATTTGGGGCCCTTCAAATATAGGGTCAGATTCAGAAAAAATGACTTTGCCACATTTAGGACTGAGTGAGGGACAAACATTACCCGACTCATGTTCACCCAAAACCACCTTATTATGATCATAGTTGTAATTCCCATATCATTAATATTAATTATTAACACCACCACCCTTGCTATCTTATCATCAACACTTTGAGATCTCATTATATCAATAAAAAACAATATTTGTTTCCATGCCATATAGAATATGTTAATAATGTTATATTTGTATTTGTATTTTATAGACAGAAGATCCAAATCAATCATTAAGTATGCTATTTTTAAAATGAAATTTGTTATTTGAAAAATTCATCATAACAATTTTGTTTCCAAATTCAAGAGATCTTGAATAGTCTATTAATAGATTTATAAAAGTTTCAACTGTAATTAATGAAGACGTCCAAATTCTAATTCTAATAATATTTGGTTGTAGCTTTAACACCACGAATTTTACGATTTTGGAATTATAAGATTTTATTAATTATATATTCAAAAATGAATAAAATGAATTTCTGGGCAATTTCGGTAAAGAATTAGACGAAACTCTAGGTGACTTTTAGTCTTGAAATTTTATTTCCTATTTTGTGGTAAATTTTGGTAATTTTCGGAGATAGTCGGTTCTGGACCACTGTCGGGGCCGAAATCCAACCGGTACGGCTCAAAAAGTGGTTTTTGAGTTCCGTAACTCGGAATCGCATTCCGATCGTACCGTTGGCTTCGTAATTTCATTTCGAGTCAATATAGACCGTGAATATATACCTATTTTCTAAATATTTTTCACTCGGAATGCCGAAATCCGAAATTCTAATCGGATATTACGATCGGGCGATTTATAATATCCGATCGCGTATTAGCCGATAATACTCGAGCATGTTTATTGCACGTGTCCGTGAAGTGGTCGTTTCGCATTGGGATGCGAGATTTGCCTTTCCATAAAGCAAACCTCACATCACTCAATCTCATGAAATCACCATTAGCCACCCTAGGAGATTTGCCATGATTTCCTAGGGGGAAAATCTGATTTCTCTCTCCTCATTAAACACTCCTCACTCCACACTTCTCTCACACTCTCTCATTTCCAAATTTTCAAGAGAATGTAAAACCCTCTCTTCATCTTTTTCTCTCATTTTCTCTTATGTTTCTTCCATTTTCAATCTTTGATCTCTCAACATTCAACCAATGAATGTTGATGAGATTTAAGCATGTGGTTCATGAGTATGTTAAAAACATATTCAACCGTTGAAATTTTCTAAAACGCTTTCTAACTCATTTTCTCTTCAAAACCGAAAATGGTATTGTTTTTGGACTTATGAAAATATTTTGTTGAAATCATGAACAACTTGTGTTCATGGGGTTGTTACAATGTTGTATTACATACTTTTTGTTGTTTTGGCCAAAGGGGATGATGATAAAATCAAAGGAACCTTTAGGAAGTGTTTTGAAAAAATGAGAAT
>NC_032017.1:14402118-14416858 GCF_001865875.1 Lupinus angustifolius | reverse complement strand
GCTTTGTTAAAGGCAATAGCCCTATCTTGGGTGTGAAGTGTATTTACACTTGGGAAAGACCATTACTCAGATGATTGAGTCTGGTGCCCAAAATTGTCAAACTTATACAAGTATCTTTGTTCTTGCGCCTATTTAGGGCAAGGTTTCCGACTGTGATGTCGTGATTCGGGCAATGCCCAAAAAGGATTACATGATACCATGCAGCAAGGTCGTTTGACCGTAAGAGGCTTGGTCATGTGGCCGTCCAGGGTGATTCAGCGATAGTTTGTAGTGGTAGGGATGTTATTCCTCTAATTACGTGTTGACGTAAGATCGCGTCCCATAAGAAGCATTCCTCTGGGAGATGTCTTAGGTTGGACTGATCATATAAAATAAGGATTAAAAGATTTAATCGGCTAAGCTCGATTAGTGTGCATACTCATTATTGATAATGAAGTAGTGGAGAGGAAATTTATGGGAGACGAACGAGCCCAGAGATGTTGAGAGGGATGACGATAGCGGTGGTTCGTCAGCAAAGTCTTGAGGGTGAGTCTAGGTGAGACGAGTCCCTTGTATTCCTGGATGAGGTATTCTGTTGGATCAGACAGTTCTCACAGCCCAAACTAGATGATATCTGAGAACCCCTCTTTGCAATCAGGATCAATGAGAGGGATGCCCAGAAAGTGTTTGATACGACTCCGTCCTGAAATGGACAGTTCTTTAGAACATATCGATCATATATCCTTGCGAGGAATAATTTTGGTGCGCTCAAATCGGCTTGTTATAGGATCTGCACTCAAGGTTATTTCCGAATAGTATATTGGGAGGATATTGGTGTAAGGATGGATGAAACAAGCATAACATTCATACATGGAGATTGTGGAATTTGATCCTCATAATATGAGATTATAACATCATTCATCATTGTGCATTTTTTTATATGTGATGTATATATTGTGTTATTATGCGTGTCTGTTTGGATGTAATATTTCGTGTAATTCTACACCGTCAATGAGTAATATTCATTTGATGTTTTACTCCATTTTGTTTCTATTTTTCTTCTATTCGCGTCTTGTTTAGATGGATCGCTCGGTCAGGATTCGGAATTACCGCTTTTCGATGTCCCAGGAGGGGGCATGGAGTAGTGATTGTCATAGATACACCTACACAGGCCCTTGTGCCTTAGAGATCGAGATGGTGTGTGATGGATCTTTCATGCGCTTTCCTTACCATCACGAGGAGCTGGAAGCTTCCTTTACCCTGCCACCTTGTAGACCGGCACCTGTTGTGCCGTCGACCCAGTCTGTGACCCCTCAGGGGCCAAATGTTGCAGGACCTTCCAGGAGGCGATAGACTTGGGATGATGCGATGAATTCCCCAATATGGAGGAGAGCAACCCGTCGGACGACGCCAAACCTCTAGCGGATGCAAGGTTGGTGACTCGCTCGCAGCATTCGCCCTATGTTCCAGAGGAGAAGATGGCGACGGAGGAAGACGAGCCAGCAACTGAAGAGGATGACTGCGTGGAGTTGATTAACATTGAGGACTCCATTGAAGTTGTCAACCTCTCCTCTGACTCGGAGATAGAGGAGGATCCAAGCGAGTGTTCCAGCACACCTGCAAATGCTGAGGCTAGCCGCTAGAAGCTGTTTCCATTTATATTTTGCTTTTGATTAGTGTACCTGTGTAGGGTATTTATTTTGTGAGTAGTTTTATTTGGGCGACGATTAGGATTCCGCCTTGTACTTCGTATCAACATTTTATGATATTCTAATGAAGTATGATTTGAAGTTATATTGAGTTATTTTTATTACCATTAAGTAATGGTTTTTGATTTTCCGCATTGTATGTTACTTAAAGTGATGTTCCGAAAATGAAATGAATATAAGGAAATAAGTTTTATATGACGACACCATTATAAAATTTTTTACCTATTTTTGAGCAAGATATTTTTGGAGTAATTTTCGGGACGTTACATGTTCCACCATCATTTGAATTGAAGTATTGAAGTTGAATGTGAGTTTAATTGCAAGAATTATTGTAATTTATTTTGTTCTTTTACTAGTGGTGCAAATATTTCTCCTTAAATTAAGAACATCTAATTGCTGAATGGGACAAACTTTAAGGTCTATAAGGAAGCCGTAGAAATTATTCTCGACTATATAGATTTAGATCTGACACTTCAGGTGGAAAAATCCATTTCTACTATGGAAATCCTCGATGAGGTTAAAAATGAGAAATTGGAACACTCTAACCGAATGTGTCTAATGATCAAGAAACGCTCTATTCCAGAAGCGTTTCGGGACTCTATTTCTAAGGGTCAAAGTGCAAGGAAGTTCCTTAAAGAAATAGAACAATTTTTTTTCCAAAATTAAATAAAGGCAGAGACGAGTAGCCTTTTGCCTAAACTCATCTACATGAAGTATAAAGGCAAATGGAACCTAAGGGAATAGATTATGGAGATGTCTAATCTCGCATCAAAACTCAAGTCGCTTAAGTTAGAGCATGGTGATGACTTGCCCGTGCACTTCGCTTTGATCTGACTTCCTGCAAGAGAAAGATAGACTACATAGAGATAAGACTGAAAGTGCTCGTTTGACTATGACTTCTCAGAATAAGAAAAAAAAAGGAACAATAAGGATGTTGTGAAAGAGCTATTTGTGTTTTCCCCTAGAGAATGTAGAATTATTCTGTAATACACAATGCCAGACAAACCTAGCATGAAGGGTGTTGTTGACCGATTAAATCGAACTCTTAAGGATATGTGAAGAAGTATAATTAGTCATTCTTCCTTATCAGAGTTTCTTTGTGGGATCTTTGAAGACCACAATTTACATCCTTAAGAAGGTGTCAAGTAAAACAGTTAACAAAACCTCATATAAGCTTTAGAGTAATAAAAGACCAAGCTTAAAACAATTGCACATTTGGGGTTGTCCAGCTCAGGCACAACCTTATAGGTCGCATGAAAGAAAACTGAACTCAAGAACAGTTAGCTGCTATTTTGTTGGCTATGTTGAATGCTCCTAGGGCTATAAATTTTATTATCCCACTTTGTGACATTTTTTTGAGACGGGAAATGCAAGATTTCTTGAGGAAGTTGATTTTGGGAAGGAAGAGAACATAATGAATGTTGTATTTGAGGAAGAAAATATCACTAATGGTGAACAAATTCTTGTGTCTATTATCATTCAAGGAATAACTTCAGTAATAGAAGATAATGTTCAGAATATTGTTCCTAACAATATTCTAGAACAAGACAACAATGTGGTTCTCCTTTAGGTACCTATAGGACAAATTCAACAACCTCAAGAAGTAGAAGTGCTATTAAGGAGAACCACTAGAGAGAGGAGAAGTGCAATTTATGATAATTATATTGTATTTCTTTAAGAACATGAGGATGACATCAGGTTAACATAAGATGATCAATTGAACTTCTATCAAGTCATGAAAAGTTCTAACTCTCAAAAGTGGATCGATGTCATAAAGGATGAGATGAGTCTATGCATGATAATGAGGTTTGGGATCTTGTCGAATTACCTTAAGGTCCGAAACCTATTGGTTGCAAATGAATATTTAAAACCAAGAGGGATTCGAAGGTAAATATTGACATATATAAAACTCATCTAATTGCTAAAGGCTTCACTCAGAAAGAAAGCATTGATTAAAAAGAAACCTCTTCTCCAGTATCTTTGAAGGATTCTTTTTGAATAATATTGGCACTACTAGCTCATTTTGATTTAGAGTTATATCAGATGGATGTTAAGTCCGTGTTTCTAAATGGTGACATTAAAGAAACGATCTATATGGTGCAACCAAAAAACTTTGTGTCAATTGGCTCAAAGTCTATGGTTTGCAAATTAAATAAATTCATTTACGGCCTTAAACAAGCTTCTTGTCAATGAAATCACAAATTTCATCAAGTTGTTACCTCATATGGTTTTGAGGCAAATAAATTTGATGATTGCGTGTACCATAGTTTCAGTGAGAGTAAATTTATATTTCTAGTATTATATGTCGATGATATACTGCTAGCAAGCAGTAATATGGGACTATTGCATGAGACCAAGAGATTTCTAACGAAGAATTTCGAAATGAAAGATATTGGGAAAACTTCTTTTGTATTAGGTATTGAGATACTGAGAGATCGTTCTCAAGGTATCCTAAGGTTGTCACAAGAAAACTATACAGATAAAGTCATGGATAGATTTGACATGAAAGAACGTATACCATGGGATACCCCTATAACTAAGGGAGATAAGTTTAGTCTCGAACAGTGCCCTAGAAATGACCTTGAATGATATGAGATGTAAAGATTCCTTATGCATCTGCATAGGAAGTCTAATGTATGCTCAAGTTTGTACACGTCCCGACATAGCATTTTTCGTGGGAGTTTTGGGAAGATATTTGAGTAATCCTAGATTGCATAATTGGAAGACAGTCAAACGTGTTATGTGTTACTTGAAGAGAATAAAAGAGTACATGCTCATTTATCAAAGGTCTGAGAATTTAGAGATCATTGGATACTCTGACTCCAATTTTGCTGGATGCCTAGACAGTAGACACTCCACCTCTGGATATGTGTATGTATTGGTTGGAGGTGCTATCTCTTGGAAGTCTGTGAAACAGACACTTATAGCTCCTTCAACCATGGTTGCGCGTAGTTTATGGCTTATTTTGAAATATTAGACCATGGCATATGGTTGCAGAATTTTGTCATTGGCTTACGTGTGATCTATAGTATTGAAAGACCACTGGGAATTTATTATGACAGCAAGTGTGTGGTTATTTACTCCAACAACAATAGGAGTTCTACAAAGTCAAAATTTATTGACATCAAGTTTATGGTTATCAAATAAAGTGGTCAAAATAGAGAAATTTCTATAGAAAATATATGAACCAATTTTATTTTAGCCGATCCACTGACTAAGGGTTTGGTACCTAAAGTCTTTCATGAGCATATTGCTCATATGATTATTGCTCATTAGGATACCTTAGTTCAGTGAGTGTCTATATGTTTTATGACTTACTTTGGACGTCATATATAGTTTTATGCATAATAAAGTTGATGGTTTATTGTTCTATTTTGAACTTGTGTATTGTAACTATTGTATTGCAATTAATGACTTTGGATTGATCTCACTAAAGAATAAAGAAGGACCAGTTGGAAATAGAGATGTTTGAGATCACAGTGTATGAAATTTCAATGTCACTCATCCCTATTTAATCTATGTCATTAAGTATATTAATATGGTGATCATCATGGTTGAGTTACATTTCAATATGATGAATGCTGCGGTGGTTCCAAAGTTAATATAAGAGATTAATCAGATTGTATTAAGGAGAAGTCTAAATATAAATAGCATACGGATACACGCCTAAAGAATATGTGATATAATTGTTTCAGGAAAAATATGAAGCCCAAGTGGGAGATTGTTAGAAGTTTATAATTTCTAATTAAGGTGGACATCATATATTTAATACATTGGCTATTTATTTTGGGGTTACAAAACAAGTGATCTAGTTAATGACAACCTAAAAGAATTTTGAAACTGATAACAATACGGGCTTAATGAGTAGATACCCAAGAGGTTGGCCTATAGGGGATAATGAGAACCCTATAAGTTAACACATAAGGAACAATTATGGTCCCCAAGACATCAAACCACAAATAGTTTTCACCTCTCCCCATCAGAGAGAAAACGAAGGTCCCAAAAGGGATTAAGAATTTGGTTGAGGAAGACCATCATACCAAAACTCCCTCAAAAGGTATATGAAAAAAGTAGATCAGAGAACATGGATTTGGAGATTCAGGTATGACTTTGTATCCTTGTTTTATATTATGTGTGAGAATCATGATATTCAAGATCCTAGGATTGGTATTTCACCAATCATCAAAAAATATCTAACATATTGATCTCCATCAATCCTCCAAGCCCCTCCTGGGATATCGAGAATTGGTAGCTCTGAATCCTCGCTGAATGGTCTATCTGAACAAGAACGTGAACCAAAGACAACCAAAAATAAGAAGGAGTAAGACATCTAATGAATATTATTCATTGACGGCATGAAATTATATAGAATATCACATCCAGACAAATACACATAATATACAGAATATTATATATATATATATATATATATATATATATCACATACTCAAATGCAAAATGATGAATGATGTTATAACTCAAACCATGATGATCGATATCCACAAGATTAATGTATGAATATTATGTTTATTTCATCCATCCTTACACCACTATCCTCCCAATAAACTATTCGGAAATAACCGAGAGTAAAGGTCCCATAACAACCCGATTTGAACGCACCAAATTATTCCTCGCAAGGATATAGGATTGATTTGTTCCAAAAGAACTGTCCATTTCAGGATGGTGTCGTATCAAACACTTTCTGGGCATCCCTCTCATCGATCCTGATTGCAAAGAGGGGTTGTTAGAGATCGTCTAGTTTGCACTATGAAAACTGTCTGATCCAACAAAATACCACATCCAAGAATACAAGGGACTCGTCTCACCTAGACTATCCCCCAAGACTTTGCTGATGAATCACCGCCATTGTCGTCCCTCTCAACATCGTATGGCTCGTTTGTCTCCCGTAAATTTCCTCTCCACTACTTTATTATCCATAATGACTATGCCCACTAATCGATGTTAGCTAATTAAATCTTTTAATCATTCTTTTACATGATCGGCCCAACCTAAGACATCTCCCAAAGGAATGCTTCTTACGAGACCCGATCTTACATCATCATGTAATAGAGGAATAAAATCCTTACCAATATGAACCGTCACTGGATTACCCTAGACGATCACATGGCTAAGCCTCTTACAGTCAGATAACCTCACTGCATGATATCATGTAATCCTTTATGGGAATTGCCCTAATAACGATATCAACATCGAAAACCTTGCCCTATTAAGGCACAAAAACAAATGTAATTGTATAAGTTTGTTGATATGGGCACCACACTCCTCACTTGAGTCACGGTCTCTCCCAAGTATTGAATACACTTATCGCTCAAGCTAGGGTTATTGCCTAAGCAATCAACTAATAAAAAACAATCAAAATTATTGTATGTCTCTCACCCAAGCAAGAGACTGTCGCTCAAATGATAAATTCATCAAAACATACACAATTCTCTGTCTGGCTCTTGCCCAAGCGAAGGACTGTCTCTCAAGCGACAAATCCACCAAAAACTAGCCGAAAGCACAGTTTGGTCCTCCCCCGGCCGAGGGATTGTCGTCCGAGCGCTAAAACCGCCCAGAATAGGCCAAGCATGCTGCCTAGTCTTCGCCCTAGCGTGGCTGGCTCAACGGCTAGGCGTGTCTGGCTCGCCCAGGCGTGGCCAGGACCACTCTCTCAACCTTTTGGGCCACCAAATCGAATACCACCGTTGTTTTTTATCCCTACGCATTTTAGTCTTTCGAGTGGTGTTCCTTTATGGTTAACTACCATATTACTTGATATTTTAATCTATCCTAAGACATACAACTTAATAAATTATCCGTACTTAATCCAGGCACACAAATATTCGATTAAGTACGAGTTTCTTGATAGACAAAAATACTCCAAACTTTTGAGATAGTTTAGGAGATCCGGGTATCATATTCGGACACCACCATATCACGATGTATTCTCCCTTACCTTAGGTTTTTGAGCGATTGATTCCCTTTATGCGAATGGTTAGGTTGTCTGACTTTGAAAGCTTCGAAACTAAACACAAAAACAAATTAGTGATTTGCGAGTTAAATTTTTACATGATAACTCTAAGGTAAATACATCGTTTTAACCCATTTATGAACTCAATCGCTTTCATCCATCCGCTCCAAGATTTATATTCTTGAATCATCATTTATCCTCGAAAGTTTTGTTCAAGATTTCCTTCGTCTTCAAGGTAAGATTTTAATAAAATTTATACTTTTATATCACCACATAAGTTTATGTTTTCATGGAGACTTTTTAGGTCATACTCACCACTTTGAGGTAAGTTTCTTAATCAAAGTCCATACTTTTAAATCAATATCTCCTATTAACCTTACCACTTTAAAGCAATTCATCTTAAGTAGATTCCATATTTTGTGTAATGACTTTCCATGGTCATTTCAACACATTCTTTTCTAGTAAAACTACAAGTGTTGACAGTGTTGATCTCATACTTAAAACAACATTTTAAATCAAGGTACCCTTTGTTAGTCTTACCACTTTAAAGTAAGTTAACTAAAGTAGATTTTACAAGTTCCATGATCATTTCAACACCTCCAAACATAACCACAAAGGTTAATAGGTGATGGTTTCATAGTATGAATAACATAATAAACTTAGCATTTTAAAACCAAAATATCCTTTCTTAAACTTACCACTTTAAAGTAAGTTAACTAAGGTAGATTCAACAAGTTTCATGATCATTTCAACACCTCTAAATATAACCAAAAAGGTTAATATGTGTTGGTTTCATAGTCATGAATAACAATGAACCATCTATTCAACAAAAATCATCCAACTCATTAACATTTAAATTAGAAACGTGGCAAAATAAATACTTTCTATCCTGTCCAAGGCTATGATTTTTCAAGCCCAAAAACAAGTGAAAAGACTCAAACTTTACATGGTTCAAAACTCCTTAAAGGTTCCTTTGATTTCATACTCATCCCCTTCCATTAAAATCAACAAAATGTATACTTTTCAACACTAAAAACAGCTCCATGAACACAAAGAGTTCATGGTTTCAAAAACATCTTTCTAAGTTCAAGAAAGCACATATTTAGAGTTTTGAGCATATAAAGATTTAGGAAGATTATTAGAAAATTTCAAGGTTGAAAATGTTCATAACATATATATAAACATCATACTAAAATTTCATAAACATCTAATGGTTAGATCTTAAGAGATGGAGAAATCAAAAATGAAGAACTACCTTGAAGTTCTTAGAAATTCAAAAGTGAAGAAGAGTGAAAATGTCAAGGGTTTTTCTCTATGCTAGATGTTGGATTTTAAGGACAAGAAATCAGATTTGGATAGGGGAAAGACCAAAGGTTTTTCCAAAAAGTGGATTGTGTATGAGTTAGATGAGTATTTTAGGGAATTTTGTGTAAGAGATGTATACTTTTGCTTGTTTACAAGCAAGCTTCACTCATGAAAGTGATGTGTCTCTTCGGAAAGACATTCTCAATCAAAACACGCCCGATTATATTCGGCTAATACTCGGCCGGATATTAAAAATCTTCCGATTTCGGTTTACGGTTAGAACTTTGAAACATAGAATTCAGTGTGAAAAATATTTAGAAATGCATTCTGGACTAACTTGATGTCTATCTTGGCTCAAAATAATATTTCGAAACCAATGGCACAATCGGAATTTAAATCCAAGTTACGGAACTCAAAAACACGTTATTGGGCCAAATTCGGGTGAATTTGGGTCTGACAGCAACTCAAAAACTTTTCGTCACATAAAACTCCGAAAATTTACCACAAAATAGGAAATCACAAAACAAGACTAACACCCAACTATGATTTAGCCTAAATAAATACCGATTAATTTATAAAGTCAATCGTTGGTAAACTAAGTCATGGTTTTGATGAGGACAACGTGTGCCTAAAAGTGCTTGAAGATAACCAACAATCCAACGTGCTTGAGTCTTTTATTTGGTACTAGGCTTAGACTAGTTTCTAGTTTAAGTTGAGTCGAAGGCTTAGGGCACCTAAAACATGTCTCATATGCATTTATCTTTAAATCATTTCATCCATGAGATATGTTCATTTGATAATATGTTCATGCATTACATAAATACATGTATATATGCATTCTAGGCATAAAACTAAGTGTCAAACATGTATTATCTAAGTGCATAACATATTTGATGTTTTCTATTTGAAAATACATATTTTATTTAGTGTTAATCGATTAACCATACCTTTAATCGATTAACCCAACTGCTGTGTAAAGTGGTTGCCACTGGAACACGTTTTTGTAATGCAGTTAATCGATTAAAGGTTTACGTTAATCGATTAACCTAACTGATTTTTAAGTTGTTAAAACTGAAAAACTGAAAAACAGAATCAGTTATGATTTTTAGTCCCGTTAATCGATTAAGAAGGTATTTAATCGATTATCTGGGGTTCTGGACTGATTCTTTATAAACTGCGTTTTCAGAATTAATCTCATAAGTTGCATGTTGCATTTATTAGAGAGTTAGAGCATTCTACGTGTTAATTGCTGCATCTATTTGTTAATTGCATTAGTGAGTTTAGAAATGAGAGATTCCTTGCTTTAGGATTGAGTGCATTTCATGTTATAATCTCTCATGTTTTCCCTCACATGTTCATGCATATTTTTGATGCGTTTTTCATGAATTTTATAATTCTGTAACTTCTGTTTTCATAACTAATACTTGTCATTTCACATGTGTTTGTGTTAAATGTGCATTAGAGTAAAGCCTTCATGTTGTATTTGAGCTTAGGTATAGCTTAATATTACTCTTGTAATTCTTGTGTAATTGTTGTGAAAGGGAATCTCTTGGTGTCGTATCACCAGTAGAGATTGTGTGTTTCTTCATAGCTTAGAGTGTAAGAAAAGGAAAGAACGAGAGATTCTTTGGCTGGGGCTACGCCGAAAGAAACGTTTTCTTTATCGGTAGGAAGGGAGTCAAACCATTGGATAGTTTCTTTGATTTCTTGTCATTTGCTAAGTGTTGTAATTGGATAATGTGTTTGTAAATTACATTGATTCGATTATAGTGAAGGAAATCTCCCAAGTCAGCCGGGAGGCCTGGATGTAGTTTGCAGTGGACAGCAAACGAACCAGGATAAAAATTCGATTTGCAGGATTTGTTTCTCTCTCTCTCTTTACTGTTTTTCAATCGATTTAATTTGTATATTTGATTCAACTAATACATTCTGTTCTTTTGTTGTATTGCAAGCTATTCTGATATACAAATTTGTAAGCTCTGTATTCGTTCTGTTATCGGTTATTTGTTTCGCATTTAATCGTTTCTGTAATTGCTTACTGGTTCTGTTTAATCGATTAATATTCCTGTGTTAATCGATTATACTGTTTCTATTAATCGATTAAAATAGTTTCTGTTTAAAACTGTTTTTTGTGTTAATCGATTAAGACTGTGCTTATAATCGATTATCCTTTTCTCCTTAATCGATTAAATAGGGTTGATTCAGCATTAAGTGTTGATTTGCGAAAAGCGGTAATTCTAACCGCGACACCTATTCAACCCCCCCTTCTAGGTGTATTGTAACCACTGATACCTAACAAGTGGTATCAGAGCTAGTACGAAGTGCTAGCTCAACCGCGTATTCGTGATCCTAAAGGGAAAAGGAATGGGTTCTTCAAATCCATTTGGTGGTGATGGGTCATCCATTAATCGACCACCAATATTCAGTGGTGAAGGGTATGCCTACTGGAAAGTGCGCATGCAAATTTTTATTGAAGCCATAGACTCGGATATTTGGGAATCCGTAGTCAACGGCCCTTACGTTCCACAACATCTTGTGGACGATCAACCTAAAGATAAACCGAAAAGTTTATGGACCGATGATGAGCGCAAAAAGGTCCAGCATAACCTGCGCGCCAAAAACATCATCACATCGGCCCTATCATATGATGAATTCTTTAGGGTCTCGCAGTGCCATAATGCGAAAGAAATGTGGGACACTTTACAAGTGACTCACGAAGGCACTAGCGAAGTCAAGCGCGCAAGATTGAACGCGCTGACCCACGAATATGAGTTGTTTCGCATGTTACCAAGCGAATCAATATGTGATATGCAAAAGCGATTCACTCATATTGTTAACCATTTAGTTGCTCTCGATAAATCATTTGCTAGAGGTGAACTAACTAATAAAGTTTTGCGTTGTCTTGACAGGAGATGGCAACCAAAGGTGACTGCAATTGTTGAGTCTAAAGATTTGGACTCTATGCCTTTAGCTACTTTATTTGGAAAGCTTCAAGAGCACGAAATGGAGCTGGGTCGCTTGACCATGAATGAAGAATCAGACCGGAAGAAGAAGAGCATCACATTGAAGGCCACGACCTCCAAAGAAAAAGAAGAGAAAATTGATGATGAATCTGATTCCGATCTAGATGATGAAACTATGGGTCTCCTAGTCCGAAAATTTAGCAAATTCATTAAAAGAAAAGGAGGACTCAAGAAGTTTCAAAAGAAGGAAGCGAAAGAATCAACCAGCAAAGGCAAGAATAACAAGGATCGCTTCACTTGCCATGAGTGTGGAAAGGTAGGGCACATGAGGTTTCAGTGTCCAACCTACCTAAAGAAGGTTGATTCAGAGAAGAGCACTCCCAGGGATTTCAAGTCCAAGAAAGCTTATATCGTGTGGGATGTACCTGAGGAGGAGACGACATCAAGCACCTCTAGTGAGGAGGAGTCAGCCAAGTTATGTCTAAGGGCTAGATCTGACAACGATGCGAATTCAGACTCACGCGAGGACAATCATGAGGTATATTCTGACACCTCATCCACTTCGGATGACTCACCTCGTTATGATGTGTTGTATGAAGCTTATGTCGAATTGCATGAGGAACTAAAGAAATTGGCTAGAATTAACATTGATAGAAAAAGGGTAATCCTTATAAATGAACAGAAAATAAGCCAACTGCAAAAAAAATTAGATGAAGTAAAACTAGAGAATGAAACATTAGATCTCATCTATTCTTGTAGCTCATGTAACTGCTCTACTAATAACTTATGTAAAAAAACCTGTCTGTGAGACTTACGAGACTATGCAAGAAGACAATTTTAAACTAAAAGAAAAACTCACACGTCTCACAAACAGTAAACAGTAATTAGACACTTTGCTCAATCAAACAAGAAACATCGGTGATCGTACTGGTCTAGGTTATACTCGCTCTGCTAAAAATAAAAGACCATATAGAAAACCTGTAGCTCACACTAAAAATAAACATCATAAGCATTCTCCTACATGTTTTTATTGTAATACATATGGTCATACTTCTCATTCATGTTATATTAGAAAGTATGGTATACCTAGCGGAGTCTATGTATGGATAAAGAAGGGAGATAACTCCCTGCTCACTAACAAAAAAGGACCCAACATAAATTGGGTACCTGAGGAAAGCAAGTGATCTGTTTTGCAGGTATGTCATCGAACACAAGGACAAAAATGGTACTTAGACAGTGGGTGTTCGAGACATATGACAGGTGACAGATCAAACTTCCTACTTAAAGGAAAAGGATACGTCACGTATGGAGACAACAACAAGGGAAAGATACTTGGCACTGGAACAGTTGGTAACTCATCCCAAACTCTGATTGATTATGTCCTTTATGTTGAAGGACTAGAACATAACCTTTTGAGTATAAGCCAACTCTGTGATAAAGGTAATCGCGTATCTTTCGATTCTGATTGTTGTATCATTCGTGACATCATATCTAATAACGTTAAATTTATTCGTCATCGTATAAGTAATATTTACATGGTTAATTTGGACGATGTCACTACATTATTTTCAAAATGCTTTATTTCTAAAGAAGATGACATCTGGCTATGGCACAGACGCGTTGCACATATCCATATAAAACATCTAGATAAATTATCATCAAACGAACTAGTTGAGGAGCTACCAAAATTGAATTTTAAAACTAAAGAGATTTGTGACACTTGTCAAAAGTGTAAACAAACCAAAAACTCTTTTAAAAACAAAAATGTGATATCCACCTCAAGACCTTTGGAGTTACTCCATATGGACTTGTTTGGACCATCACAAATCATGAGTTTTGGTGGTAGCTACTATGCTCTAGTTATTGTTGATGATTTCTCTAGATTTAAATGGACATTATTTTTATCTGCAAAAAGCGACGCGTTCAAAACTGTTAAAAATCTTGCCAAACAAATCCAAAACCAACTTAACCTGAAAATAATATATATACGAAGTGATCACAGGGGAGAATTTGAGAACTTTCAGTTCGACAAATTCTGTGATAAGAATGGCATTTTGCATCAGTTCTCTGCTCCTCGCACTCCACAACAAAATGGAGTTGATGAGAGGAAAAATCGAGTTTTAGAAGAATTAGCGAGAACCATGCTTAACGAAAGTAATACCCCCAAGTACTTCTGGGCTGATGCAGTTCATACTGCATGCTATGTTATAAATCGAGTACTCTTAAGGCCTAATTTGAATAAAACTCCTTATGAACTTTTAAAAGGCCGCAAACCAAATATATCCCATCTTCACGCTTTCGGTTGCAAATGTTTTATATTAAATAATGGAAAGCATGCTTTAGGAAAATTTGATTCTAAAGCCGATGAGGGAATATTTTTGGGATACTCGATTCATAGCAAAGCTTTCAGAGTCTTTAACAAATATTTAATGCAAGTTGAAGAGTCTATCCATGTACAGTTTGACGAATCTTCTCCAAAAGAGAAGAGAAAGGTCGTTTCTGATGATGTTGCAGGTGCTTTGGAAGAAGCATACTCAAAGGACATGGATAATGAAAAAGGAGCTAATAATGAAGGTCAAGCCGAACCTCAAGAGCACTCAGATATGCCAACCGTGTGGAAAACCAAGAAAGCTCACCCGATCGACAAAGTAATAGGTGACATATCTACAGGAGTGGTAACCCGTAGTTCCTTACGAAATTTCTGTAATTTTGTAGCTTTTGTATCGCAAATTGAGCCTAAGACCGTTGATGAGGCCATTGAGGATGTACACTGGGATATAGCTAGGCAACAAGGGCTAAACCAGTTTGAGCAT
>NC_032017.1:14392179-14402018 GCF_001865875.1 Lupinus angustifolius | reverse complement strand
AAAACAGGTTAATTGTTAAATCTCAAATTAATTCATTAACTTTGTTTTATGCTTAACTCATATCTCTGCCTCATTTTTGGCCTGGGTTATCTTTTTGATAATGTCAAAAGGGGGAGAAAGGTTGTTTTGTTGTTTTTGATCGTGCCGGTTGATAGTAATAACAGCTTCCGAAATCTTTGCGTTTCATATCAATCTTGCCAACACAATCTTCAAGCTATTACAAATGATGTAATGTTTGTAGTGTTTGTAGTGTTTGTCACAGGGGGAGATTGAAAGTGTGCATGTCAAGAGGAACACTTTGGAAAGCTCTCTTTATATGTCATGGTTTTGATGAGGACAACTTGTGCTAATAAGAGCTTGAAGATCATCAACAAATCAACATGCTTAAGTCTTTTGATTGGTACTAGGCTTAGACTAGAAACTAGTTTAAGTTGAGTCTAAGGCTTAGGTCACCTAATACATGTCTCATATGCATAAATCTTTTAAATCATTTCATCTTTGAGATATGTCATTCATAATATGTTCATGCATCACATAAATACATGTATATGTGCATTCTAGGCATAAACTAAGTGTTAAACATGTATGAATTAAGTGCATAACGTATTTGAGTTTTTGTATTTAAAATTAGACATGAAAATATGATGTTAAACGATTAAAGCATATGTTAATCGATTAACCTAACTGTTTGAGTAACTGTTTGAAAAGCTGTTGAAACTGAAAAACTTGGGAAACAAAATCAGTTACGTTTTTGAACAACGTTAATCGATTAACCAAGGCTTTAATCGATTCACTGGGCTTCAGAACTGATTCTTTATAAACTGCGTTTTCAGAACTGATCTCATAAGTTGGATGTTGCATTTATTAGAGAGTTAGAGCATTTTTCGTGATATTTGTTGCATCTAGTTGTTAGTGCATTTGTGAGTTTAGAAAGGAGAGAATTCTATGCTTTAGGATTGAGTGGCATTTCATGATATATTTCTCATCATTCATCTCACATGTTCATGCATATTATTGATGTTTTTTGTGAAGTTTTTACATTCTGTAACTTCTGTTTTGAAACTAATACATTGTCATATTGCATGAGTTTGTATTAGGTGTTTAGAATAAAGCCTTAATTATCATATATGAGCTTTGTAATTGCTTAAGTTTACTCTAGATTTTTGTTGTGAAAAGTTGTTGTAACATTGGAAATCTCGAGGTGTCGTATCACCTAAGAGATTGAGTTGTATCTTCATATTTCTTAGAGTTATAGATAAGGAAAGAACAGAGGTTCTTGGCTGGGGCTACGCCGAAAGAAACGTTTTCTTTATCGGTAGGAAAGGAGTCAAACTTGTATAGTAGAATTAATTGCTATATTCTGTATATTTGCTATACTGTTAATACTCTGATGATTCTGTAAGCTCTATGCGTTAATTTCATTATCGGTTAATTGTCGTTCAAGTAATCGAATCTGCCTAAGCTTATTGTTTCTGTTTTGATCGATTAAATCAAATCCGTTAATCGATTATCCATATTCTTTTAATCGATTAAATAGGGGTGATTCAGCATTAAGTGTTGAGTTTCGAAAAGCGGATATTCTAACCGCTACACCTATTCAACCCCCCCTTCTAGGTGTATTGTAACCACTGATACCTAACATCCTCGACCTCCTAATTCGTATCTTCTCCACTTGTTTGGCTCCAAATGACTTTAACTAAGGCAATCTCCTTGCCTCACAACATTTTCACAATTCGATCAGCAATTCTCGAGGGCATAGTTCCAAAAGTGAGATTATCCTTTAGCTTGATGTGTGATGGGTCACTAATATATTTTCTAAGTTGAGACACATGTAAGACATTTTGTAGATTTGATAATAATGGTGGCAAGGCTATTTGGTAAGCTACCGGTTCGACTTTTCTAAGGATTTGGTATGATCTTATGAACTTAGGGGTAAACTTAAAGGCTTTAACCACTCTGTCAATGCCAGTTGTTGGAACCACCCTCATGAAGACATCATCTCCCTCCTCAAAACTGATAGGGTTCCTCATTTTGTCATAGTAGCTTTTTTGTCTGCTTAGAGTTATGTTCATATTTTCCCTTATCATTCTTATCTTTTTCATCGTCTACTGAACCACATCGGGTCCTAGTATCATATTCTCCCTTGATTCAAACCAACATAACGGTGTTCTGCACTTTCTGCCATAAAGAGCTTCATACGACGTCATGCCGATGCTTGAATGAAAACTATTGTTGTAGGTGAACTCTATCAAATGCAAGTAGTCCGCCCAACTTCCAGAGTGTTCCAACACACATGCTCTGAGTAGATCTTCCAAAGATTGGATAGTCCGTTCAGATTGGCCATTTGTCTATGAGTGGTAAGTTGAACTCATACTCAGTTTGGTACCCAAGGCTGTTTGCAAACCACTCCACAACTTTGAAGTAAAACGTGGGTCTCTATCTAAGATGATATTTGTAGGAATACCATTCAATTGAACAATCTCTTTGATATACAAATCTGCTCGCCTTTTCAAGGAGTATTTCATATTGATTGGTAGAAACCGAGCTGTCTTCGTCAAACGATCTACTATCACCCAAACTGTGTCAAAACCTTTTTGAGTCCAAGGAAATTTGCTCACGGAATATATATATCATATACACAAATGCAAAATGATGAATGATGTTATAACTCAAACCATGAGGATCAATATCCACAAGCTTAATGTATGAATATTATGTTTATTTTATCCATCCTTACACCAATATCCTCCCAATAAAATATTCAGAAATAATCGAGAGTAAAGGTCCCATAACAAGCCGATTTGAACGCACCAAATTATTCATCGCAAGGATATATGATCGATTTTTTCCAAAAGAACTGTCCATTTTAGGACGGTGTCGTATCAAACACTTTTAGGGCATCCTCTCATCGATCGTGATTGCAAAGAGGGGTTGTCATAGATCGTCTAGTTTGTGCTGTGAGAACTGTCTGATCCAACAGAATATCTCATCCAGGAATACAAGGGACTCGTCTCACCTACACTCTCCCTCAAGACTTTGCTGACGAATCACCACCGTCATTGTCTGTCTCAACATGCGGAGCTCGTTTGTCTCCCATAAATTTCCTCTATACTACTTCATTATCCATAATGAGTATGCACACTAACCGAGGTTAGCTGATTAAATCTTTTAATCATTATTTTACATGATCGGACCAACCTAAGACATCTCCCAAAGGAATGCTTCTTGTTGGGCCTGATCTTACGTCATCACGTAATATAGGAATAACATCCTACCACTACGAACCGTCACTTAATTACCCTGGACGGCCACATGGCCAAGCCTCTTACGGTCAGACGAACTCACTGCATGGTATCATGTAATCCTTTTTGGGCATTGCCATAATCACGACATCAACGTCAGAAAACTTGCCCTAATAAGGCGCAAGAACAAAAGTAATTGTATAAGTTTGTTGATTTGGGCACCAGACTCCTCACTTGAGCCACAGTCTCTCCCAAGTATTGAATACAATTCTCACCCATGCAAGGGCTATGACCTAAGCAATCAATCATTCAAAAACAATCAAAATTATTGCCTGTCTCTTACTCAAGTGAGAGATTGTCCCTCAAACGACAAATTTATCAAAACAGACTCAATTCTCTACCTGGCGCTCGCCCAAACGAGGGATTGTCCCTCAAGCAACAAATCCACCAAAACCTGGCCGAAATCACTATTTGGTCCTCGCCCGGGCGACAGAACCGCCCCGAAAAGACCAAGAACGTTGTTTGGCCCTCGCCCAGGCGTGGCTGGCTTAGTGGCCAGGCGTATCTGGCTCACCCAAGCGTGGTTGGTCTAGTGGCCATGCATGGCTGGTCCAGTGGCCAGGCATGGCTGGTCTAGTGGCCAGGACCATTCTCTCAACCATTTTGGCCACCGGATCGAATACCACTACTATTTTCGATCCCTACGCATTTTAGTCTTTCGAGTGGTGTTCCTTCGTGGTTAACTACCATATTACTTGATATTTCAATCTATCCTTAGGTATACAACTTAAGAAATTATCCGTACCTAATCCAGACATGCAAATATTTGATTAAGTATGGGTTTCGTGATACACAAAAATACTCCAAACTTTTGAGATAGTTTAGAAGATCCGGGTGTCATATTCAGACACCACTATGTAATGATGTATTCTCCCTCACCTTAGGTTTTTGGTTGATTGATTCCCTTTACACGAATGGTTAGGTTGTTTGACTTCGAAAGCTTCGAAACTAAACACAAAAACAAATTAGTGATTTGCGAGTTAAATTTTTACATGATAACCCTGAGGTAAATACATCATTTTAATCCATTTATGAATTCAATCGCTTTCATCTATCCGGTCCAAAATTCATAATCTTGGACCATCCTTTATCCTCAAAAGTCTTGTTCATGATTTCCCTCATTTTCAAGGTAAGATTTTAATAAAGTTTATACTTTTATCACCGCATATGTTTATACTTTCATGAAGACTTTTTAGGTCAAACTTGCCACTATCCTCATAAGTTTCTTAATCAAAGTCCATACTTTTACATCAATATCTCCTATTAACCTTACCACTTTAAAGAAAGTCATCTTAAGTAGATTCCACATTTTGTATAATAGTTTTCCATGGTCATTTCAATACATTCTTTTCTAATACAACTACAAGTGTTGATAGTGTTGATCTCATACTTAAAACAACATTTTAAATCAAGGTACCTTTTGTTAGTCTTACCACTTTAAAGTAAGTTAACTAAAGTAGATTTTACAAGTTCCATGATCATTTCATCACCTCCAAACATAACCACAAAGGTTAATAGGTGTTGGTTTCATAGTCAAGAATAACATAATAAAGTTAGCATTTTTAAACCAAAATATCATTTTGTTAAACTTGTCACTTTACAGTAAGTTAACTAAGGTAGATTCAACAAGTTTCATGATCATTTCAACACCTCTAAACATAATCACAAAGGTTAATAGGTTTTGGTTTCATATTCATGAATAACAATGAACCATCTATTCAACAAAACTCATCCAACTCATAAACATCTAACTTAGAAACATGGCAAAATAAATATTTTCTATCTTTTACAATGCTATGGTTTCTCAAGCCCAAAAACAAGTGAAAAGATTCAAACTTTACATGGTTCAAAACTCCTTAAAGGTTCTTTTGATTTCATAATCATCACTTTTCATTAAAATCAATAAAATGCTTACGTTTCAACACTAAAAATAGCCCCATGAACACAAAGAGTTCATGGTTTCAAAAACAACTTTCTATGTTCAAGAAAGCAAATATTTAGAGTTTTGAGCATAAAAAGAGTTAGGAAGATTATTAGAAAATTTCAATGGTTGAAAATGTTCATAACATACATATAAACATCTACTAAAATTTCATAAACATCTAATGGTTAGATCTTAAGAGATAGAGAAATAAAAAATGAAGAACTACCTTGAAGTTCTTAGAAATTCAAAAGTGAAGAAGAGTGAAAATGTCAATGGTTTTTCAACAAGCTAGGTGTTGGCTTTTAAGGACAAGAAATCAGATTTGGGTAGGGGAAAGACCAAAGGTTTTTCCAAAAAGTGGATTGTGGAAGAGGTAGATGAGTGTTTTAGGGGATTTTGTGTAAGAGATGTGTATTTTTGCTTGTTTGACAAGCAAGCTTCACTCATGAAAGTGATGTGACCTCTTTGGCAAGACATTTGCGATTAAACCATACCCGAGTATTTTCGGCTAATACTCGATCGGATATTAAAAATCTTCCGATTTCTGTTTATGGTTAGAACTTTGTAACACGGAATTTGGAGTGAAAAATATTTAGAAATGCGTTCTGGACTAACTTGATATCTACCTTGACTCAAAATAATATTTCTTAGTCAATGGCACAATCGTAATTCAATTTTGAGTTACGGAACTCAAAAACACGTTATTGGGCCGAATTAGGATGAATTTGGGCCCGACAGCAGCTCAAAAACTTTCTGCCACAGAAAATTACAAAAATTTACCGCAAAATATGAAATCACAAAAAAAGACTAACACTCAACTACGAATTAGCCTAAATAAATACCGGTTAATTTATAAAATTAATCACTGGTAAAATAAATAATTAATAAAATATACACAGAAAATTCACGGTGTTACAAAATTTGTTGCATGTATGCTCTCTTGGTCTTCTTCTATTGGAATTGTGACCACTGGTTCCTTGTGTTCAATCTTGTTGAGAAGATCATTCCAAGTGCTTATTTCATCAAACTTAACATCTATGCTGAAAACTATTTGTTTTGTCACAAGGTTGAGAAGTTTGTATGATCCTATTGGATTGTAGCCAACAAATACCATTAACTCACTCTTATTATCCAACTTCCTTTTGATATGGTATGGTATATGCCTATAGCATAATGAACCAAATACCTTTAGAGGCTTCACTGATGACCTCTTCCCTATTCATACCTCCTCAAGAACCATGTAATTGAGACTTTGTGTTGGACATTTGTTGAGAACATAGGTAGTTATTGTGGCTGCTTCACCCCATAGGTTGTGAGGAAGACCTTTGCACTTGAGCATACATCTAACCATATTTATAACAGTTTCCTAGTGTTGTGGAGTATATGGAGAGGTGACTTCATGGATTATACCATTGTCTTCCTAGAATTTCTCAACCTCTCTTGATGTGAATTCTTCTCCTCCCTCAGTCCTGAGGATCTTGATTTATTTTCCAGCCTGTCTTTCTACTATTGCTTCGTATCTTACCATGTTAGCAAATACCTCACTCTTTTCTTTAATACGATATATCAACATATTTCTACTGAACTCGTCTATAAAGGAGACAAAATACTTGTTTCCTCCTATTGTAGGTACTTCCATAGGTCCACAAACATCTTAATACACCACATGTAGCAGATCTAAAGCTATAGCTTGTGTGTGATTGCTGAAAGAGGTTCTAGTTAGTTTACCTGCTATACAACTTTCACAATCAGGTTGCTAAATCTTGATTTCAGGCAGACCAATGACCATTCCTTTTGACCTTAGCAGCTCAAGATCTCTGAAGTTGAGGTGTCCATATCTCAAATGCCATATCCAAGTTTCATCATTCTTGGTCAATGCACTCATGCATTGAGAATTCCCTATTCCTAACTTGACTTGGAAAGTTTTATTACTGGTTAGTGGAGCCTTCAGAATCTTTCTCTTTAGGTCATCATAAATTGTCATGAAGCCATTCAGAAGTTGCATTGTGAGTCCCTTCTCATGCAATTGATCAATACTGATCAAGTTGGTCTTCATATCATGAATAAATAGTACATCGCTGATGTATGCTTTCCTGTCATTTGCCATGATCAGAGGAACATCACTTGTTCCTTCAGTTGTGATGACTTTGTAGTCTGCAAACTTCACCTTACTCTTTCTTGTTGAATCAAAGTTCACCAACCATTCACTATTTCCATTCATATGATTGGAACATCCTGAATCCAAGTACCAAGTATCACTACCTCCTTTCATATTGCTTGTTGTCATCATCAATTGAACAACAATATCACCCAAATCTTCATCATCTTCCTTAACAAGATTTGCTTCTAATTCTTGTATTCCATATTGATGATTATTATTAGGTGTTTGACACTTAGATGAGAAGTGTCCAATCTTGTCATAGTTATAACACCTAATCTTTTTCCTGTCAACCTTTCTCTTCCAATTCTTGCCATGTTTCCCTTCTCCTTTCTTGTTGAATGTCTCTCCATGATCAGTAGTGAGGGCATTGCCAGATTGAGAAGATTTTCTTGAGCCAATTCTCTGTTCAAAAGTCTTCCCACGATTCTTGTTGAAAGTTCTTTCAAACTGAGATCCTCTCTTGGATGTTTGAGCCTATAGTGCCTGATGGGAGGGTCTATATGCTCCTCTTTCATTCATCATTTGTTCATGAGCCTTAAGTGACCCCTGAAGCTCCTCAACTTTCATCCTTTCCACCTTTCATGATTCCTCAATGGCCACAACCACATGATCAAACCTTGGTGCCACTGTCCTCAAAATCTTTTCTACAATTGTGGCATCATCTATCTTCTCTCCACATGACTTCATGGCATTGGTTTGAGTGATTATCCTTGTAAAGAACTCACATATTTTCTCACCTTCCTCCTATGCATAAGCTCATACTGCCTCATCATGGTTTGTAACCTTATCTTCTTCAATTGAGCAGCACCAACATAGTGCTTCTCAAGAATTTCCTAAGCTTCTTTAGAAGTTGTAGAACCTGCAATCTTCTCAAAATATGCATTGTCAACAGCTTGATGGATAATACACAATGTCTTGCAATCTCTTCTCTTTCTTTGCTTGTACTCATTCTTCTGAACTTCATTAGCTCCTTCTTCCAGAATTGGGAATCCATCTTCAACGATTTCAGCTACATCTTGGTAGCCAATGATGGCTTTCATTTCGATACACCACCTTGCCCAATTCGATCCATCAAGAACTGGTAAATTTGTTGCAAAATTTTCAGTGGATTGTGCCATTCTTTGCAGCGGAATTGAGAAGTGTAACGCCCCGAAAAATACTTCTCAAAAACATTGCGGAAAAATGGGTAAAAATTTTTTTTTTTGAATAAAGAGATTGTATAAAATTGTTTCCTTTTCAAAACCTTCCTTTTCCGGGACATCACTTTAAGTAACTCAAATACGGAAAATCAACTTATCGTTATCGAATGATAACTTAACCTGATTCACAATTTCCTGAATAAAGTAATGCATAAAATCAATTAAGTAATAATCGGATCCTACAGATTAGTTCAATAAAGGCGGAAACTACATCGCCACTAAACATATACAAAATCAACATAACACAGCCCTCACCAAAACAAACAAAAGTGCATCGACTCGCCCCCAAGCTGACTCAGAAGATTCCAGGAATACTGGACCCCTCACTCGGGTCCTCCTCCTCTTCTGAGTCCGACACGAGGTCAATCACCTCCACCGAACTCTCCACATTCACGAGTTCAATGACCTCGTCCTCCTCCTCTTCTTCCTCCACTTCGTCATGCCACAACCCAGCGGCATAATTTGGCGGGGATGACATTCTCAGACTCGGAGTCTTCTTGCAAGGATCCCCTCCAAGAACCCGACTCCTCTGGGCTCTGCGGGATGACGGAGCATCCAAACAATCCGCCCACATCCTACGACTGTGAGAGGGACCAGCGTCGTCACTCCTGACTGGCGGGTGTCGAGGTCCAACATCTGGAGGCATCATACCCGCTGGCGGCAATGTGAAAGAAGCATCAATGAAAGCGTCAGGGTGGGGGATCATCATCGATGACCCGTTGCACTCCATGTGCAACGACAGACCGCATGGGCCTGTGTATGTGTATCGGTGCCCATCACTGGCCCATTGTCCCGCCGGGGACATCGTGAAGTGGTAGCCGCGAATGTGGGTGATGTTGTAGGCCATCTACATAGTAAACATATACAAAACAAGAAACAATACAACAGAGAGAGTAAGACATCTAATGAACATAAATTCATTGACGGCGTGGACTTACTCAGAATATCACACTCAGACATAAAATATATTTAAACATATAATTCATCAGTTATCATCAACATCATGAAGTAATACATAACTTACCAATTATTCCAACATTACCAATATATCAAATCATATAATCAATATTCTACTCATAACCATATCACACGCATAAACGTAGAAATACACAATGATAGTAGCTCACATGTGGGGATTCACTTCCACCATGATAATGTATGCATGATATGTCATGATTATCCACCTTACACCAATATCCATCCAACATCCTAATCGGAAATAATCGAGAGTACAGGTCCCGTACCAAGCCGTT
>NC_032017.1:14368036-14392079 GCF_001865875.1 Lupinus angustifolius | reverse complement strand
AATAATATTTCAAGACTAAAACTCAACTAGAGTTTCGTCTAATTCTTTACCGAAAATTCCCAGAAATTCATTTTCGAATATATAATTAATAAAAATATTAATAAAATCTTATAATTCCAAATCGTAAAATTCGCGGTGTTACAAGAAGAATTTTTGATCTTGTAACAAAGTTCTTGATACCAAATGTTGAGGCTATGGAACCAAAAGAAGCAGAATAAAGAAAGTTAAGAAGATATTATGCTATGAATAAAGGAGAGATTGTAGAGGAATTAGGGAGAAAGAATATGTGAATTAGATGAGAGAATTGAGTGTATATTTTCTTGTATTGAAATGCACTCATCACTCATATATTTATACACTTGCTATATTTAGAACAACAACCATAATTACTTTCCAACTATAGCAACTTCTAACTAATACTTTTGAATTACTTAAATTCTTACACAATTTTGTAGGTAAACAAGAAATAAAAGCAAACAAGGAAAAAAAATAAAAGAAAAAAAGTGGTATTAGCTTCAACTGAGGCTTGCACCCTTTATTTTTACCATTATTTATTAACATTTTTGGTCTGATTTTAATTGTCCAGTCTAGTCACTATTGTTTATGTTGTATAATAGGCTCACATGATGCGTTTTGAAAGTTCATTCTCTTAATCATCATGAGTGTCAATTGTTCTGTAACTTGTACAGAAGTGGAATTACTGCTATGCTAAGATAGAACAATTGACATATAGTCAGTTAAGTATGACATCTGGTATTCGATTTTTACTATGTGTATGGATAAAACTTTGTTGGTAGAAGCAAGGTCACTTCATTTATCTATATGCATAAAAAATGATTCATCTTTGGCTTTCAACCGTCCAATCTTTGATGCACAAATAAAATAAGAATGTTAATGTCATGCTTTTTTAAATGCATTTGTACATTTAATTTAATGCTTATACACCCATATATGACATGAGTTTAAAGTACATGTATGAAATATGAGTTATGAATCATTAAATCTTAGAACCCAAAAAATAGTTGCTTACTTATCATATTGTATAGTTGTGATTGTTCAAGTGCAAGGAACTTGAGTGTTTTAAACATGTTATCCTAAGTTTGATCATTATATTCACTATATTCTTGAGTGCACCAATCTTCAGAATTGAAGCCATCCTTGGCACTCTCATACCGAATTGAGAGTAGGCATTGATGACCATTGCAATCCTTACTCCTTTAGTTCATCTTGCTCATGGCTTTTTTTTAACTTTCAACTATGACTAAGGTGAATTTTATGAAGAACCATTGGGACATGGTGCCAAATTGAAGGGTACCAATTATAAGGGAAATTTATTCAAAAACATTACTTCTACTTAACTCCATTGTGCAAAAGTTATACCCGAAAATCAGTAGCAAGTTTATGAAATTATTACATTAAGATTTTGATAGAATACATGTTATCTAACTTTTATGTGTCCCTTCACTTTTCCCAAAACCCATAATAATTGATTCTCCCTTGGTTTGAAGACTCCTAGTCACACTAGTCACTAGGTCCTACAAAGGGGGTGTTGTAGCTTTTAGAAAATGTACTGTTCAAAAGTTAACTTTCATGAAGTTACTTCAATTGACCATAGTAGCTTTTAATAATTTACTGGCTAGTTTTAACTTTTATAAATTTAGCAGTTACATTAATTACTCCACACTAAAATACATGCTAATCATTTATCACATTTCCATTAACTGTAAGCTTAAATTAATCCTAGATAAGGCTAATTATTTTTTATTACAAAAGTGGAGCAGTAGTATCATGAATTCAACGACCAAGACTAATACGATATTTTGTTTGGGCGTGTGCCATTAACAAAGTGATGATTGACATAATTCAGAAGATATTCTTCACATAAGTATTTATTATGGAGTGTTTGATAAGATATGATCCTAATCAATTAATTTATTTGATAAAATATAAATTATTTTATTGGTGTTCGGTAAATGAGCTTATTTTAATAAAGTTACGAGCTTATAAATTTATATCTCTGATAAGCTAGTTGAGGTAAATTATATTTTAAAAACTAGGAGTTTATATCATTTATCTCTACCAATTAATCTTATAAAAGTTATGATTTTAGCTTATTATTGGATATTTGACTCTCTAAGTTTAGGAATTTGTGACTTGTAACTTTCCACGGTATGAAATACGGCTTAGAATCAAGTAAATTATATTAGCTTTAAAGTCAGATAATCTAAATCTTTTAGGCGAATTATTTTCAGGAAAATAAGAGAAATAAAATATTTGAGAATTATTTTATAGGTATATTTTATGGCTCACAATCCATTATTTGAAAACTCTATTTATAAACATATCTTTGATAACTATGAATGACAATAAAAATTGAACTCGTAAGTACTCGCCTGAACCCAACCTAAATTTGATGAGTTAAACTTATTATTATTGAGTTTGGGTTTTATCCCTATATAAATTGTTGGGTTGATATAATTGAACTCTACCTTGAAACCGTCCTAATTATTAAATTGAATAAATTAATATTTTAATATATTTTCTTCTAACCCTAGTTTTGTGATAAAATTACTAATGAGAAAGAGAAGTTCCAGTTGATTTTCTTCATTCACTAGTTAGTCATAATTTTAAGATAGAACTTGTGGATATATAG
The DNA here is from genome assembly GCF_001865875.1 of Lupinus angustifolius. Taxonomy (NCBI): domain Eukaryota; kingdom Viridiplantae; phylum Streptophyta; class Magnoliopsida; order Fabales; family Fabaceae; genus Lupinus; species Lupinus angustifolius. Next base: position 14,389,426 of record NC_032017.1, on the reverse strand, counting down.
AGTCATGATTGAGGTATGAGTAAGATAAATCTGACGTGAAGAAGAAATGGGTTAATGTGAGAAATAAATTGGTGAAAATGATGAATAAATTGCAAGTGTGGTCTATGTATGGAGTGTACTTTGTTGTGTGGTTTTGCCTGTCTTTGTCAAAATCCATGTAATTGACGATTGTTCTCAGGTCTATAATAACATGCAGTAACCCAGGATTATTTTGGGTTTTTCATTGAGTTTTAGGTTACATTTTTCTTAATAGGAATGACAATAGAGCGTAAGCCACCCATTGTCATTTCGATTAATAAGTCTCTACTACTATCTTAAGATATTTAGTTAACTTACAAGTCACAGGTTATATTTTCCTTATCATACCCAATACAATCTATTAATATTCATTTAAAGAGATTGAAACATTTTGAATATTTTCATTTCAAAATCTTTTCTAAATTTAATTTTGTATCATTCAAATAAATTAAAATTCTCTAATTCCAAGCTAGGGAAAAGCTTCCTACCATAACACGTGTTAGCCTGTTAGGCTTGCTCAATTATTTCCAAACCCGATACTCTATAATAGTCCAAACTTTAGAAATCTAGAAAAAATAAAAAAGAGAATATACTTTTTTAACATCACCCTCTTTAAAAAAGTAGAGATAATAAGATATCTCTCCAATTAGATGCAGGTGATGACTTGTCCGGGTAACAACCACTTTTATGGTAATTTTTTATTTGATCCTTTTTCTTATAAGTCAATGCTTATCCATTTAGTTCCAACAAGTCTTAACCTATCAGTCCTAACTAACCTGTTTTAGAAAGGACACGCGTTACTTACTTAACTGGGCTAGATAGTTATAGTTTTAGGTAGTGATGTAATGGAGAAAAAAGGTTATTATTTGTGTTTAATTGATTTTTTTAATTTAAATTAAAAAATTAATATTTAATTATTTTTTAATCAATCATAAATAGTAATATATAAAATAATATTCTTTTGGGATAAAAATATTCTTGAGTACAATAATTTAACTAATGTCCAATCCACATGTTTCATGTTAATTATTCCATTTTCATATCTTATATTTACAAGAATTAAAATATATTTTTGTGTTCGATATTCTTTATATTATAATTTTTTATTTTATTATATGTTCAATTTAAAGGAAGAAAAATGATTAATATGTATATATTAGTGATCATTATCTAAAATTTTATGATTTTTTTTTGTTGTAAAAATTGAATAACGTCCACGCAAAATTGGAAAATCATAACATAGTAATAGTCACATCACGTGATATTTTCACGTATAGTATAGATAATACTGGTAAAATACGACGTAACATTCAAAAATGGAAATAAGTGAAGAACGAGATTAAGGGCCGTTGCATTTTATATTTTGAATGCAGTATATATTTTTCGATACTAAGGTTTCAAACGTAACTCCAAACTAGTTAGTTTATAAAAAAAAATATAGAATGTAATATCTATAAACTACTATGTAAGAATTTATTTATAAACAAAATTATTTATTATTTATTTGTATTACTTATTTATAAAAATAAGTCAATAATAATTAAATATAAATTTTGAGAAAACACTTACGTGAGTGTATACATAATTTTTTTAATATATACTAGCGTGTTGACAAATACTTTATATTTGTCGATCCGCATTCTTATTTTATGATATTAAATGTTAAATTTGTATGTTTTATTTTAGAGAATTATAATGTTTTTTATTTGATGTACTTCATATTATAATTTATGTATTTATTATAATATCCAATTTAAAGTGAAATATGTTATTTATAATTATCTAGGATTATATGTTTTTACTTTAAAAATAAAAAATATTAATGGCAAAATAGGAAAATAAAATCATAAGTTTTGGCTTTATATATACTAGCGTGTTGACATGCACTGTCGTGCCTGTCAACCCGCTTTCCTATCGTTTGTAATGTATAGTTTGTATTTTATAAATTCAAATATAATTTTTTGCGCTAAATTTACGGTTGAATTTATTCAATTGGTCTAATATTCAATTTTTTAAATACACTTTTAAAATAAGAAGATAATAAGGATAAAATAAGAAAATAATATTATATGGTTTTTTGGTAGAAATAAAAAGATATTGAGGGCAAAATAGGAAAATACAAATTACACCATGATGGGTGGTTATTTTGTGTTTTCCCTTTATTAATAGTATAGATACACATATACATATGTGTATGTATACGTACGTATGTGTATGTATATGTATATATATATATATATGAGCATATCCCAACTCTCAAGCATATTTTGCAGAGCAATTGCGTTGCGTCATTGCTGAGTTCATCAATTCATAGTAAGTACAAATGCTCATCATTTGATTTCACATATAAGAATCATATATCATACACTAACCAATTCTTGATACATAATGAAAATAAATTGTTGTATAAATAAGAAATAAATAGTAATTTCTAACCAGAAGCTCTCAAGTTTGATAAAAAACAAATAAGCAAAACGAAATATTTTTTCTTTCTTATAGGTACATGATTTTTTTAGCCAATTTGAAGAATATTCCGTATGGGCGAAATAATGATTATATTAATGACATTCCAATTGTGTGATTTTAACCATGTTTTTTTGTTTTCTACGTGTATCATCGCATTGGAAATAATTATGTTGGAGCTAGAAATATCTATCAATATATGAGGCTAATTCTTTCAGTAGATATTTTTTCCATCTATAAAACTCTAATATAGATACGTGCTTATTCATATAAAAAAGAAGTGTATATGCAATACGCCTATAATCTTCCTTGGAGCATTGAATGTGACCCAAGTGGATAAACATGAACTAATATTAGTTTGTACATAAAATTGCTTGATTTGAATATTTAGTTGTATGTATAAAGTATGAGTATAATATATGTATTGTCACCGAAAAGATTATAACAGATACATATATTATTTATTATTAATTTGTATTATTTTCTTGAAGAGTTAATGATAAAAAATATGAATAATATAGTGATTAGTAACACTATATAAAACTTTTACACTGTCAATGTATACATTTTTCTCATAATTGCTCTCATATATATATATATTATAACTTTGTGCAAGATTAATATGCAACAATATAAACCACAAGCTTGACATAGCCAACTAATAAACTAGTTGAAAATGTATAAGTTTGCTGAAAATTGATAAGTTATGAGCTAAAAGTTTAGAATTATATTGGTTTTATTTGGAACTATTTGGTAAATTAGATTATTAGTGAAAGTGAGATAAGCTCATAGCATATAAGTTCACCAACTATCTGAAGTAGTTTACTAAATATTAGCTTCTCAACAAAGATTACTGAAACAAGCCTCTTAATATTATACACTAAATTGCTTATTTTTTTATTTAATACTTATAAACTAATTGATTAACTTGTTAACTCCTCTAATTCAACATGATATCTCACAAGTAAAATAAAGTATTTTAATCAATAAAGTTCAAGATAGAGAGCTATATATATATTTTGATTACTCTCCATCTATGAATGATGAACATTATTGGTGCACACATAAAAAAGCATTTTGGTTCAAAGAATCATTGAAAAAAGTCAGTTAAGATAGGATGAGTTCTGGGCCCTGATTTGAACATAGAGAGTTAGGTGACACATGGACAAGCATTACTTGTCCTCAAGGTGTCTCATTTCCTGTCATAGACTAATCATATATTGTCACATGAATAAAAAAAAATTCTAAAAAAATAAAAAGTAACATTCTGATTGATTCGGAAAGGAAATAGACAATATTTGAGACATGTGATTTCTATCAGTCCCACATACACATGTTATAGAAAAAATCATCCGATCAACCAATCAAAACCATGCAAGTCCACACAAAACGACAAGAAACCTCAAAGATAAAAGGAACATTCATCTCATTGCAAACATTTCAAACACCTTGATTTCTATTCAAGCATCTCTTAACTCAACTTCATTCACAACCCTTATGCCCTTCTTCTCTTTTCTCCATTACCAATAGAAAAAATACTCCATTCAAATCATTCTTTCTTTTCCCCCCTCAAAATGAAGGGTAGTACAAGTTCTGAACTTCCACCTGGTTTCAGGTTCCACCCAACTGATGAAGAATTAATTGTGCACTACCTTTGTAACCAAGCCACATCAAAGCCATGCCCTGCTTCTATCATCCCAGAAGTTGATATCTACAAATTTGATCCATGGGAATTGCCTGGTATAATATATAGTCATATCATTTTCTAAACTTTTTATTATGTAGTTCTTTCATTTTGCTACTTGCACCACATTTTTTGTGTGCATAATTTTATACCTAATTAATAATGGGTAGTTTTTTTGTTGTGGTGTGTATTATGTTGGAGCCACATCTGCCGTCATAATCTTTGTACCACTCCATATGCTCATTGTTTCTCATTCGTCAAAAAATGTAAAGTTAACATATATTTAATTCATGTTTTATTTTTCCAACCATTGAAAAACAATTGATACATAAAAGTGGTACAAAAATAGTGATAAAAGATGTGACTATGTATCATGTTATAGTAATCACTAATCAAGCATAGCATATTTTTTACATGGCTTACATAAATGATGTGGAAGTATCATTTTTGTTAAATATGAACTTGTCCTGAAATGCAGATAAAACAGACTTTGGAGAAAAGGAATGGTATTTTTTTACCCCAAGGGATAGGAAGTATCCAAATGGGGTGAGGCCTAATAGAGCAACGGTGTCAGGGTATTGGAAAGCAACTGGGACAGACAAATCAATCTATAGTGAATCTAAGCATATTGGGGTCAAGAAAGCCTTGGTTTTTTACAAAGGTAGGCCACCAAAAGGTGTGAAAACAGATTGGATTATGCATGAGTACAGATTGGTTGGATCAAGAAGACAAACCAACAAACAATTTGGGTCCATGAGGGTAAGCATTTTTTAGCCCTTGTCTCATAACAAGGATATTCTGTCCTCAAAAATTTCTTTCCACCAATTAAATCCGACCAAATGATATAAAAAAATTATTTTTTTAAATAGGTCACAATTTTTAATTGGATTGTAATACAAAAAGTGAACATGTGATCTCTATTCTTTATCTTGTCATTATGGACATGACTCATTCTGATCTATCAATTTATTTAAATATTCAATAATTTTATTAATAATGATAATTTTCTTTAATTGTCCCATGTATCATCAGCTGGATGATTGGGTCTTGTGCAGGATCTACAAGAAGAAAAACATGGGAAAATCATTGGAGCAAAAAGAGGAATACCCAATAGTCCAAATCAATCTAACAGGAGAAAATGATCATGACACTAAACAGGAAATGCTGAAATTCCCAAGGACTAATTCCCTTGCTAATCTTTTGGATATGGATTACTTGGGTCCAATCTCACAGATATTATATGATGGCTCATATAATTCAACCTTTGACTATCAAATTAACACTGCTAATGTTGGGGTAGACCACTTTGTAAAACCTCAAATGGTAGAATTCACTAATTCTTATGAAGGAGATTCAGGAAAGTACCAAGTGAAAGAGAATAGCACCACCAACCCTTATCAATTTGTAAACCAATTGTATGATCAGACAAAACAAAACCAATAAAAAAATGAAATTGGAATAGTTAGTCATGCATCACCATAAGCTCCATCAATAAAATTAATCCTGAAGATTCTTTGTAGAAATATATTTTACATCTCTTAATAGATATTCAATGATCTTCCAATCTGATAGCTGACATAGACATTCTGTATACCTTTTTTTTGTCCAATGGGACAAGCTTCATGGCTCTTAATTTAAGGGTTGTTTATACCTCCAACACTTTTTAATGTGAACAAAACTAGACACCATCATAAATATAACTGAACTGTTAATACAATGTTTTCATATATCTTCCTATTAAATTTTCATACTCATATGACATATGTCAAATGTAAATCAATCATTAATAAACAAAACATCATTTTATAACATATGTCATGTCACTTTGTTAGTGGCAAAAGTTGTAAAGTGAGGTTATACATATAACAATTTTTGGTGTACACGTTGCAATTGTTCTTCATTTTGACCAAGGATACAATTGGCAAATTATTTGCCATATAAAGGCCAATAATTGAAAAGCAAGAATGCAATTTTCAAATGAGTTGTTAATTTTATTGGTTGTTGATTTGTATCTTGTGGTGCCTTATCCAAAATGATGATGGTAGTAGTGACAAAAATGATCACTAAAACGTGTGCAAGTAAATGATGTGTAGAGGAGGTTGGTAGATATGGCTTAGGATCATAAATTTTCAGATTATAATAATATAATTTGAGTACTAATCCTTATACTTGCTTAGTCATGACAGTGCTAGTTAATATAAAAAAAAGTAATTTAAGTTTTAAAATTGAACGAGTCTTATATAATAACGTGCTATTATATAATGAGTAATATGGGGTGAGCAAGACTCGATCCGACCCTACCCGCTTATTCAGTTTGAACTGATCATGATCAAGTTTAAATAAGGTTGGAACTTATTGTGTTTAAAGTTGGGTTTAGATTCAAAAATTAGTCTGAATAAAATTTAAAGTTAGGTATGACCGAATGAGATAAACATGACGTGGTCTGAACCGTCATATGGTCACTCACTCATAATTGATTTTCTAATTTTTATCATATATACATGATTAACGATATATTATTTCATGTCAACTTACATATTGATAGTAATAAGTAAAATATTTGAGAAAACTTTATCTAAAAAATGTATGCATTGTAATTAACTGTGTCTAGGTTCAGGTTCAAAGACTGACCTGATTGATATTTGGAGTTGGGTTAGCTTTAAGTTTATGTTCGCGTCCGGGTTTAAAAAATGACCCTACTAATATTTAGGGTCGGGTAAGAGACAAATCTTACTTGACCCATTTTCACCCCTAATCTATGCACTGTTAGTATAAAGACTATGCACGGTTAATACATCATTCACTATTCGTTTGCATAATTTTTTTAAATAGACAATAATGATTAAATATGAATAATATATAATACAATGTTAATATATACAATTTATATAATGTGAGTATATATATATATAATATATATATATATATATATATTTCTCTCATGTAATTTGGTTGAATGCTAGCATTGAAGGAATGTTTGGTCTAGCACACGAAACCGATGGGATGAAGCATTGTTTTGATTTATAAATTCATAACCACTTAAAAGACTATGACATAGTATTGCTGATGCATAAACAAAAAAATCAACTATACCTACCAGCTATTGATTTTTCTTCTTGTTCTTATTTGACTTAATTTGTTATTCAAGCTCAGGAGAGTAATCTCGAAGCAATGTCACGATTCACGAACCTCCCAACAATTGTTTTCATTTGAGATTATGACTTGCTTACCGCTACACCTAACCTTTGTTAGTTTTGATCAATAATTTAATAGCCTTATTTCCCATGACTAACATAAGATTAGTTATTTAATAATTATGGATGTACTATGATCTGTAGCTCATAAGAGTAGGTCCATCTGTTGTGCTTATCCCTTGTTTTTAAGTTAAAAGCAAATTTTAAAATTCAATTCACAAATGAACACTTAAAAAGAACCTAAAATTATTGAATGTATTGACAAGGCGATGTTTGAAAAGAACAGGGCGTTTTAAGAGCTTCGTTCTTGTGTGTCCCTGAGTGTTTTAGCAGAATCTAATTGGTGAGTTGTAGGTAAGGGTGAAAACATGCTACGTCAGGCGAGACTTTGCCTTAAATAGATCGAGCATGTATAACATATAGAAGCCTGAGCCTGACCTGTTAGCCTGTTTAAACGCCTATTATACTATATTATATTGAAATAAGTGATATGTCTATATTTAAATAATTAATATGCATACTTTTAAATAGATTTTTATAACCCTAACAATTAAATTATATTTTTGTATACATTTTTATATTAAAAATACATATATAATAACATTACTTATATATTAAAATTATAAAATATCAACATTATTACATAATATAATTAATTAGGCCGGCCTGTTAGGCTTAATAGGCCATTTGGATGGCCTAAAGTCTGGTCTGTTAAACTAAATAGACTTTTCAAAAAGTCTGAGCCTGACCTGTTTACGAAAAAAGTCTGGTTTGGGCTAGCCTGTTATAGGCCAGGTAATAGGCCTCTGGTAAACGGTCTGGTTTCACCCCTAATTGTAGTGTAGGATTGAAAAGTAATGTTTAATTGAATTGCTTAGTGTATTGAAAATGTGAAATAATGTATCAAAATGTTAGTGAAACCCATTTAAAAGTCGTGGTGAATTAGAGAAGCTCAAAAGACTTGAGATCATTATCCAAAATAATAAAAAAATGCAATCTAGCCAATTTTTGAAGAACACAACTGAAAAGTTGATGAAACGTGACAGGATCCATATTGGCATTATCTTAACAACCTATAATTATATCACGTTGCTCATTTTTGCTAATGTGAACATGCACATAAATACAATCATTATCCATTATTCTAAGGTAACCTACATCATAATTCTCTCGTGGCCCCCTGTTATTTTGAAAACTAAACTAGAAAGTGGAATTAGATGTCTTTTTCTAATAATCCGTGTCACCATAATAAGATCAAGCACTGTGAAGATGACCTCACACTCATCCTTTAACAATGTAAACATTATCAACATTTACCAACAATTATTTGGTCTAATAATGTAATGTCCCACTAAATCCCCAAATAAGACAAAATGTTAAAAGTTCGATTATAGTAAGTGACATTTATTGGGAGGGACACCACAAAAGAAATTAGTTCATTATACATAATGTGATAATACTCTTCATTATACCCAAAAAACATTATCAACTTTGAGAGCACATTTCTATCCCATAAAATAGGTCACTACATATGTTACTTGATATGATTGATCAGAAAAATACTTAATTATTAAACTGTTAACTTAAACATATAACACATGAACTAACATATTTTGTAGGAAAGAAGATATGCTCCCATTAACATTTGCTTCATTGATCGGTAGAGAAAATGGAGATTGTCCCAAAAAAATTCTAGAGTTTCAAAATCCTTCATTACATTCTTTACTTAGGTGTTGTCTTCAAGATAGTGATTGTTGGTTGGGACAAAGTATTTGTAAAGGAAACTGAAGTATTTTGATTTGTCACAACAGGGTTCTTACTGTCCCATCCAACAGTTCATTAGGTATACATATTACTACCTTAGTGCTAGATGGAATATAATTGGAAGTCTTGAGGTGGATTCATTTACACCAGACCTGAGCTATGGCTCAGTGATAGTATCCTCCAAATGAATCACTATCGAAATTCATTACAGTCGTGAGTTCAAAACCTGGAAATAATGTCGTTGCTGATAGACATACGATTGCATATATCTACCATCTCCATATCTCACCGGTTGGGAGAGTCATGCAAGGCTGCCTTCTTAAATTTCATGTTAAGCTTTCATGGTTGCTTAAAAAGATCAGATCCACATAGCTCAGAAGGTGTAGTCAAATACACTTAAGCACTCTGATGAATCTAGAACTTTCTTCAGGAACTTGTATGTGACAAGAATATCCATTCACGTGCACATAACTTCCTAAAGTTAACTAACCTACAATTTGACATGGCATATTATCCTAACTATCACAACTCACAAGGATGAATTAACTCACTGCATTTATCTACTCAGACTTGCACCTCAGCTAAAAAACCAAGCTAATTAATCAGTTGAGCTATGGTTAATAGTAAGAGAAGAGGCACATACATCTTTCCCATCTTTTTGAAGTGGTGAAACAGAAATAGTTTTAAAATTTTCATACTGATTAAACTAATTTGCCAACTGAAGAGAGTAAGTCCTAGCAATATATGCTTCTATGCCTCATGGTCATAAGTGAAAAGTTAGGGAAACAAAATAAGCAAAAAAGTAGATAATAAGAAGTCTTGGATCAAAGAGCATCCAAACAATATTAGCAAAAGAGCAAGTGAAATACAAGGCTGATGCTTCTGTAAGAAAACATGAATTAGCATAATAGTGGTATTGCTGTCTTGAGTTCTGTACAAAGATGTAAAATTGTATGAAAACAGATTAAGAATTATAGTTATTATACCAATACAATCCACACATGATAATTTATAGCTTTTTCTTCATCTTTTAACGGGAGATCAATTAACATCTAATGAATAGATACACAAATCCATGCAGAAGCTAAGAAATTAGACTCGGTTTACTTTCTTGCCATTCTTTCATGTCAGCTTCTATTTTTGCTTGCACAAACCCATGCAGAAGCTAAGAAATTAGACTCTGTTTACTTTCTTGCCATTCTTTGATGTCAGCATCTATTTTTGCTTGTACGATTGCATGAAATCCTGGATATGGCTCATAACCAAATAAGGTCTGGAGACCCTACAGCAAACGAAGAGCAAGGCATAATGCATAAACTAAAGCAATAAATCACTATTCAAGGACAGAAAAACATGCTAGAGAACAAACAATATTAGGAAAAAATGTGAAAAATATAAGCACACTACCTCCAGCAATACAAAGAAAGGAGCCATTACGAAGGCCTGAATGAGGTTATCCAAAAGGGCAGGTGCTCGTTTCTGTGAACAAACAACGAGCTCAGAAGCATATAACATACAGAAAGTCGGGGATTGAGTTATTATAACAACTTGCCTCAAATACTCCATGACCAATGAACTGCCCTGCCCAACATACTATCTGGGCCACCAGAACAACCTACATACAATTTTGAGAATTGAGATCAAATGTATCGTTGACGTCTATGTATGCATTTGACAACATCTTTAGTCTTTAGCATTATCTTATCTAGCTAACAAAAATAGATGTGTAGCTATTAGATGCCAGAGGAAGCTGTCATTCAAAGATATTAGCCCAAGGAGATAACAACCTTTTGTGGTGGGCTTGAGAGGAGTTAGAATTGAAATAATAGTAAAAAGAGGGAAAAGTACAAGGCAGAAGCGGGGCAATGAATAAGATATATCCATAATTGCAAGAAAAAGTAATACAAAGAAAAAATGACTCAATTTCTGTAATCATAAATTTCAATGCTTTGTAAGATCTGCTTTCACTAGCAGTTCTCAGGCACCATTCTCAAACCTAACATGTTAGACATTTAGACTCTTGGAAAACCTCTAATCCTCTATTGAAGTAAAAAACACAACCACTACCAGCCTTTGTAGGATAAGTAAGATTATGTAACGTCTGATTCACACTCTCCCTCCTGTTATCTAAATTCTCTTTTCTAGTTTTGCTAGCTATTAGCCTACCTGTCCAAGAAACAATTGATGATTTCTATATCCAAGAAATGAAACAAATAGTTAGGAAGCCACATAACTTACAGATACATTTGTAATTTTTAGGCAACCTATAAATAATTTTAAAAAAATGCAAACTTCATAAAGAAGCAAATAATGCAATAGGCGGGAAAGGTTTGTATCATGATCTGAGTACATGCGAACAGACATCGTGAATGATATGGTTAAGTACAGAAAGAAATTTATGCAAACATAAACAAACTATGACAGCATATACTATCTGATCATTAATAACTAAAACATCCAGAACTTAGGTGGGCTTGGTTTTTCTTATTCGGGATGGGCGATAACTGTTATCTGCTCATTAGCCTAAACAGAAGAGGGAACGGATAATGCAAATTGCAAATGAATAATTGTTAAAAACAGAGGGTACATGAGGCTCCAACTTAGTGAGGTCTGGGCAGGGTTGATATATGCATCCTTACCCATGTAAGAGAATAGACTATTTCCAGGATTTGTACCCAAGAACTCTAGATCCAAGGCAAGCAACCTTACTGTTACACTTAGACTCACCCTCTAAACGAATAATTGTACATCCTCCTACAATTTAAGGCTAAAAGTCTCCTAATACTAATAAAGAAAACATTGAATGCTTTCATATTCCCAAGACATTGACTGCATTTACTCTTTAATCCAATACTTCCTTCATTTAGTATTAGGAGAATTTTTAGGCTAAAATATTAGGAGAACTTAGCATTACTCAACCACCCAAAAGAAAGAAAGGAAGAATGAAAGAGAGAAATAAAAACAAAGCAAAGAGCATAATTAGAAATGAACAGACATCATAATTATGTAACTGCAATATGTACATATTAAAGTATTTTCTTTTGACGGGCCAAAAGAATGAGTTAATTAGTAACTCGAGTTGTGAAGAGAAACTTTATAATCAAAGGGTTTTAGGTTGGGTAGGATTATGGGCGTATCAGGAGAACAATTTTAAGAAAGCTTTACTCAAAATTTAATAGAACCTATTGGCATCCACTGGGCCACATAGATCATAGATGACTATGTTTCTCAACATGACATGAAGTTTGTAGTTCAGAAAAAGGTTGAACAAAACATTGGACTATCCCTATTTCAGAAATATAAGCTAATGCAGTTTCCATTTTTAAAGTTACTTTCTCTGAGGTAATTCAATAGACGCAAAGAGAGACAAACACAGAATAACATGTGCCCTTCTCCAATGCATGCAGTCATAGATGACAAATAAATGTGGCTGTCACTGGTAGCTAAAATGAAACACCAAGAAATTCACCAAAAGTAGAACAACATTTACATATCAATAAAACACGAGCAAACCACTGTACTAGTCCCTCAAATAGTACTTACTTATGATCCTAGACCCTAACTTGAGAAGTTATCATTCTAATCCCTAAAAATATAAATATCATTCATGTTAGTTCTTAAAATCACATGCATCATTCATATCAGTCCCAGAAATTTATATATTATAGAGACCTATGTGACTGTCATAGTATAATTTCAGGCACTAATACTATCATTATTTCTAAATCCAGATACTAAAATGATATTTTTTATATAAAAGTTGGAACTAATATGACATGCACTTACAATTTCATGGACTAAAATAATTGTATTCATATCAGTGCACGATACTCGCATTTATCCCGCAAGTGGAGAGATTGTTTTTAGGATTAGAACTTGTGATCTCATTCATGATCACTAAGCAACAACCTTACCGTTGCGTCAAGCTCATCCTCTTAATTGCATTCATAAGACACAAATTTTAAAACTCAGCAACCTTGTTTACCTTCCATGCTAGAGGAAACCCAAGCTGTGCTGCAACAAAGCTGCTACCCACCCAACAAAGAACACAAAGAAAAGCAGCAAAGGAACCAACTTTAAGATCCAAAGTAAAATAGAAAACTGAGTATGTCAAAGCAACAAGGAACCCAACATTCCAAACCAAAACCACATGGTTCCCAAATAGGTAAAACTCACAATTCGGAATATTGAAGAAAGGGGGGATGAAATATAGAATCATAAGGGCTGTGAAGAAAATTGGCCAAACAAATAGTACATGAATTGCTATATTAATTGGGTTGCTGTGGTATGCACCATAGAAAGCAAAATGCTTTTCAAGATCAAATAATCCGGTCCTTCCCATATTGAAAAGCCAATAGAAGGATAATAAAAAAACGATTTTTATTGCTGTATAGGGAAATTGAATGGCTTTTGATGAATTTTACGGAATTGGGTTGTCTTAGATTGATGGAAAAAACTTGAATCTCTATGCAGAGATGGGTTTGTTTGAAATTGAATAGGAGGAAAAAGCGTTGAAATGAATGAGTAGGATGAGGCAGTTAGTGGAGACGATAACTAAAAGGGTTTGGGAAATTGATTGGACTCAGATATATACGATCATTCATCGGTTTATGTTAGGAATCTATAAAGTGTAAACTATTGCAGGTTTGGTTTCAATTTATACCTTAAAAAATATGAACACGGTTTTATAAATTACTTTAATTTATGGCTGGTGTGATTTTAAATTAGGATTATATTTAAATATGATTTTGATCTGCACACAGATTATAAGCTAAAAAACCAATCAAAAGTGCAACTTTGCTTCTTTTTCTTAGTTTATAAATTAAGGTGTTTATAAAAAACTTAATTCCTAAATTAAGCAAAAATAATCTATATTAAGCATAGGTATAGGTTAACTTACTAAATTAACATTTTTCAATCAAGGTCACATTCATCCTCTCACATTCCTCTAACCCTTATATCTTTCCTACTCATACCGAATATGAAAATATTTTCATTCATGAATGACATCTTCAATCAACTAAAGTAGTTTTTGGTCACTTCATTCCCTTTTAGTTAGTCAACTACTTTTTCTCGTAAAGTCGACTAGTTTTCTGTCATTCAAAGTTTCTAAAAAAATTAGTCCAAGAATACAGTTAGATTAAGAAGATTGAATTTTAACTTATTATCGTAAGTAAATGTTGGAATTTAGTGTAGCTAAACTATGAAATAGACCTATATTTGTCTTGATTATTTTTTTCAATTAGAGAACTAAATTACGTACTTTCATATATCAATGAATTATTTGAAAAAACTTTCAACCAAATCAAACCCATTGAACATTAGAGGGTGTCAATCATATTACACACCGATAACGATTTTGATGTTGTGTAGTGGCTAATAGGTTATGCCCGCTCTTTGGTTTTCATGAATGCCTTAGAGAAGTAAAACACTACATAGTTCCACTATATGATGCTTAAGTTAGTTCTTCAAAGAAATTGATTATCAAATAAGTTTCTAAAAGAGTAAAATGACCATCCTGTAGTGTAAATTTTAGTCCTTAAAGATATGATGCTTAAGATGCAGAACCATGTCGTTTGTCTATTTTGAATATGCAATAAAGATGCAGAAGTGATATTTTGTTTAAGACAAAATCACAAGATAAGGGTTCCACGTGGTGTAACATTAAGGTCCAAGTGCACACAATGGACCAGCACAAAAATCCACACACCAAATTCCCTACTCACCACTAGACACACTCACTCACTCACCACTCAAGTTTCTATGCCAATTATCCAAAACCATGTCCAGCTTCACTCATGCCACCACACTACTCCATGCTCACATCAAAACCAAGCACAAAACCACCACCACCAACAACCCTTTACCTCTTAACAAAGCACCCTATGATGTACAAAACAATGTAACCAACAGAAGGAAGTTGATTTCAACATTCCTAGCCACTTCAGTGGCAGTGTTGGGAGTGCAGGACACCCCACTAGCACTAGCCCAAAACTGGGGCACTAGGTCCTTCCTAAGGGAACATTTCTTTGAGCCAGGGTTGTCCCCTGAAGATGCCGTGGCTAGGATAAAGCAAACTGCTGAAGGGTTACATAGTATTAGGGACATGTTGGAAACCATGTCTTGGAGGTATGTCATGTTTTATATTCGCTTAAAACAGGCTTATCTTGACCAGGACTTGAAAAATGCTCTTACCACATTGCCTGAAAATCGTCGCAAGGAGTATGTTAAAACGGCTAATGAATTGGTGGATAACATGGCTGAGGTATGTAGTATGTTTAATTGTTAATGAATCATGGAATGTTTTGTTTGCTAACTGTGTAATAATACTTTCATGATTGATTATTCTTGTTTAGGATATCTTATAAAAACTGCACTTGAAGAAACAATATCATATATTTATTTCATTGCAAACCATACTATATTATGTTTAATATGGACTGAATTATTTTATAACAAAAATAGACTGAATTTGTGACATATTCTAATTAAGAGGGTCCAGGTTCTAATTATATATACTTATATATGAGGAAACTGCTGAGTTTAGGACAGCCTAACAGATTAAGAAAAATACTTCAATGAACTTATGGAAGAAGCACCAAAACCAAACCAGAGGGCCAGAACCAAAAGTTATTAAGCTATGGATCCTTACACTTAATATGTGACAATTCCTTACCTTATATTATAACTGAAGTCCATGAGGACAACTCAACTGAAAAAACTATTTGATGAGAACATAGGCCATCGCAACCAGCGTTATTACTCAATGTGAAACTTATAACATTTAGGTGTTAATTAGATTGCACTTCAATTTATTTTCCACCATAAACAGATAGATAAATGTTAATTAGCAGTACTCACAACTTTTTCCTTTGATAAATTATGCCTTACAAAGTGAAGTTGTGATTTGTTATTTCTTTCAGTTTGATCGGTATGTTCGGTCGCCAAAGGTATATGAATCATACCTATACTATGAGAAGACATTGAAATCAATAGATGAACTTGTTGCTATGTTTGCATAGTACAAAAAGGAAGATGCAAGGTATCTGATTTGAAATTATGTTTTTTGTGTATAAAACGTCTTAAAATGTTATTTTCCCCTTCAGAACCTCTTAGAATTTGATGCTCCGAGTTTATTATGTACATCTGTGTCATTAGAATGTGAAACTTCAAGTATTTCAAATTGAACATAGAAGTAGACACTATTAGAATGAAAAAATTCAATGTGAAATATTTCACAATGTCATTAGAAGTTTGTGGCTGGTGTAAAACATTAATTTCAAATTGTGTTATATTGAATCCTCCAACACAAGCCTATGGATCAAGAGACAATAAAAAACCAAACTTTTGACACCAAACACAATATAGAGAAATTTTCATGAAACAACACTTTTCAAACCCACACTGCGATGAGGAGAAAGGCATAAACACTTGGGAACACATCAATTTCGAGATATTGCAACTGCTTCTAGGAGGATTAGTACTACAAACAGAAAAACAGCAATGAAAGAACCGATCAGCGAGCCCGAAATTCGTTCGCAGAAGTTGTTGTATTGTTGGCAGATAGCAAACCAATTGGTATTAGAGTTTCCTTTGTGTGCTATATATACAATTGCTGCTGCTGCAGAGGCTGCAGCTGTTAGGAGACCCAACATTACCTATACAATGATAACTCAAACTTATTAAGAATGCTTCAGCAGTATAAGAATCAGTCATTAGCATAATCATGAAGCAAAAGTTCATGTAGGTAAACTATTACATGTTGCATTTAGAGCACTTTTTTGGTTTGAAACCTTTGTGTCATAGACCTGACTAATGAAAGTTGAGTTGGGAAGATTTAATAAAGAGGACAAAACTATCCCAACATTTTTTGTTTACATTCACAAGTCACAACCTTAATTAAGGAGATTCAAGCTCCTTGTCCCTTGGATCAACTTTTGGTGGGTATGGCTACATACCTCTTTTCTTCTCACACCCAGTATATTATGTGAGAGGCTCCTACATTTAGATGTTAAGTGATTGTTGTTTTTTTAATAGAAAAGTGTGTTTATTTTCATTTTTGGACATGTAATATTTCTATCATTTTTTTTAAAACTTGAAATAGAATAAAAAAAAAATTCATTTTTTATAATTGTAATAAAAATGAAAAAAATGTTAAAGTATCAAAGTATCACATTAATTATGGATGTGAGCTAATACAAATATTTTACTAAAATTATTAGCTTTTATTTAAAATTAACCTTTTATAAATATTTTCGCTGCAAACTTATTTATTAAGCTATCATAGTGAATTTCATTTAATATTAATGGAAAGTGAGAAAGTGGTGATAGAAGTAGGTATTCTTGTAGAAAAGTATTCTTTTAGAAAAGTACTCAGTTAATATATTATTTATTAGATAACAATTATCATTTATTTTAAATAGATTTTTTTTGATTGAAGAGTTTCATGTATAAAAAACAAATGATTTAGTAATGTAAGATTTGTATATTCGTGTATCATATAAGTTTAAATATCCATGTTCAACCATTCAAAAGGATAATTACTCACCTCAAAAAAAGAGGAATAACTTCTTATCCATTTGTAGAGTCTTTCATTTACACTCAAAAATCCAGATTATTTGTAAAAAAAACAAAGTTGGAGCCTATAGCAACCACTTCATCTGCCTTGTGATTTGGCCAACCATAGAGCCAATTATTCTAAAAAATCTGTACATTATTATTTTTATTGGGGCAAGGAGTAACAGTATACAACTATATATGCTTACCGTGTCAAGAGAAACCATGAGAATTCTAGTTTTTACTGCAGAGCTCCTCACTATGTGGAAGATAGACAGGACAAGTGAAAGCACAAGATAGCCACAAACAACTGAATTGGCAGTCACAAAAAACCTGTATTTGCATGGTCACACATATAAATCCAAAATGTTCATAAACTTTGGTAAAAATGTACACACAACAAACATTTTAGAAGGAAACGTTTTCATAGACAATATGTTGGTCTAGTGATATAAAGTCTCATTGGATCCATAAGTAAACAAAAGGTCAAATGTTCACTTCCTTAGAGTGACACTTGTTGGGAGGGGTGGAAACCCTTAATTATATAAAAAAACACTTCTTACATAAATGTGGGAAGGTCATCAAATTCAGCCCTGAATCTTACAAACTGTGTCACAAATGGAAGGGTCTCATTAGTTGTTGCCATGGACACTGCACTAGCTAGAGTTGCAATAGCTCCAATAATTCTCAAAATAAAATCCATTATAGACAACCCTTTTGTCATCCCTTTTCTTATGGATGCACCCTTAGACATTTCACCATCTTCAATTGAACCTCCCTTCATTCTTTTCCAACTTAATTTCTCTATCTCAAAGACACTATAGCTTATTAGCTCTAGTATATTATAATGTGATGGTTCTTAATCATAAATGGCTAAAACATGCATTTATATAGTTGAAGAATGTCAAGCCAAATTAACATTTACCAATTTCTAAGAAGAGGACAAGGAAGAGAAACAAGCCAAATTGGATTAGGTGTGATGAATAGGTAACTATGATCATGTTATGTAAGCTAATAAATGAAACTTTATAGTATACTAAAATAATAAATCATCCTCCTAATCGTACTTGTTGAATCATGTGTATATTTAAAACTATAAAGTGACCATGTTCCTACTCCAATAGGGTGACATTGTGCAAATGAAAATATGCAAAAGCGCCTGATATTATTTTAAGTACTTTGGTTGGAACATGAATTAGTGCATTTATGTGTATTTCTAAGTAACATGAACTTTTCCAAATAAGGAAATATTAGATTTGAGGGCTAACCACAAACTTAATGTGCCTAACCCATCTGCCATATAGTTAGTCAAAGTAGGTAGGTGTGACACCATACATACATGAAAACATTACACGTATAATATGACATATTTGACAAATTCTTTATACAATAATTCTAGAGAGGAGTTTTTCAGATGAAGCCAGTGTGGTGGTTGATTGCTTCCAAGTTGATATTATTATATAGAGAAACTATTTATGGCTCAATTTCTATCTAATACCACTAAGATCATTTTAAATAATTAATAAATAAAAGCACTAATGAAAGTACAATTTACATAGTATATGTCTCCAGTAATGGACATGTGGCATAAATAAAATCTAATTGTTATGATTTTAAATTGTATTTTAATAAAATAATTTTTAAATGTAATAAAAGTTTCATTTCTCTTTATAATTTAGTATTGGAGATTTCAGTATTGAATATGAACAAAGTAGACATCATGGCTATAAAGGGATGACTCCTCTTTGATACTGGAGAGTCCAACCCAAATTATAACATGTGATACCCATAAAAATTTAAGGAGTGAGACTCCTCTCCATTAGTGCTATGTAAAAGTAAAGAAAAAACAACACACATTGATATTCATATCCCTTTTATTTAAAATGATATTACACTTTTACCCTTAAAATACAAAAGAAAAAATCACTTGACTCTCTATTACTTGAGAGGAGTCTCACTCAAATTTAAGGGTCCATATTTTTTTTATTTTTCTTAATTAAATAAATAAAAAGCATGTAAAAATATATAGTTTTCTGTTTCCGTATTGAAGAGGAGTTCATTTCATACTAAAGAAGGATTAGAACACTTAGATCAATCAAACTATGAATTTGGACTAGTTTCCTAATAGGATTCCTCATGAATTCCACTCATTGGCATTTCCTCCTTTAAACTTGAAAAATTGTTTGACAATAGCTAGCTACCATGCTTCCTTTATCAATTTGCCTTGTATACTCTTAACATGGCTGCTAATATAAATGATGTCTTGTCAAGTAATACCATCTAACACCGCGAATTTTACGATTTTGAATTATAAGATTTTATTAATATTGTTATTAATTATTTTCGAAAATGAATTTCTGGGAATATTCGGTAAAGAATTAGACGAAACTCTAGTTCAGTTTTAGTCTTGTAATTCTATTTCCAATTTGGTGGTAAATTTTCATGATATTTGGAGATAGTCGGTTTTGGACCGCTGTCAGGGCCGAATCTCACCCGGTACGGCTCAAAAAGTAGTTTTTGAGTTCCGTAACTCGGAATCGAATTCTGATTGCGCCGTTGGTTTCATAATTTCATTTCGAGTCAATATAGACCCTGAGTACACTCATACCTATTTTCTAAATATTTTTCACTCGGAATTCCGAAATCCAAAATTCTAACCAGATATTAGGATCGGGTGATTTATAATACCCGATCGAGTCTTGGCCGATAATACTCGGGCATGTTTATCGCACGTGTCCGTGAAGTGATCATTTCGCATTGGGATGCGAGATTTGACTTCCATAAAGCAAATCTCACATCACTTTCACCAATATCTCATGAGCTCATCATTAGCCACCCTAGGAGATTTTTTCATCATTGCCTAGAGGGAAATCTGATTTCCTTCTTTCCTTAAACCCTCACACTTCACAGTTCACTCTCACACTCTCTCATTTGCAAAATTTTCAAGAGAAGGTAAAAATCCTCTCTTCATTTTTCTCTCATATTTCTCCTTGTTTTTTCCATCTTCAATCTTTGATCTCTCAACATTCAACCAATGGATGTTGATGAGATTTAAGTATGTTGATCATGAACATGTCAAGTACATATTCAACCGTTGAAATTTTCTAAAACGCTTTCTAACTCATTTTCTCCTCAAAACCGAAAATGGTGATGTCCTTGAACTTATGAAAATATTTTGTTGAAACTATGAACAACTTGTGTTCATGGAGTTGTTCTAATGTTTTGTTACATGCATTTTGTTGTTTTAGCCAAAGGGGATGATGATGAAATCAAAGGAACCTTTAGGAAGTGTTTTGGAAAAATAAGAATGTATGTCTTTATATTTGTTTTTAGCCTTAAACCATGGCTTGGAACAAGTTGGAAAACTAACGGATTTTTATTTTAGTTGTTACGAAGATTCGGTGTCCGAACCTTGAAACCAAACCACCCTTAGTCGACGAGTTAAAACACGCTTCATTAAGGTGAGAGAGAACACATCGTGACATAGTGGTGTCCGAATATGACACCCAGATCTCCTAAACCCTCTCAAAGGTTTTGGAGTTAACTTGGGTTTTAAGAAACCCAATATTTTTATGTTTGGATGCTTTTAAAGATATATGATTGTTGAGGAAATGTATTGAATATTGTATGTGAGAGAGAACACATCGTGACATAGTGGTGTCCGAATATGACACCCGGATCTCCTAAACCATCTCAAAAGTTTTGGAGTTA
>NC_032017.1:14366964-14367936 GCF_001865875.1 Lupinus angustifolius | reverse complement strand
TGGTTCTGGAACTCCCTCGCCTGGGCGACAAAGCCTCGCTTGGGCGAGCAAGGGTCCCGCTTAGGCGAGAAAGCCCAGGATTTTGATGAAATTCTGAAACTCTCTCGCTTGGGCGAGAGATGTCTCGCTCGGACGAGCAAAGGCCTCGCTCGGGCGAGCAAAGGCTTCGTTTGGGCGGAAAGAAAAACCAGGATTTTAATGAGTTTCTATAACCCTCTCGCTTGGGCGAGAAGAGGCCTCGCGTGGGCGATAGTACCTTCGCCTAGGCGAGGAAGGCTTAAGTTTAATTGAGATTTAAAGATGAAATATTGCTTGGGCGAGAAGGTCTCGCTTGAACGAGAGATGCCCAGTTTTAAAATGATATTATTGATTGAATTTTCGCTTGAGTGAAGGGTCCTCGCTTGGGCGAGAGACAGTGATTGTGATTGACCATTTGGATTAATTGGTTGAGTATGTGATAACCCTAGTATGGGTATGTGATAAAAACCATTTTGGTATAACACCGTAATTGAAATAAAAAGTAAAGTATTCAAGGTGATTAAATAGTCAAACTCGGTAATTAATTTTAAAGAAAGTATTCTGAGAAGGATGTATGATTTAGGGCGATGCCTAGAAAAGGATACGTGATACCACGGAGCGAGATCGTCTGACCGTAAGTGGCTTGGTCGGGGACCGTCCAAGGTGATTCAGCGATAGTCGTAGTGGTAGGAACGTTACCCTTTGAGTTATGATGTGAATTAGCACTGCCCAGAAAGGAACCCAGGATACCACGTAGCGAGATCGGTTGACCGTAAGAGGCATGGTCTGGGACCGTCCAGGGTATTCAGCGATGGTCGTAGTGGTGGGATGTATTTCCTTTACATTATGTGTTAACGTAAGATCAGGACCCACAAGAAGTATTCCTGAGGGAGATGACTTAAGGTGGGCCGAACATGGTAAATAATGATTAAAAGATTTAATCATCTAACTGCG
>NC_032017.1:14366584-14366864 GCF_001865875.1 Lupinus angustifolius | reverse complement strand
TTTGGAGTATGATCTCCACTTATGTGTTATTTAATTATAGTCATGATATCTTGTCGATGAATTATATATTGATAAATGGTGAATTTATAATATTGTTTGTGAATAAGTGTTGTTTACATTACGTTGATTAGATAATCGTTTATGAGAACAATTGATGAGTTTGGTTATATTACTCACGTGGATTGGATAATTGTTTACGAGAACAACTGATGTTATAATTGATGTTATATATATATATATATATATATATGAACTGTTTTTCATATCTGAGTGTAATATT
>NC_032017.1:14355599-14366484 GCF_001865875.1 Lupinus angustifolius | reverse complement strand
CCGTCAATGAATTATATTCATTAGATGTCTTACTCTCTCTATTTCTCTTCTTTTCTATTGCTTGCTTTTCGGACGTGTGTTCGTCAGGTAGACAGCTTTGCTCGGATTTGGAGCTACCCGTCTGTGATGTTCCAGGAGGGGGCATGCGAAATTGAGGAGAGGCAGTACCCTAACTTTGGAGTTAGCCATTAGGAGTTGCTTATCATTTTGTGACTTTGGAAACACTGACGGCTTCAGCTTGTTTCATGTCTTTGTTTAGTGTCTGTTGGCGATGATTAATATTTCCGCCCTTTCTTGTTGGATATGTATATTAAGTACTTATGATCTTTTATATCTATGAAGATGTATATTCAGGAAATGTTGTATCATTTCAGTTACCGTTAGGTAACCAATTTTGATTTCCGCGTCATATGTTACTTAAAGTGATGTCCCGGAAAAAAATGGTTTTTAAAAGGAAACAATTTTATGTCACCAATTCAAAAAAAAAAATTACGCATTTTCCGCAATGTTTTTTAGAAGTATTTTTCGGAGCGTTGCATACCACATATTATAAGCCCATTATCTTCATGAGATCACAAAAATAAAATAAAAACAGTTTGCTTTTTCTCTACATTACCTTCAAGACTTTAGCTAGTCATTGATATACATGTCAGAGTACAAAGAAATAGAACACATGTGTTCTAGTTTATATTCAATGCATTTTAATAATAGAGTAGAATATGACATATAAGGTAAAGAGTAGGAATCAAAGAGAACAGAAACACTCAACACTCTATTAATGACATGTTCATGTTTATTCCATTTCTTTTTGTTTCGTTCACCCATCAAATGCTATCTTAATTGCGGCATTGAATGGAAAATTGAGAACTTACCATTTATAATAAGATTTGCATAGAACATTTCATATATGATGTGGCCTCCATGGTTGTCAAGGCATTATCATACTGAATCTGACATATGAACAAGAGATAGCAATGTAGCCTAAGACAATTTGCTGATAATTACCTTATGGCTAGACATTTCAAAATAGTATAAAAATGAGAATATATAAATCATAAATGTATTGATATTACAGTGGAAGTTAAACTAGAGAAATAGATTTTTAGCAAGTCATCCTTGGTTGTAGGACTATATCTCGAGTTCACATGTAAAACTTATGAATATGATCGTCTAGAAAATCCATCCAAATCAATGTTAGACCATGTTTCCATGTAATTGAAAATGTAGACTAAACCATAGTAATCAATGATTATATAATAAATTACTTTGACTAACTTATATTTTAAGTTTCACCATTCTTTAACTCATATTTTAAATTTGACCAATTTTTACCATCACAAACTTATATTGTTTCTTACTTTTTTAGGATAATAAAAGAGTGAAATTAGATGAAAAATATTGTTAATTTCCCCTATAACAAAAAAAATGGAGATATGGTATTGTTATTTCTTGTTCAAACTTGTTACAACTTGGAAAAGATTAGCTGTTGATTATTATTGCTTTACTACTTGTCTTCATTTCAACACTTTTACAAAAACCCATATAATTAAATAAAATTTCGTTATATAATATGAATTTGTTTAGTTTTTATTTGAATAAAATTTAAATAAGGATCAAACAAATCATATCATCAATTTTGGGCTTTATTTGTGACACTAGTACCTAATGTATGATGCTATGGGCTTTTCAATTTTTAAGCTTTTGAATGAGAGGTGGGGGTAAAAGTTTATTTAGTTAAGATGTGAGGTTCCTTTCAAAGTTGAAAAGCTTGTGTTGTCTCCTTAGCATGTTTTGAAAGTACCTAGTTAGCATGTTTTGAAAGTTCAAACTAGTGGTTAAGAATAGAGGGGAAAAGGGTCAAATTAGCATATGATGCCAAAGAAGAAGTGTATGTGAGCAAAAGATATCTAATACATCGTTAGGATAAAGATATGTACAAAGTCAATTTATTATCCGCTATTTATTTATATTAATTTTTTAAAGAATCAATAATGATTAATAGTGGATGATACAATGATGTATGTAAAATTTATACAGCGTTAATGCATATACTTTTTTTCTCTTGAAAATATGAACATTCATTTCATAGTTGATATCTTGTTTCTAGATGTTAAAAGTTAAAAACAAATTTCTTAAAAGTTGATTATAAAAAATACAAAATAAAAGGACATTAATAAATATTATATTATTTTCAAGAATTAAAATATATTTAATATTTTAAATATATATCATTTCCCTTAAAATATATATTTATTTTACTTGCCATAATTTAAACCTCCTAATATAAAAATGATACAATTAAATATATATCATAGATACATCAATTAACTCAACACAACCTAAGGATAACCAAAATATTAAGATTTAAATTCCTGAAAGTAATATTTATTAGGAAAAATAATATTTTTTATTCTAAAATGGATTAGTTTCTTATCCAAAATAGTAAAATGATACCTTGCTAATACAAAAAAACCAACTCAACCCAATGTCTACAAGTATAGGAGAGTAGTTTAAGAAGCAGGATCAATCTTTTCTATTAATTTTGTAACATACAATCCAATTTCATTAAAACAATATCACATAAATATTAATTAATGTAGTAAATAAATATATTAGTAATAATGATTAAAAATAAAATGAGTGTGTAATAAATGGTGAATATAAAGCTTGAAGCAACGCAATTGAAGATGCTTGTTTCAGCTATCGTTTTTGTTTGAGACTTTGCACTTCAACGCGTTCTTTGCATCCAAACCACGCAGTTCAAGATCGCGAGCGAAATCCAACGTATCTCGCTATAAGGTACGATATCTTGTTCCTTTCTTATCGTTTTTCAGCAATCTTTTCCTTTAATTTCATTTTAATTTGATTTGATTTATCCATGCTAATGAAGAAAATCTCATCTTATTAGGATTGATATCAACGAAATTCTTAGGACTGAATTGAACAAAGATTCTGAGAATTGTGACTATTTTTATTTATTGTTATCTATGCAACTTTGAAGATGAATTTGTTCACTGTTGCATTTGATTTACTGTGTAGAGCAGCAAGGAGAGGGAGTTATCAATGTCAGACACTAATGTCGAAGATGTGAAGAAACAGGAGTCTTTGCATGATCCTGATCCTAAAGATGATGTTGGCAGTGACAAAAATTCTGTGGATGATAAGAAAGACTTAAATGAACATAAAAATGATGGAAATTCCATGCCCTCATCTCACCAGGAGGTATTGTTTTTCGTCACCGGCATTATTATTATTATGATATGATGATGATGATTATTATTATTACTGCTATTTTGATATTTGCTGGTTTGTGTGGGTAACTGGTGTAGACTGCATTATATAAGAATGATACTCTCCAGTCTCTATTTATAAGTCATTTTTAATGGATTCACAAAGATTAAGAATAATACAGGTAAAAATAGTTATTACTCTCAAAGTTATTAAAAATTATATCAACATTCCATAATTATTACTCATACATTCATTTCTCTCACTAATTTATTAAAAAGAGTGCAGTCGTTATTTCAGACAAAGTAATGATTTATTAAAATATGGCGGAACTATAGGGTGAAAACATTAAGAATGTATTTTGTATAAATTATTTAATACTAACTAAGGAGTATAGAGTGACTTATATTTAGGGACAAGAAAACCTTCCAAATGTGACTTATAGATGGGGAAAGAGAGTAGTAGATGCTAAGTAGTGACCTTACTCTGGTTAAGGATTCAATAGAAAATGTGCATTTAAGATTGTACTTTTCAGTAAATATTTTCTTTGTTTGGAAGGCATTCTTTAGCGCGACATTATAAGAATTGGAGTTTTGTTAATTAGGGTATAAGGATTGGAGGAAAATTAATTTTGCATCGGAAAACTAAGAAAATCATGTCTAAACATGCTACCAGCTACCTTCACCTGACCCCCGTAAAATAAATTTCCTTTTACTTCCTTACCTAGTACGTCGTTAGCATTCCCCTAAAGAATTAATGTTTTTCCCAGTAAACTGGTAAATATATTACCACCTTTGCCAAGTTTACATCAATGGCCATGGGGCTTAGTCGTAATCATCACCAAACCAACATATACAGAATAGCCCTCTGTGAATACATTTTTGCTATCTTATCAGAACCCCAGTCCCAACCATATATTCTAGTCTATCAAAAACCTAAGAAATAATGTTGGAAAAGTTACATTGGGAAGCATGGGTTTTTAATTTGGGAAAGCTCAATCTCAACCATAGAATTTTGGGATTGAGAAGTGCTAGCAAGTAGTATTACACTCTTTTAATGCCTTAATTATTATGCAAATTTCATGTAGGACCCAATAAATCACATGAGTCCACTCTCTATTCAATGGACTCCCCCTATGAACTTCAACCAATAATAATAGTGTGTTGTAAGTCTGGAAAAGAATGTATTTGCTGTATTAGTAAGGATACTTTTCGAAAGAAGTATTAAATGTTAATTTAAAACCAAAAATAATTTTAGGTTTTGAGCCGAACATTTCAACTTGCCTAAAGAATTACTTCCTGATTCTGAGCGGTATCCGAACAAGCAATTTATTTTCTTTGGTCCAAGGAATATGAACTAAGTTCCTAAATTTAGCAATAGTGCAATAGTTAAGAATAAAATCATGTTGGATTTTATGTCCGTTGCTGTGTAACCTGATTCCCATAATGGTTCGTTGATCTAAAAAATGTGAGGTTGTATTTTTGTATGTTACCCACCCACCCTCATCTGTTCTTTTGTTACTTCTATTTCTATAGTAAACAATCAGATTGTAAGTTTCTATACCTTAGTTTAAGACATGACTATTTCATATTTATGTAAAAAATTGTAGTTTGAAGTGGGCTTTAGATGTTACTGAACAATGTGACTATTTCATATTCCTGGCATTGATCTCTTAATATGGGTTTGTGTTATTCTGTTGTTGTTTCATTTGCTGTAAATCTCATTCTGCAGGAAGAAGTTATCAAGAAAAAGTATGGGGGCCTAATACCAAAGAAGCCTCCACTAATATCCAAGGTTACTTTCTTCTCTCATCTGATCTTCCTTCTCCCGTGGTCCTCTTTCTCCTTCGTCTGATCATTTTGTGTCTGTGTGAAATGTTCTTTCAAAACTAAATTTTCTTGAATAAGTATAATTTTTTTTAGGGATTAAGGCTGGTTTGTTGTCGTTGTTGTAATTTTAATTATTTTTGCAGGATCATGAACGTGCTTATTTTGACTCTGCCGATTGGGCTCTGGGGAAGGTACTTTCTTGCCTCAGAAGCATCTATTTATCATTCATTGTACTATGAAACCTTTTAATTTGAACTTCGGTACATTTTATTTGTATTGAAATATCTTTCTGTTTTGTATTAATGTAGCTAGGACTAATGTTTAGTGAAATAGTCTTAGCTTTCCTAAGAAACTACTCATCTCCTATTAATAGGGATGAGTTGCTCTTTACTTGTAATGATTCTAATCAATGAATAACTAACTCAGAAGTTAGTTACATTTTCTGTTTTCTCTTCTCTCTCACTGTCACTCTCGGTTTCTCTTTCTCCATCTTCTCTCAACAATTTCCTCATCCTTTTACAATTTGGAATTTTGGATGCCTGATATCTTTGGCTTTTCACAATGTTTTTTTGAATAGCAAGGAGCACAAAAGCCTAAAGGACCACTCGAAGCACTCCGCCCAAAGTTGCAGGTAAAACAATGCATTCTGGATCTGTTCTTTTCCTTTCTATATATGAAATCAAGTAACTATTGATGTTGGTGTGGTTTATAGGTAATTTCCCCTTAAGCCCTCTCCCTCCCTGCATCTTACAAGTATGTTTGCAATGTTCTCAAACCCCCGAATAGGCCCATATTAAATTGCAGAAACATTGGAAAAATGTTAAGATTGCATTCTTTTGTTTGGATATTTACACTGCAATGTGAATTTAAGCCATGTACTCTGCACCTAACCTTGATGGAAGTTGGTGCAACAATTGTCTTAGAGTCCATTTACTTGTATTCACAGTGAAGGTTTTTATCAAAACTTTTGGGGCAAGCATGGAACATTCATACATGTTTCTAAAAGTAACAATCGGTCTATTACATTACTTATAAATTGCAATAAATGTGTCCCTATGCATATAAGGGATATTTGAACAAATTTTGTTGATGCCGCTTTTTTGTTTTCTGTTTCCCTTCTTGGGGTCCTACCTAAACTGGTAATCAGCCAACACAACAGCATGCCCGTTCAAGGCGCTCAGCTTATGCTCCAGCAGATGATTCTGAAGGTATGTGCAAAAGATAGGACCATTTCTTGTGTAAAAAAATTTTCAATTCTATTCATTGAAAGAGAACATGGTGTTGAAGTACCTTTCTTTTTTAACAGTTGATGGCTACAATAATCATGCCTCTTCAGAGGACCAGAGTGCTGCTGAAGATGCTGCCGATGATAACAGTAGTACTGCTCAGGACCAAAGCAGCAATCACTAGCTATGTTTTTTAGCTGCAAATTGCATTTTGACCAGGGTGCTCTTTTCTGAATTTAGAAGCAAATGATCATATTCACATTTGGAGTTGCTTGTTTCAATAAATAAAAGTGGGAGCTTTGAAGTAGTTATAACCATGAACTATATAATACATACTCTTCGTTAGTATGACATTTTAGATCGTGCTATGACTGCACTGGAGATCATGAATTCTACATTGTGAATGCAGGATTGTGCAAGTTGTGTAACATTTGGCTTCTGACAAAATATAATCAATAAGATTGGAAATGAAACTTGAGAGGAATCTGCTTTTAATCGTGTCAATAACATCTAAGTGCACGAAGATTCCATCTATTGAGGTCTAGGGAAGTAAATATACATAACCTTAGCAAAAAATCTATTTCAAAGATATAAACTCATGATTTTGATGTCATAAGACAAACAACTTTACTGTTGTTTGAGGTTCACCTCAATAATCTCACCCATGTTACATTATAAATTATTTTAGCTTCCTATCACATGGAACTAGAAAGTTTTCAAATGTCATCCCTCCTCTTATTCTTATGTGTTATGATCCATATTATATGCTTCAATCTCTTATGGCGTTTATTCATTTATATCAGGGCAAAATTATTTTTTCAAAATTTGACAGCATTCTCCAATAACAAGGAGATGATAGGGGTATCTAGTGGCAAGCTTGGTTAGAGAATTTGCCACCTGATTCCATAAACAAGGGATTGCATTGTAATTAAACTCATTGGACCCAGAAGCAAAATAGATATCATCTCTAAGAATTCAACCATGAGAAACCAAGCATCCCTATCTTTTAACATGCTGTCATAAACATTCTTGGCATTTCCCTTGAGGATGATGAAGTGAAATCAAATGCATCAATCCTTCTACACCAGCATATAACTCTACTGGCTACACCAATAGTGTCCACATTGAATTTGACAATGCTTGGAACAATGGAGCTTAAGCCTCTATTTGGTTGAATAGAAATAGAAGGGAAAGAGAAAGGAAAGATAGAGTTTGATGAGAAATATAATATTTATCTTCTATGGTTCAGCAAAGAAAGTGAGAGAAGAGAAGAAAATGACATGGTCCCACACAAATTGTTTCTCTATGTTAATGCAAAGAAATCAAGGAGTAAAAGTTATTTTTGTATGAAAAGACAAAACTATCCCTAAGTTTTTGTATTTTTAAGCTACTTTTTGTTTTTATTCTATAGATATTTGTGTAATTTAAAAAAATTTATCTATCACTTTCTCCTCTCTTTCTTTTCTACTTCTATCAAACCAAACAATACAACAATCTACTCTATTTCTCATATTATTCCACCACCTCAAATGCACCTTATCAAACCATAACATTTGTTATTATTTATCCCTTGACACCTTTCTTTATTCTTTATTTTTCTTCTATTTTCTATATTTTTCTCTCCCATTTTATTTACTAAGCATGAGAACTTTATCTCTCTTTCACTCATTCATTTCATTACTCTTCTTTTCTTCAATCATTTTTTCCTCTTCTTGGTTTATATCATTCTTTCATTTCAAAATTTCTTATTTTAAAATGGTTTTATGCATGTAGATCTATTCAATGATTTGTTTTATTGAAGATACTGCATTAAAATCCATTTTTTTGTTTATTTTGTAGATTTGTTGTTATTGTTAGATAACTAGATAAGTGAGATGTCTCTAATGACAAGGGTGTCGACGATAGTTCTATTCAAGTTAGTATCTCTTATTGTTTGTTCACCCTTGAAACATCATTGTAGGTTAGTTTTCTATATCTCTTTGCATCTCTTAATTTATTTATAGAATTTTCTATTCAAAACCATCATTATTGTAATGTTGAAAATGACATGAACAATGAGGAGATGGTAGAAAGAAAGAAAAAGTAAATAATATGTGACACTTAGTATTTTTATTATTTCCTTTTAATTTTGTAAAGAAATCGTTGTTTATAAGTTTAGATATCTAATTTTGAGCAAGGAGTTGCACAATATTGATTCTATGTTTTTTTATTTTCGTTTTACCTTTTGGTTCATATATTTTATTGTACAACCTGAATTAACTATGCGAATCATGTTGAGATTGATTTTTTATTTATAGAAACTATAGAAGGTAATCTACAATCGTTCATTCATCATCACACAAATAGATAAATATAATAAAAACTCATGTTATGATTCATCAAATTTCACCCTCATTCATCAATAGGAATGTGACTTTCTATTTGTTCATTCCCTTTCTTATTCATTCATTGTATTTCATTCTATAGTTTAATCTCATGATTGTCATTTGTCGTCTTATAGTAACATTGATAATAATTTGATTAATTATGGACTTAAATGTTACGATTATATTTAAGTTAATATTTGAAATAATTTTGATAATAATTGTGTAACGACATGTGAGTATTAAGGTAATATTTATGAGCAAATTTGATTTCATTCATTGCAATTTAAATATGAATAAAAGGGTGATAACTCAATTTGATTGTAAGAAATTTTCAAGTGAAGATTAATACATCAGTTAAGATTTGGAACAAATAAAAAATGATTGGGATCATTTTGTGTTGAACAATAGGAAGATGGTTTTACATCTGTTCATTCTCTTTCTTATTCAGTCATTGTGTTTCATTCTATAATTTAATCATATGGTTTTCGTTTGTTGTCTTATAGAAATAATGATAATAATTTGATTGATTGAGTCCATAATCAATCAAATTATTATCAATATTATGATTCATCAAATTTCATCCTCGTTCATGAATAGAAATATGACTTTCCATTTGTTCCTTCCATTTCTTATTCATTCATTGTATTTCATTCTATAATTCAATCTGATGTTTGCCATTTGTCGTCTTATAGTAATATTGATAATAATTTAATTGATTAAGGACTTAAATAATATGATTATATTTCAGTTAAAATTTAAAATAATTTTGATAATAATTGTGTAACGATACATCAAGATTAATGTCATATTTATGAGCATAATTCGATTTCATTCATTTTTCTTAACTCCTATATATATTAAATCTTATGTTTAAGAAGAATGAATGAGATGAGAGAGTTTAGGCAATTTGAGATGCAACTGATAAAAATGAGAAGAGATGAAATATCAATTTACACCCAATTTAAGTTACACTAGTTACACTTGTAACGCCCCGAAAAATACTTCTAAAAAACATTGCGGAAAAATGGGTAATTTTTTTTTTTTGAATTGGTGATATAAAATTGTTCCCTTTCAAAAACCTTCATTTTCTAGGACATCACTTTAAGTAACTCGAATGCGGAAAATCAACTTATCGCTATCACATGATAACTTAACCTGATTAGCAATTTCCTGAATAGCATAATGCATATAATCAGTTAAGTCATAATTAGTTCATACAAATTAGGTCAACAAGGCGGAAACTATATCGCCACTAACATATACAAAATCAAAACGAAACACAGCCCCCTACCAAAAACAAAAGGGGACATCGACGAGCCCACAAGCTGACTCAGAAGATTCCAGGAATGTTGGACCCCTCACTCGGGTCCTCCTCCTCTTCCGAGTCAGACACGAGGTTGATCACCTCCACCGAGCTCTCTACATTTACGAGCTCAACAACCTCGTCCTCCTCTTCCTCTTCCTCCACTTCGTTATGCCACAACCCATCGGCATCATTCGGAGGGGATGACATTCTCAATACCGGAGTATTCTTGCAAGGACCTCCTCCAAGAACCCGGCTTCTCTGGGCTCTACTGGATGATGGAGCATCCAAACAATCCGATCACGTCCTACGCCCGTGGGAGGAAACAACGCCATCACTCCTGATTGGCGGGCATCGAAAACCAAACTCTGGAGACATCGACCTCTTTGGCAGCAAGGTGAAGGAAGCATCAATGTATGTATCGGGTTGAGGGATCATCATCGATGACCCGTTGCACATCATGTGTAACGACAGACCGCAGGGGCCTGTGTATGTGTATCTGTGCCCATCACTATTCCATTTTCCCATCGGGGACATGGTGAAGTGATAACCTCGAACGTGACTGTTGATGTTGGACATCTGCATAGCAAACATATACAAACAAGGACAATACAAAAGAGAGAGTAAGACATCTAATGAACATAAATTCATTGACGGTGTGGACTTACTCAGAATATCACACTCAGACATAAAATATATTTTAGCATATAATTCATCATTTATCATAATCATCATGAAGTAATACATAACTTACCATTTATTTCAACATTACCAATATATCAAATAATATCATCAACATTCTACTTACCATCATATCACATGCATAAACGTAGGAATAAACAACACTTGTAGCTCATAGGTGGGAATTCACTTCCACAATGATAATGTATGTATGATATGTCATGATTATCCACCTTACACCAATATCCATCC
>NC_032017.1:14351101-14355499 GCF_001865875.1 Lupinus angustifolius | reverse complement strand
TTTCTCGCCCAAGCGAGGCCCTCACTCGCCCAAGCAAGGCCCTTACTCGCCCAGGCGAGGCCCTTACTCGCCCAGGCGAGGCTTGCTCTCCCAAGCGAGATTTTGTTGCCCAAGCGAGGGAGTTCCATAACCAAAACTTCCCCTCGCCCAAGCGACAAGGACTTGGACAGAATACCAATTTTGCCCTTTTCGACCACCGAAACACATTTAAACATGGTTTTTCAAACACCTGCACACAGAAAAGTTCCCAACAACATTCATATACAATACTCAGCATATTTCATCAACAATCATATATATTCAAAAGCATTCAAACATAAAAATCTTTGATATCTTAAAACCCAAGTTAACCCCAAAACCTTTAAGATGGTTTAGGAGATCCGGGTGTCACATTCGGACACCACTACGTCACAAAGTGTTCTCTCTCACCTTAATGAAGCGTGCTTTAACTCGTCAACTAAGGGTGGTTTGGTTTCAAGGTTCGAACACCGAAATCTTCATAACTACCACAATAACAATCCGTTAGTTTCCGATATTTCTAAAATCGTTACTAAAATACTTAAAATCATTTCTCTTTTTCCCCATCTTGATCATACATCCTTTTCATCCATCCAGTCCAACATCACGTGTTCTTGACCATAATTTTTCATCGAAAGTCCGCATCAACAATCATATATATTCAAAAGCATTCAAACATAAAAATCTTTGATATCTTAAAACCCAAGTTAACCCCAAAACCTTTAAGATGGTTTAGGAGATCCGGGTGTCACATTCGGACACCACTACGTCACAAATTCTTTAATAATCTTACCACTTTAAAGTAAGTTATTTAAAGTATCATTTAAGAGTTTTATGAGGCATTCATGTACTCATAAACTTTAACATCCTTTTTAGCAAAGATTTCTACTTTTCCAACTTGTTCCAAGCCATGGTTTTAAGGCTAACAACAAATAGGATATACATACATTCTCATTTTTCCGAAACACTTCCTAAAGGTTCCTTTGATTTCATCATCATCCGCTTTGGCTAAAACAACAAAATACATGTAATAAAACATTATAACGACTCCATGAACACAAGTTGTTCATGATTTCAACAAAATATTTTCATACGTTCAAGAACATCACCATTTTCGGTTTTGAGGAGAAAATGAGTTAGAAAGCGTTTTAGAAAATTTCAACGGTTGAATATGTTCTTGACATGTTCATGAACAACATACTTAAATCTCATCAACATTCATTGGTTGGATGTTGAGAGATCAAGGATTGAAGATGGAAGAAACAATGAGAAAATGAGAGAAAAGATGAAGAGAGATTCACCTTCTCCTTGTAAATTTGAAAATGAGAGAGTGTGAAGTGAAGTGTGAAGTGTGGAGTGTTTAATGAAGGAAGGGAAATCAGATTTCCCTCTAGGAAATCATTACAAAATCTCCTAGGGTGGCTAATGATGATCTCATAAGAGATTTGAGAAAGTGATGTGAGGTTTGTTTTATGGATAGTCAAATCTCACATCCCAATGCGAAATGATCACCTCGCGGACACGTGCGATAAATACGCCCGAGTATCATCGGCCAATACTCGATCGGGTATTATAAATCGTCTGATCCTAATATCCGATTAGAATTTCAGATTTCCGCATTCCGAGTGAAAAATATTTAGCAAATAGGTATGAGTGTACTCAGGGTCTATATTGACTCGAAATGAAATTACGAATCCAACGGTGCAATCGAAATTCGATTCCAAGTTACAGAACTCAAAAACCACTTTTTGAGCCATACCGGGTGAGATTCGGCCCCAACAGTGGTCCGAAACCGACTGTCTCCGAAAATTATGAAAATTTACGAAAACATTGGAAGTAGAATTTCAAGACTAAAACTCAACTAGAGTTTCGTCTAATTCTGTACCGAAAATTCCCAGAAATTCATTTTCGAAAATATAATTGATAACAATATTAATAAAGTCTTATAATCCAAAATCGTTAAATTCATGGTGTTACAATCCTCCCTCCCTTAAAAGATTTTCGTCTTTGAAAATAGAACATACCTCTCACTCAAACAGATGGGGATAGGATTCTCTCATCGCATCCTCGACCTCCCAAGTCGCATCTTCGCCATTCGCTTGACTCCATATGACCTTAACCAGTGCGATTTCTTTCCCTCGAAGAGTCTTGATACTCCGATCACCGATCCTTACTAGCAATGTCTCAAACGTAAGATTATCCTTTAACTGAATTGAATCGGGTTCGATTATGTGCGACGGGTCACTAATGTATTTTCTAAGTTGTAACACATGGAAAACATTGTGTAGATTGGACAATAAAGGTGGTAAGGCTATTTGGTAAGCTACTGGTCCAACTTTCCTAAGGATTTGGTACGGTCCAATGAATTTTGAGTAAGCTTACGGGCTTTTAATAGCCTGCCAATACTAGTTGTCAGAACCACTCTCATGAATACATGATCGCGTTCTTCAAAACTAAGAGGGTTCCTCCTCTTGTCATAGTAGCTCTTCTGTCTGCTCTAAGCTGTCCTCATGTTCTTCCTTATCATTCGAATCTTTTCTGTCGTTTGTTGAACCACATCGGGTCCTAAAATCAAATTCTCCCCCGTTTCAAACCAGCATAACGGCGTTCTGCATTTCCTGCCGTACAAAGCTTCATACGGCGCCATACCGATACTTGAATGAAAGCTGTTATTGTAGGTGAACTCGATCAAATGCAGATGATCAACCCAACTCCCTGGGTTCTCCAACACACATGCTCTAAGAAGATCCTCCAATGATTGGATCGTCCTTTCTGATTGACCATCGGTCTGCGGGTGATAAGCGGAACTCATGCTCAACTTAGTCCCTAAGGTTGATTGCAAACCATTCCAGAACTTGGAAGTGAAGCACAGATCTCTATCTGAGATGATATTAGTGGGAATACCATACAATCGGAAAATCTCTTTAATGTATAACTCTGCCAATCTCTCCAAAGATTACTTCATGTTGATGGGCAGAAAGTGGGCTGTCTTGGTCAAACGGTCCACAATTACCCAAACAGCATCGTAACTCTTCTGAGTCTTCAGAAATCCACTCATGAAGTCCATCGAAATGATGTCCCATTTCCAAACCGGAATATCCAATGGTTGCAATTCTCCACCAGGTCACTTGTTTTCTATATTCGCTTTCTGGCATGTCAAGCAACGGGAAACATACTCGGCTACCTCTTTCTTCATCCCTGGCCACCAGAACATTTTCTTCAAATCTTGATACATCTTGGTAGTTCCCGGGTGAATACTCAATTTGCTCAATCACCGTCCAATCAGTGCCGTCCCTACTTACATCACGGTGCTCTAAGTCGTCCCGTATATTTCCTCACCACTACTTCATGGTCACAATGCAATGCATTCCTAGTCAAGTCAAATACAAATGTATTAATCAAACACATGATCAGCCCATCCTTAAGCCATCTCCCGACAAGGAATGATTCTCGTGGGACCCGATAGTACGTCAAACGTACATGCTCAAGGTAACATCTCATTCACTACAACCCATCACCGAATAATTCTGGACGGTCACATGACCAGGTCTCTTACGGTCGATTGATCGTTGTTCCGTGATATCATGTATCCTTACTAGGGTACCCCCTAGTTCACTGGTGCTGAAGATCGAAATCATAATCTTTGAGGAATTCTATCCATCTCCTTTGCCTCATATTCAGTTCCTTCTGATCAAATAAGTACTTTAAGCTCTTATGATCGCTGAAAACCTCAAACCTTACACCGTACAGATGGTGTCTCCAAATCTTGAGAGCAAACACAATCGCAGCTAGTTCTAGATCGTGTGTTGGGTAGTTCTGTTCATGAGTCTTTAATTGTCTTGACGCGTAAGCCACCACTTTCCTTTGTTGCATCAACACACAACCTAACCCTTGCTTCGATGCGTCACAATACACATCGTAGTTTACGCTCGGATTTGGCAAGATCAAAACAAGTGTTATGGTCAACCTCTTCTTCAATTCCTGAAAACTCTCTTCACACTTGGTCGTCCAAACAAACGCTTTATCTTTCCTTGTCAGCATAGTCAGTAGCAATGCCAGTTCCTTGTCAGCATAGTCAGTGGCAACGCCAGTTTAGAGAATCCTTCAATGAACTTCCGGTAATAACCCGCTAAACCAAGGAAACTCCTGATCTCTGTTACTGACTTAGGAGAATTCCAGTCCATTACAGTCTCCACCTTTGTAGGATCTACTGCAATTCCTCCCTTCGAGATCACATGACTGAGAAAATTTACAAACTCTAGCCAAAACTCACATTTCGAAAGGTTGGCATAAAGCTTGTTGTCATTCAATATCTGCAGCACCACTCGCAGATGCTCGACATGTTCTTCTGCAGTCTTTGAGTAAATTAGAATATCATCG
>NC_032017.1:14350739-14351001 GCF_001865875.1 Lupinus angustifolius | reverse complement strand
ATCCTCCGACTTCACGCGTATTTGGTGATATCCAGATCTCAGATCGATCTTAGAAAACACTGTAGTTCCTCTCAGTTGATCCATCAAATCATCAATCATCGACAATGGGTACTTGTTCTTGATGGTGACCTTATTCAGCTGCCGGTAATCGGTGCACAACCTTATGCTCCCATCCTTTTTCTTGACAAACAATACTGGTGCACCCCACGGCGAAACGCTAGGCCTGAGAAATTGCTTCTGCAGCAGATCTTCCAACTGCTTC
>NC_032017.1:14349046-14350639 GCF_001865875.1 Lupinus angustifolius | reverse complement strand
CTCCAACGGTGCCATCCTATAAGGAGCGATAGAGATCGGTCCAGTTCCAGGAACTAGATCGATAGCAAACTCTATCTCCCTTACTGGAGGTAATCCAGGAATGTCTTCCGGAAATACCTCCGAGAAGTCTCGGACTACAGGTAGGCTATGAGTCTCTGCTCTACCTTCCTTTTCCAACGAAGCCAACATCATAAGCACCTGAGCTCCGTTCTTCAACAACTTCTCCATCACATTGGCAGATGTATTTTTAGCCTCATAGTTGGGTTTACTGGTTTCTATAGGTTCGCTAAACACTACGGTCTTACTAAAACAGTTCAAAAGAACATGATTTTTAGATAACCAATCCATCCCGAAAATGATATCTATCTGTGATAAGGGTAGACATATCAGGTCCACCAAAAATACTCGGTTTTCTATAGTTATCGGACATTGGGAACACACAGTCGACACGATAACTGGTTCACTAGTGGGTGTGGATACAAACAAATCATAAGGTAAAGACACAACAGGTAAAACTAAACGGTTGACAACACCACTAGCAATAAAGGAATGGGTCGCACCCGAATCAAACAATACAGATAAAGGAATCTTGTTAACGTTGCAGGTACCTTGAATGAGATCTTCGTTAGCCCCGACCTCTGCTCCGCTCATCGTGAACACTCTGCTCTGAGCCTTGGGTCGTGCCGCCTGCACTGAGTTCACTGCTTCCCTTTTTAGCTTTGGACATGCAGACTTGTAGTGCCCTACCTCATTGCAATGAAAACAAGTCACACAGGTGTTACCAATGTGCCTTCCTTTGCACTTGGGACACACTGGTGTCGTAGTCTGATTGTAGTTCCCAACAGACGAACTCATCCTGCTGTTGTTGTTGTTGGTTCCTGGTCTGAAGCCTCTGTTGTTATAAGGCTGAAAGCTCCTCTGATGACTTCCTGAAGAAGACGCAGCAAACATTTGATTGCGGTTGAAGGGCCTTCCCCTTCGAAACCCCTATCCACCGCTCCTCTTTGGATTGACCAATGTTGGAGGTGATACAACACTTCTCAGTGTCGCATTCCTCGCTCTGACGCTCTCCTCGTAGAGCCTGCATTTGTTGACCAGAGTCGAGAAGTCTGGTATCTTCTGGTGAACGAACATCACCTTCAGGTCGGACTTAAGTCCATCCTCGAACTTAGCGCACTTCGACCTCTCGTTTCCAATCTCATTGTAATGTGGGGCATACCTCGCCAATTCCTCGAACTTGGCGGCATACTCTCCCACCGACAAACTCCCCTTTTGAAGCTTTAGGAATTCCATTTCCTTCCTCGTCTTCATATCAGCAGGAAAATACTTCTGCAGAAATTTGTCCTTGAATGTGGTCCAGCTGACCACTTGGTGCTCATGCTCCATCTGTCTCCTGGTAAACTCCCACTAGTTATCTGCTTCCTTACTCAGTATGTAAGTAGCATAGGTAACCTTCTGTTCATCGGTACACATGAGTGCCCGGAAGATTTTCTCCAGCTCTTGGATCCATTCTTTTGTAGCCTCAGGTGCAAATCCTCCTTCAAATCTTGGGGGTTGACGACGATAGAACTCGTCCAGCCCCTTATACTGAGT
>NC_032017.1:14346980-14348946 GCF_001865875.1 Lupinus angustifolius | reverse complement strand
CACAAAGTCACACAAGAAAGCATGTAAGGCCATGCACAGGACGAATAGGAAAGAGCCGCTCTGATACCATGTTGTAACGCCCTGAAAAATACTTCTAAAAAACATTGCGGAAAAATGGGTAAATTTTTTTTTTTTGAATTGGTGATATAAAATTGTTCTCTTTTAAAAACCTTCCTTTTCCGGGACATCACTTCAAGTAACTCGAATGCGGAAAATCAACTTATCATTATCACATGATAACTTAACCTGATTAGCAATTTCCTGAATAACATAATGCATATAATCAGTTAAGTCATAATTTGTTCATACAAATTAGGTCAACAAGGCGGAAACTACATCGCCACTAACATATACAAAATCAAAAAGAAACACAGCCCCCTACCAAAAACAAAAAGGGACATCGACGAGCCCACAAGCTGACTCAGAAGATTCCAAGAATGTTGGACTAGGGGTGTAAAAATTCGGTTCGGTTCGGTTTTTGGTGCATTTTAGTGACCGAACCGATTACAAACATATGGTTCGGTTCTACTCAATTAACCGCAAATTTAACTATAAGAACCGAACCGCTCTTGAATGGTTCGGTTCGG
Source organism: Lupinus angustifolius (assembly GCF_001865875.1). Lineage (NCBI taxonomy): Eukaryota > Viridiplantae > Streptophyta > Magnoliopsida > Fabales > Fabaceae > Lupinus > Lupinus angustifolius. Next base: position 14,348,359 of record NC_032017.1, on the reverse strand, counting down.
TTCCACGGTTTTTCAATTTACTTTTTTATAAAAAAATCTTGCATCAATTGAAAATTCAAAATGTATTACAAGAGATATTGTTTATCCATAAAAGGATAACATTACTACTATTATTATAAAAAATTATGAATCATATATAACAATACAATTCTATATATCAATTAGTAAAATATATGATAGTTACATTTATAACCTTATATTTCATAATTAGTAACACATGTAACAATACATGTATAACAATATATGATATATGTTAGTTTCAAACTCAATATCACATAAGTTGGAAAATATGTTCCAAATCATAAGACACTAGGAAACAATTTAGTAACTAATAACATATATAATATTAACTTAATAACAATTTAGTAATATATATAACACTACAAATTTAAGCTAGAAAATTGGTTGAAGAATTTAAACAATAATAAAACATTATTCCTAATCCCTAGTATATATTTCTTTAATATGCGGTTCGGTTCCAACGGTTCCTAAATTTCTAAAACCATAAACCGAACCGAACATAAACGGTTCCTTAAAAAAATAACCGAACCGAACCGCGAAACCGAACCGAACCACATTTTGCGGTTTGGTTCGGTTTGATTCCATCGGTTTCGCGGTTTAAACTGGAACTGCTTACACCCCTATGCTGGACCCCTCACTCGGGTCCTCCTCCTCTTCCGAGTCAGACACGAGGTTGATCACCTCCACCGAGCTGTCTACATTTACGAGCTCAACAACCTCGTCCTCGTCCTCCTCTTCCTCCACTTCGTTATGCCACAACCCAGCGGCATAATTCGGAGGGGATGACATTCTCAACACAGGAGTATTCTTGCAAGGACCTCTTCCAAGAACCCGGCTCCTCTGGGCTCTACTGGATGACGGAGCATCCAAACAATCCGACCACGTCCTAAGCTCGTGGGAGGGAACAACGTCATCACTCCTGACTGGCGGGCATCGAAATCCAAACTCTGGAGACATCGACCTCTTTGGCGGCAAGGTGAAGGAAGCATCAATGTAGGTATCGGGTTGAGGGGTCATCATCGATGACCCGTTGCACATCATGTGCAACGACAGACCGCAGGGGCCTGTGTATGTGTATTTGTGCCCATCACTATTCCATTGTCCCATCGGGGACATGGTGAAGTGATAACCTCGAACGTGACTGTTGCTGTTAGACATCTGCATAGCAAATACACACAAACAAGAACAATACAACAGAGAGAGTAAGACATCTAGTGAACATAAATTCATTGACGGCGTGGACTTACTCAGAATATCACACTCAGACATAAAATATATTTTAACATATAGTTCATCATTTACCATTGACATCATGAAGAAATTCATAACTTATCATTTATTCCAACATTACCAATATA
>NC_032017.1:14346506-14346880 GCF_001865875.1 Lupinus angustifolius | reverse complement strand
TAATCAAACACATGATCGGCCCATCCTTAAGCCATCTCCCGACAAGGAATGCTTCTCGTGGGACCCGATAGTACGTCAACCGTACATGCTCAAGGTAACATCTCAATCACTACAACCCATCGCCGAATAATCCTGGACGGTCACATGACCAAGCCTCTTACGGTCGGTCAATCGTTGTCCCGTGATGTCATGTATCCTTACTAGGGTACCCCCCTAGTTCACGATTTCAACTCGGATACTTGCCCAACAAGGCATAAACACAAACAATGCTTTCATACTTTTGTGGAATCATGCTTCTCATCTAAGCCATGATCTCATTCCACAACCTTTATATCACAACACACCCTACCCGGGTTCATCACATTGTTCACAAC
>NC_032017.1:14213248-14346406 GCF_001865875.1 Lupinus angustifolius | reverse complement strand
CAAGCGAGACCTCTTCTCGCTCAAGCGAGAGAGTTCCAGAAACTCATTAAAATCCTGGGCTTTCTCGCCCAAGCGAGGCCCTCACTCGCCCAAGCGAGGCCTCTTCTCGCTCAAGCGAGACATCTCTAGCCCAAGCGAGAGAGTTCCAGAAATTCATTAAAATCCTGGGCTTTCTCGCCCAAGCAAGGCCCTTACTCGCCCAGGCGAGGCTTGCTCGCCCAAGCGAGATTTTGTCGCCTAGGCGAGGGAGTTCCAGAACCAAAACTTCCCCTCGCCCAGGCGAGAATTTCTCGCCCAAGCGACAGGAACTTGGACAGAATACCAATTTTGCCATTTTCAACCACCGAAACACATTTAAACATGGTTTTTCAAACACCTGCATACAAAATTTCAAGACTAAAACTCAACTAGAGTTTCGTCTAATTCTTTACCGGAAATTCCCAGAAATTCAGTTTCGAAAATATAATTAATAACAATATTAATAAAGTCTTATAATTCAAAATCGTAAAATTCGCGGGGTTATAACACTCAATCTCATTCATTCATTTTCTTATATGTAACAAACCAAATGAGTGAGTGCAATAAGTGATGAGAGTCCTTAAAAATGTTATTCTTATATGTGTCTTTTATTTAAGACTATAAATATATATATATATATATATATATATGGAGTTACTAACCATCAATGATTGGTTATAAGGCCTAGATTTATTATTCTCACAATTTTTATATGAGAATTGTTCTCACCTAAGTAGCCTTTATATATATAATCTTAAATAAAAGACACATACATGTGTTACATTTTTTAGGAACATGAATCACAGGACATGATCAATGAACCATGATAGTTATCTTTATAACCCTTACTTTTCTTTTGTCATAGATGGATGCCTCATTAAATTGAAATTTTGGCAGTTATCTATATCTGAAAGAAATATATATAATAATTTAAAAAATAATGTTATGGTTAAATATTATTTATAAGATGGAAAGATAAAAATGAGCTAAAATACTATTATATGATTTTTTAAGCTCTTACGTAACATGTAGAAGTTAATTCCATATTAAAAATACTTATACATTAAAAGAATTATATTTCAAATGAAAATTTAAATACATAAATCATATATAAGGAGGTGAAATATATTATAATTGTTTTATAGCTTATAATTGATTAATAGAGGAAATATATTTTTAAAATAAATGAACCAATATAAAATTAAATGACAAATAAAACTATTCTTTAAAGTACATCTTTCATTTACTTTTGTTTATTTTGTAGATCTGTTCTTATTTTATAGATTAGTTTTCATTTTTCATTGATTTTTTTGTTTATTTTTTCATAGGTTTACTTATTTTGTAGTTACACAAAAATAATTAACAAACCTTATTTGCAAATCTAAAATACATGAAATATTAAAATATAGGCCCTTAAATACACTTGATTTACTTTATTTTATTTCTTACATTTGTTATTAACATTTCAGAGATAACAATATTGGTTTATATATTTTGCAACTTTGTAACAATAATTGTGAAACTCATAATTTTTCTGACCAAATATTTATTTATATCGTATGAGTTCATATTACAATGGTAATGATAGTTTATACTCAATTATATATTATCATGTCTTACTATATATATCTTATCAATATATTGTATGATTTGCCAATTTATGGGCGATTAATATATTATCATGTCTTACTATGTGACAAAAGTTGTGAAGATATTGTGTCGTTACATGTTAGAAAACATATCCAATGAAATTAATTTACAAGGTTTGTGTTTCTATATATTTAATTTTATTTTATCAAATTATTACAATATTACTAATATATATTTAATAATATTGATACTTATTTGCTTCTGAATATTTGCCAAAACCAATCTGTTCCATGCAAATGCTAGTGTATTGTATTATTAACCATATGAATGCACGGGTAACATGAGTATTCTTAACCGTGTGAAAACATGGGTAACATGTGTGTTTCTTAATCATGAGAATGTACGTTTAACATGTGTGTTCTTAATCACACGAATGCACGTGTAAATGTGTGCTCTTAACCATGCAAATGCACAAGTAACATATGTTTTCTTAACCATGCGAATGAATGCACAAATAAGATGAATGTTCTTAACCATTAGAATGCACGGGTAACATATGTGTTATTAGCCATTAGAATGTACGGGTAACATGTGTGTTATTAACCATACGAATATACGGGTAACATGTTTGTTCTTAAGCATATGACAAAAAAATATTGTCCGGTGCAAATGCACGAGTAACTTACTAGTTGGAGAGAAAGTGAAGATAGGGTAATTTTTTTGGTTGAAATGTCAAAAATACTGTTATATATTTTTATTTTCTCTACTTATTAATTTTAAATGATACTATTATACATAAGTCTCTTTTGAATATAAAAATATCAATTAAAAAGTTAATTGATATTATAATAAAATTTATAATTTAAAATTATTACATTTATTTTTAATTAATAATAAAACAATAATTTTCTTTCTTTTCTTTGTTTTATAGACATTTTTGTCATTTGAACCGTAACACTATATTCTTTTTCTCATTTTCTACTCAACCAAACAAAAGAGAAAAAGAAGAAAATATGTCTTTCTATTCATTTTTTATATTTCTTCTCTTATAACAAACATCACAAAAATCTACTTTATTTCTCATCTTTCTCTTTGTCACCTCTCTCTTCCTCTTTTCTTATTTTTTCTAGTCAACCAAATAAAGCATAAGTGTAATTTTCGGCCTATAGCTCGTCTAAGGTGGAGCTGCTTGTTCAGCCTACCCCTAAATGAGGTTTTAGGCTCATCCGGAAGATTGAGGTAGATGATGTGTGACTTCCAATAGATTGAGGTTAATACTTTTGGGTTTGATGTAACCTAGTTTTGGCTCTTATATATTATATCTTGGCTGTTGTAACAATCAATTCAAATAGTGGAAATAACAAGATGAACATATTCCTTGGACTTTTGAACGAAATTCAACCACTAGGGAATGGTTGGTACAAATATTTCATACATTTGGAGAACTTTCTGGTATCAAGGAGATGAAAAGATATGTAAAGGATAATCCGAAAGGCCCTTTTTGTGTCCCTTCTTAATAGATGAAGCAATCTTCACTATGCGATCTGAATTCACATACCTACTGGGAGTGCTACATCACGCCCCTAAATGATGGAACTCTACACGGTAATCATTACTCGACATCAACTACATTCTATGTATCAAAGAATGAACCGTACTTCAATAGGTTTTGTTTTAAAAAGCACGGGAAAAGGTGGCATTTCTAGGCTAGGACCGTAAAAATAATCTATATGCTAGCCATATTACACGGTAACCTTGTTAAAGCCCAAAACATCTATACTATAATAGTGCTAGCTTTCCATAACAAGATTCAGATTTTAATCTTTACTAAGAGAATATATATATATATAGTTGATGTAAATTTCCATCCAAAAAATTAGCAAACATTGTTTATTGAACACTCATACCACACGGGAACATTGATAATACTTTGTCATTCTTTTCTTATTTAAATAAGGACTTGAATGAGTAGGCAAGAAGGACGAAGACCCAAACATGAGATCTCCATTCTTCAAAAACATCATTGTAATCTCATAAAAGTAGTAACATTATTTGCCAAAGGAAAATGATATATCATTATATCAATCCAAAAATCTTCTTATAACATACAAGAATAACATGGGTTATAAGGTGATAGTTTATTTTATAAAGAGTTGGTTTAAGTGAATAATATATTAAAGGGTAGTGATTCACTTACTATATGCTACGACGAAGAGTAATTTAAAAAAAAAACTTACTTTCTATTAGAGGAGTAAGTGGATCCAACTCTATATTAAATACTCATAATGTGTTATTTTAGTGGTTGCGGTTTGACTAGATCCGACCAAAATGTAAGAGCTTGATTCTTGAGAATGTTATTTGTTGAGAGAGATAACATACATCGGAAAAGACATTAGTTCTTGTCCAAAAGATAAGACAACATCATTGATAATACAAAAAATAAAATTCTGGTATAAAAGATGTACAAATAAAACAATAATTGAATATATGATTAATACTTCTTTTTTTTTTTAACTCATACTATTCTCTCACTTGATTTAGCCAAAGACTAATCTGCTAAAGTTATTTTTATTTTTTTAAACTATTGATAACTCAGATTAAATACTTAGTTAACATACAAAATTGATAAAAATGGAAAAGTAGAAGAGGAATTATGCAACACAACCACTCTTTGTTCTTCTTAGTGCGTTTTAGGGTTTTCTTTCACTGTTGCACTCTACTTCACACCCCATTTCTTCTAAATTAATGCGCCTTTTTTAGAAACTTACTTCAACGGACCCAACATCACAATTTCTCACCAAAAAACGCTTCGTTTCACTCACTATCCTTTCGTTTCATGTATGCGCTTCTTCTTTACTTTCCTTTTTATTTCATTGTTTTCCTTTATTTTAGTTATTTATTTAGTTTCTATATTTTTGTTTTTTATTTTTATAAATAATTGAATTTAATTGTTGTCCTTTTATGTAACTGATTTTTTTCATTTACTGCATATTCGTTCAAATAATATTTGTGTAATTTTGTATGTGTATTTTCTGTGCTTTTTTAACTTTTTGGTGTTATTATTGTCGTGTTTGGTACTTGGATTTGGCTTTGGTGCATTTTATTTAAGTTGTTTTTTTAAATATTGTTTGAATAAAGGATGTTTCTGTGATTGAGATATTACTTTTTTTAAATAAATAAATAATTTGATTTTGTGTACTATGTTGATGTTTTTGGCATAATGTGACCACTGCAAATGTTGGATTAGTTTCTGTTCATCTAATTGTAATATTTCATGGTGCAGGTGGAATATATGAAATGTTAATTATGAGATGCAAACCAGTGGAATGCATCATGAGGAATTGTAGAATATGTTGAAAGTTTCCATGTTTTCATGAGTGACAAAGAATAGGTTCGATTGGAAGTGTTCGGAGTTGGGTTTATTGTGATATTCTAAAAAAATAACGAAAACGGGGGCGCTTTGTTGTGTGGCTTCAAGGCCACATGGATCAAATGCAGGCAGTGCAGACTGGTCTGTGGGTCCAAATGAGCCCTACTGGCGAACTAACACGAGTTTTTCGCCACCACCATCAAGATGGGATTTCAGATTCCAGTCTGATGGGCTTCCATATAGTTTGAATGATGGTGCTCAGCTCTATGTGTCTTCAACGTCTTCAAATGGTAAAGACAGTGGGCGTTGGGTTAGAGGCAACCACCTATACGATCTTCACTATTCTGCTTCAGAGCATACTGAGCATATCAGCAGTCCATCTGATCTTTCTCGGGGTCCTCAGTGGACTCCTCCTGCAATACAAGAAATAAGTGTTGCTGATTATGAAAGTAGGACTAGTCGAGGTAAACTCTCACATCTAAACTTTCAAATATGACTTTATAGACCAGTTTTCGGTTTTTATGCCCGATATATGACTTTATATATTCTTTGAAAGATGTATAGTGTACTTGTTCTGTTTTGTTATATTCTTTAAACTTTTTTTGCATGTGTTCTTGCTTATTCTTTTACATAGATAAACCGGACTTTCCTATAAAGGGGAGGCAGCCATGTGACCGTTTCTGCTTATGAATACCCTTCCGCCAATAGTGTTTGTGTTATAAGATTGGTTTTTCATCATTTGAAGGGTAAACAATGTGAAACCACCTTTTCAACAATAGTGTATGAAAGCAGCATAAATTAAAAATATAGTTTAAGAAAAAAGGAAAAAGGAGCACTAGACTCTGCAGATTATGGACTGATGATGCGGAGTTTAGGTCATGAATTTGGATAATGATGCAGGAAAGCAGCAGAAATTGGACCACTTTTAATTGCTAATGCATTGTAACTGGGGTTTGATTGATTCCACTTAAAAATAAAAGGAGGCTTCAGAAACTAACTACTAACTGCTGGTTAGGTAAAAGATGATTGCATATAAGGTATTGAAGCCTTTATAACATTCAACCTTAGTAGAAATGTTAAATGCAAACTATGGCTTTTTAACACTATAAGGAACGCCCTGATAAAATAATATATAACCCAAAATAAGACAATGTTTCTAGTTGAGTGCTCAATTATGTGTGACCTTATTCTGCCTACTGTATAGTCAAAGGAAGTATATTGTTATTTCATTTTATCTATGAGCTGTAGCTAGTTAATTGTATTGGGTGGATAATTGCTTACCATTATATTCTCATGTATCAATATCTTTGCTATACCTAAGTTACTTGACTTGCTTCTAAGTTCTAACATATTGGACTAGGTAGTCAATTGTGGATAGTGGAGAGTATAGAATTATAGCGCGATAGCAGGACATTGCTACAGCTGATAAAAAAAAATATAAGTACTTTATAGCTTACACAAATACTAAAATAGATCATATTAAATACACATTCCAAATTAATAATTAAGTTAACAGCATTGCAGATTCTTGAGGTAATTGAAGTTGGAGTCCATAAAAGAGTTATATCTCACAAAATTGAACCATGTGAATATGATCAAAATTGGGTTTAGTCAGTTTGATAAGAGAATCAATAAAGAGATGACAGGGCAAACAATTAGAGGCCAAGGAAAAATCATGCTGAGAAAGGGTGGGGTATGTTTGTGAATTAGGAAGCCTTGCGATTTTGTTCTATGCTGATGAAGAACATGTAAGCAACCGAACATGTATACTGGAATCAGGAAGAAGAAAGAAGAAAGGTAGAGCCTAGCAAAAATCGCATAGCATGTGTTAAGTAGAAGGGGAAGGTTAAATTACCTAAAAACCTAGGGGCAAAAAAAGACTTTTCCCCTCTAGAATTTGGGTTCCACTCGCAACAAAACATGTAGCAGGTTGTGACCCGCGATTTGGCCTGTGATTGCCACTATTTGACCTGCTATGGGTGCTATGACCATCTGCACCACTGTCCACTGTGGCGTGAGCGGGAACCGCTTAAAACCTGCTACACTCCACTATCGCACGCTATGGACTACCTGGGTATGGGAAGTGTTGCTCAGAAAAGAAATGCATACTCAAACCTCTTAGCATGTGTCTGGATTAGCTTTACCATATTTTATGTTCAAAACAATTATAGTCAAAACTCTTTGAGAGGACTCTCTAAAATATGCGATTATTTCTCTAAAACTAAGTGTTATCAGACATGCTTGTATTGCTTTTGATTAAAAAACAATCTTGTTCAGTTCTCATTTGTCCTCCATCCCTCTACCATTTTTTGAACATTGAATTTGCCCGATATAAGTTCAGTACCAAGTGGGATCATAAAGCGGATTAGGCTAACAGAAAGGGAGGAGTCAGCCTTTCTGCCACCGATTACAGGAAAACCTTCCCAAAGCTACAGCCCCCACTATTGATTCAAGACACAACTACATATTCGTTCAACTATTGACCACACGCTTTTATTGCTTTTGATTAGAAAAATTGTGCTCTTTTAGTTGTTGATACAAGCCTATAATTATGCTTTTAACATCTAGGTTAAACAATGGCAATAAAAATACTTTTGGTCATTTTGTTTATAGAGCTAGGGCTTCCTTCAAAGTGGTAGAGAGCTAAACTAGTATCTCAGTGAACCTACAGGTTTTCTGTAGGAAGCCAACAAAAGGGAGCCCATACATTAATAAATCTGACATCATAGTACAGAATTGAGTCATATTACTTCCAATTCTGCCTCCAAATGTCAGAACATTATCATTTTCTTTTAATTTGTGAGATTCATTTAAAATTTTAGACTTTCCTTCCCCCTAATATAATTTGATTCCTTCATTATTGATCTTAATTTGCCTGTTGATGTGTGTCTGTGTATATGTTGGGTGATGGTTACAGTTAATTCGTTGCAATATTACTAACAATAGAGCTGTTTGCTTAATTTGACTTGGTGATTTATTCTTTTATTATGAACTTGTTAATCCTACTTTTACTTACTGAATTGCTTCCTTGTCAATTGTGCTTGATAGGTCCTTATCCTTCTCTGGGTCGGGTATCTTTTACACCTACTAAGCAGGTAATGTTTTTGGTCAAGGAATATTAAAAGAAATATATTTTTCTGTGTTTGCTTGGAAATTACTTCACGTGTGTGTTTCTCTCAAGGGAAAGGCTAATATGTGCAGGGAACTTCCAAAAATCCAGATAGTGAGGGTTCAACTTTATCCCAGTCCGAGAGTAGCGAATCTGAGCCTGCTACAAATTTGGGCTTATCCTCTCAGAGGAATTTCTCTAAACGCGGTTCATTCATCTCCAATCCCATTCATCCTTTGTCCTTTCCTGACCTTACTCCATCTAAGGAAGCCTTTGATCCTGCACTTTCAGCCTTTTCAGAGTCTGATGCTTCGACTCCGCTCAGAGATGCCCAACGCTGGAGTAGTGCCAGCAGTAGTCAGGATTTTGCGGATGTTACCGAGTCATTCGAATCAGAAACACCTGGCCTCCCACATGTTCCTTCGGATGGATTTAGATGCAGCTTGTGTGAAAGATTTCTATCACAGAGATCACCTTGGAGTTCTCGCCGTATTGTGAGAAGTGGAGACATGCCTACAACAGGGGTTCTTCCTTGTTGTCATGTTTTTCATGCTGAATGTTTAGAGCAGATAACATCAAAGACGTGGAAAAACGATCCTCCTTGCCCTGTGTGTGTCAAAACGGAGGATGTAAATTCCCCCGATCAACGTGGTCCGATGAGATTGAGGAATAGTTTTCCTAGGTTCAAATCATTTACTGAGGATGGACCTTCAAGACCTTGGGGCTGTACCCAGGTGGGTAATTGTGTTGAAGGGGCTCTGCATGCACCGCCATGCAATGCAATGTACATACTGAATCGAAATCGCATTAAAAAGAACCTTTCTTTGAAGGGTAATTTAAGCAATGAATTCCCAGGTAAGGTTAGGAAAAGTGTACCATTTCCATATTCTTCACAGTTGTTTAGAGGCTCGGCTGATCAGGAAGCAGTTGCAGGCCCAAGTATGAAGAGGTAATGGCAAATGTGGAACATTGTAGTTTACCTGAGAACATTATTTTCTTAACAGTCTAGGCAACCGATATTTATGACATGTGTTAGTAACATGGTTCAGCATTTTGTATAGATTGATTTGTTGCTTGTGTATTAAAAGTCTCTATTGGAACTTGATGGTGTTTCTTTGTTCATGCATTTTGATTTCAATTTCTGGTCTTCAGTTAGGAACTTCAGCATTTCTACTTTTGTTAATGTAAGTCTGATTGAAGAAATATTCATCTAGAGTAGAGTAGAATTAATAAAAATATGTACTTACTACATTGCTTGTAATTTAGCCTCACTTATATGGGTGACTGAACCAATTTGAACCTTTTCTAGGCAAGGTTCTAATATGCTATGCTCAAGGTTCAAGCTGGGCTCGATTAGAGTGGTTTTATTTTCTTATCATGGGTTAAGTTCACTTTAACTTCTTGATCTAATTTACTAGTTGATATGTTCAGTATTTTAAAAATTTATAGCTCAAAAGTCTTGTATAGTTTATAAGTTGAGCTTGAACATGTATGAGAAGCTCTTTAATTTCTCCAACGTGGTTGAACTTGTGCGTGTTTCTAATTCGGAACGTTTTGATCTTTTATGGAAAAGTGGCTTGCCCATTATGATTTTGAATTATTTTGTACAACTTTGGGAGTTTATAGACCTCGTCAAACAATTTTTTAAAGTAATGACTAAGTTGAAGGATTAAAGCCTTCACTTTTTTATCTCTTTAAAACTTAATTCGCCAACGAATTCTAAAAGTTGAAAGGTCCATTAGAATGGTGGGTCTAATCAGTTAGTGTTCCAATACTACTCTCATCTTCCTCTCATCACCCATATCATTCTCTCATTCATCTTCTTCAGCTCAGTTTCTTACTCACCCAAACCGAAAAACCTTTACTTTATCACACCCAAACATTGTTCAAAAAATGTTTGAGTTTTCAAAAACATCCCAAACTTTTTCTAAGCACGGAGTTTTAAAAAATGTGAAGGTTTAAACTTCAAAAGTTCTTGTTTCAAATCTAAACACTCATTTCAATTGTATTTATATTAGAAAGGGTTATGGGCTATGGCCCATGCTCATCTAAGATATTAACATGATTTGCAAATAGAACATGGGTTCAGATTCTAAAAATATGTTTTCAATTTCTAGACAAAAAATATATTTTTTGAGTTTCTTTAAAATATTAAAATGAAGAATAAGTTTTTTTGATAAAGAAAATATGAGGTTCTATAGTTTATGGAAATGCAAGTATGTTAAATAATTGTATTTAATTTTAAGGGTTTACTTAGTATGTGAGAATTAAATTCTTATTCGGAATTGTATTTCCAACTAATTCAGATAAAAGAATATAGTATAGAGCAAAACTATACTTTATTCTCTTCATATAATCAAAACAAATTCAATGTTTAAGTTGTGTGAATAATTATAGAGCAAAACTATAACTTAAATTAAATTTCCTTTATTTGGCATTGGTGTCCATGATGATAATATGGTATGGTGGTGTGGAAAGTTGAGACGTAGTGGCAACTGCTATTTAGAGTTGTGTTATTTTATTGTGTTATCTCTTTATATGTATCAATGACACTTATAATTAAAATATTTGAAAATAATAATTAATTACCTAGAAATAGAGTTAAATCATATTCACATATTTTGATTACTTGTGCCCATATAAGCACGTATATATAAGTTTTTTTTTCATTTTTAGTTGTGGAATTATAATTCTTACTATTAAAAGTAAGAATTAAAAACGATTTAAATTCTATTTTTATTCTTTCAAATTGTCTCTTTAAATTGTGTTCTAATTCTTAAAATCTTCTTAGAATTTTATGGTCTAATTCGAATCTCAAGCCTTATAATAAATAAAAAATCTCAAACCCCCATACTCAATTCCAAACCTCACATGAGCTATAGTTAACAAGAATTGTGAATAGCATTACATAGCATATACAAAGAAGTGGCAAAAGAAGGTTGGTTCAATAAGTCATTAGTCATGAATAACTATCATTTTATGTCCTTGATAAAGTTTGAAAATGTGCCTTGGATTGGAAAAAACTTCATTCACTCTAACTTTTTTTAAAATGGTAGAAAAAAGAAAAGGAAAAAACAAGGTCATGATTGCACTTCACTAAAGAAAATAGAGAAAAGACAAAAAAACCACTAATAAGATCTATATGCTCATTGAAAGAACTAATCCTTAGTGCATCAGCCAAAGCTGAAGAAGACATTCATTTGTATTTGTAGATGAAAGATCTCAAATCACAAAACGTGGGGTCTATAGTACGTTAAGGTTAACTTTTGTTTGTGGTTCACAATTAAAAGAGAAAAGCCAATAACAAAAAAAAAATAGAGAGAAAAGCCCGAAACAAAAACGGAATATTTAGTAATTCTCTTTTATTTGAGTGAGATTGACATTATTAATCAATTTTCTTTTTAAAAATTAGGAAAATGCATAAAACCTCACTAAATTTTATATTTTTCTCAAATAGATATCATAAACTATTTTTCTTCCTAATTACATTTTGGAATTTATTATTTTAGTAAAATTAGTCTATATATAAAGATATTGTTAAATTATTAATAGAGCAACAAATAAACAATTATTATCAAACTCACAATAGTAATAATGCAGGTTAGTCAGCTTCGATGGCAGAAGAAAACTGCCATTAAAATACCAATTGAACAAGAAGAAGAGGATAAGTAAATTAAAATTTTAAAAGTGGTTAATGGAGCAATAAATAAATAAATAAATATATATGTATAATAGTGATCTAAGAGACGATGTTAATACAAAATATCTTTGGTTAAAAAAATTATTGTTATTAATTTAATATTATCTTTATGAAGAGACAGATTTATTAACAATTAAAGTTTAATGAATAATTAGAATGAGTCATAAGGTGGTCGCATAATTAAGGTGAAAAGTTTAAGCAATAAAATGATAGGAAGATTGAGAATTCGAGTCTCACTCATTATCAATAATAACAATTCATAATGACTACTTGCAAAAGACATAAAATGTAGTGTATTTTAATAAATTTTCAATTAAAATTATAAAAACATGGAGAATACTAACAAATATCTCTAAGACATTATTTAAAAGGACAAAATGGTTATTTTGTATTAAAAATGATTAGTTTAACATATTGAACATTGTGAAGCTTGGTTTTCTAACATTAACTTACTCCTTTTATAATCTCTAATAAGTGATCAAAACCCTAAAAATACCTACTCATTAACAAAACCCTAAAAATACCAATCTTTAATTATTTACTTTGCATATTAGAGTTCAATTTACGATGTATAATTTCTTAAAGAAAAAGAAATTAAATAGATTTATGGAACTTTCAATTTTCATGCATACTTGAGTTGGGCCAATTTTCTAGCCTTTCCATTTGCTATGCTTACTCTTCTCCGGACAATTGCACATTGTATAGACAAACGTGATGTACAAGTAGGGTTTTTTGAATTGCCTAGTGTTTATGTTTTATGTTATGTCCAATCAAGGCTACACATTTATATTAATATTGGCTAGTGAGAATGGTTCCTATACCCACTAGCTATGTTCTATTCTATCACCAAGTGTCATTTTCCATCAATTTGTGATAACATGGAACTAAAACCATACACAAATGAGAAAAAAAATGCATGTGCTTAATATATTTATATATTATAATTCCATCACTTACTATTTATATTTAATTATCATCAATTCTTTAAAATATAATAAAACAAATGAATGGTGTATGATATACTGATTGTATATAGATATTTACATTAACAATGTGTATATATTTAACTCTATACAAATTTATGATGATAGATAAGTTGAAACATTGAGATCAAGACAACCCTCTCAAAGTGCCTCACCCTCAGGCAACATTGTCAACTCTTATAGGGACTTTGTGTGTCTATTTTGCTAGTATTCAATTCTTAAAAACCTTTTGATATATATGTGTATCTGAATGTTTATTGAAAACCAAATTGTAAGACAAATATCAAGAACAACTAAAAATGGAATGCAAGTGTCCTCTACGTACATCACATTATTACATCATATTTGTGTATTTAACTTCATCATCCGGCTACAAAACAAATGTGGGTGATTGAAGTGTCCAATTTATATTAGTTCAACCTTCACTATCTTGCGTTCATAACGTTTATTTAAATTGGTTGAGAATTACTAATTCATTAATAACCCTAACAAATTTAATTATTTTTTAATCTTGCAACAAAACTAATTAAATGGAGTTTGAGTACATCAAAATCAGCAACAACAAAAAAAGTGAGGAAGCACGAGACAAATTTGTTGGGAGATTTTCATCTATGGGGTGTATCATTTTTTTATGGGCTAAGTAAAAGAAGAATATAAGTGAGTTTGACACCACATCTTGACCCAAAACTTTAAGGCATTAGGTTTATGGGTCCATATACTTATATGCTCTTTAACTCATTCACTTTTGCACAATGTGGAACTTCTTCATTCACAATCGGAATATCCAACATCTCCCCTTAAGTGTGAGTTACTCTTCTTTGAATATTGGATACACTAGAGCTCATCTCTCTATCTACTTGCATCACTTTTGGCTTATCCTTTCATCAATGAAACACCCCACCTTGACCTCTCTCATCATGAAGAGTTTCAACAGAAGGATCCATCGCGAATGCATCAACCATTTGTCGCTTTAATACTTTGTTCAGCCATCCAACAACCGGCTCTTGATACCACTTGTTGGGAGATCTTCATCCATTGGATGTATCATTCTTCCACGCGTTAAGTGAAGAAACATATAAGTGGGTTTGATACAACATTTTGGCCCAAAACCTTAAGACATTAAGTCTATAGATTCATCTACTTATATGTTATTTAATTCATCCACTTTTGTATAATGTATGACTTCTTCATTCACACTTGGAATACCCAACAAAACTAAAACAACAATAATATTGTTTATAAAATAACTTTGCACATTAAAATTTGATAATCTTTTTTTGAAGAAATGGTGATCCCATAATTTCTTTTTTTAGTATTTTCCTTTTTTTCTTCAAAAAGGAATATGCCAAGCTCATATCTACACAATTATATATAAAAAATATTTATTGTAGAGGGTTTTTCTCCTTGAGTTGTTATATACCCTCTCCATTTTTTTTTATGAAAATTGTTAACAAGTACCGTCCTTAAGGAAGACAATAAGAGAAAACTTTATCGGAAATCTAAACCCTAGTTTTTGTTGTAGTGTCCTAAAGGGGTTGCTGACATTCCTTTTCTTTTTATCTGTCTTTCACTATTAATGAATAAGAATTAAGAAAGCTATCAAATTAAATAGTCCCGATAATAAGTAGAAATAATTACATCTAAATAATCATTTTCTCTCACTTATTAAATCCCATAGATAAATAAGAAGAAGAAGAAAATTAAAAATTTACTACTTTTAATTTCTAAGAGCATCACAATGGTGGGAAAAAAATGGAAAACAAAATTAGAAGATAGAGAAGTAATCAATATTAATGTGAAAAATAAATATATAGTAGGTTTGTGATATCCATTTAAGAATGAAAATATAGTTGTATTATTGGAGATGATTTTGACTTGAGTTATTTAAATTATTGAAATGTGTAAACAAATATAAAATAATCAGTGGACTCATTTAAGAATATAAAAAAATGAATTGCACGTGAATGTTGTAAGCCATCAAATATATCAGAAAATACTTTTCTAAAGCATTAAATAAAAAATAATGGAAAAGTAACTTGAAATTTGCATACAAAGGAGTCCGTGATACCATATTCCCATGCGATGTAAAGTCATAATGTTTTCTATTATGATCATCTCCATTAATAAAGAGGTAAGTGATCATTTTTGTACTTAAACATAGAAATAAAATGTCATATTAATATATTTTAAGGGTAAAAGTGTTCAAATCATATTATATAATTTCTTATCTACAAATAGTTATCTTAAATCCAAAGCATGTAAACCACATTTGCTCAATATAACTATTCCTTTTTTAAATATTTTTTACCAACCAAAATTGTTTCTATATATTTGCCTCTTTAAAAAATAAGATAATATTAATGTATATTTTTGCAATCTTAATTAATAAGATGCCAACAAATAGCAAAGTAGTATAATATTATATAAATTAAATACAAATAAATATATTGATTATATCTTTATTAATTTGTGCTCGAAAAACCTTAAAAGACAATAGAGAAATATTTTAATATTTATTTATAACAATAAAGGTGATATGCAAAATTGTAGGAACTGATTAAGTTAATGAGTCATTTTATAAAGCTATAAAATAGGTTAGTGGAGCAAAGGTCTAGACAAGATATGTGTATTACTTAAAATCAAATTGATTATATCTCAAGGAGATCAGTTGTGAATACAATATACTTGCTATGATAATTGATGAAGAGATAATAATCGGAGCAAATAGATTTATACATGATTTTCATTTATCTAGGAGAATACATGTGATAACTTCTCACATGGGCATTATGAAAAACTCTACATAAAAAAAGATTTCAGATTATCAACATTTGAGTAATCAATAATATGTATAATAAAGTCGAGACCAATGTGAAAATATAAAAATGTGGCCACGAAATATTTCATTATTGCTATATGATTACACCTATGGTACATGAACTCATACTTGTTTATATTGATTGTAGATATGTTTGGTGAACATGTTCAAGAATTGGTGTTATACTATATGTTATTTTGCATATATATTGTAGTTAGAGATTTGTAAGAGGGATTAAATGTGAATCTAGAAATATTGAAACCAACTTTAAATTATATGACTTTTGTATAAGTCAAGGTAAGATGAAATACATGGAGTGTTAGTATAAATTAAAGAGGGGTGAGTCCAATTTATAAATGGAGATGTAAACCAAGAAAAACATAGGCAAAAATATTGATTATTTGAAAATCAACCTTTTTGTCAATAATTTATAATAATATATCATATCGTTATTTTATTCATTTAGTGCACCCCACTTGATAGACTAAAATTTCGTTTTTATGGTACCTTTACATACACTTAAATATTAACTTTTTTTTGCTACATACACTTAAATATTAACTGAGGTAATAAGTAATAACTAATTCATTGTCTACTTTAAGAGGGTCTCTATATCATAACCCACCATCATCATGTCTTAAATATGTTTGCGTCTACTTTTGGTACTTATTCATAGACAATTTACAAAGCGTGTTCCTCTAGCTACTAGCATCGTGCATAAAAGATTGTTAGGTTTTAAAATTAAAGGAAGTGGGTTTACGCTTTTATTTTAGTGCTTAGCTTTTCCTCTCTACTCGGTCCCCGCTTTCATTATTGATATTATTATTATATTTGGTTTAAAGTTGTATCCAATTATTAACCTTGAAAAGGATGTTCCTTTGCCTATCTTCAGTATTACCCCTTAAGATAATATATTTTTTTTAATTAAGACAATATCAGGAACAACACATGTATTTTTATCTATGTGACATTTGAGAAGGAATCTTGATGGCATAGATTTATTGTTTGTATGGTGTGGCAGGATCACCTATAATTTTTTTATCAGAAAAATATGTATACATTTATAATGTAAAAATTTTCAATATTGTTATTTCATTATTTATATTTATTCATCATTAATTTATATGGATAATACATAAATATTAAACTTTTTACATTAGTTAAATAATTAAATTAATTGAAATATGAAGTAAGAAATTATATTTTCTAACCAATAAATAGATGTTTTCCCAATGTCATGAGTAACAAATAATAGAATCAAAACCATTTACTGATGGAAGATATGGTTGGTGACAACACGTAATCTCTGTGTGAGTACCTTTCATAAGACAAAAATCAATGATCACACCTGTATGGAACACTGGCACATATGAATATGTCTCATTATTCGTATTCAAGGGTTTAAGTTGCGCCAAGACCATGAAAAGCATCATGTGCAAATATAATGTTGTTGATGTGATTGGAATTATGTTATGAAGACCGTTAAAATCATAATATTATGGTTTCAACTGTGATGATGATGAACCCAAATTTAAAGTTCTGCTTACATTCTCGTATAAATGTCATATAATTATGTTAATGATATTTTCTAATGAAATTCTTTGTAAATTCACGTTATCTAGATTAATATATGTATATTAAACATTATCTTATTGTACATGTTCAATCATTATTTATACATTAATAATTATGGTAAAAATAATATGCAAAATTGGGTCCGTGGAAAAATGATTTTTCCCAAGCCAACTTCTCAACTAAAAAGGTGGGAGCAGATTTTGAAAAGGGAATGATTTGTGATTATTTTAAGTTAGTATTATTGGGATAAAATTTCCCGTGATCTACATTTCTTATGATGAATAACAATTATTAACCCGTGACTCTAACAAACATAAGGAGAACATTTTTCATAAGCATTGCTATTAAAATTGCATTAAAAAATGATTCAACCCAAAAAAAATGTATTGACAAAATTTATATCATTAAGTTCATTTGAAACTAACAATTTTCTATCTGTTTGTGAGTTAAATTTTGAAGGAAAAATAAAATAAAAATAAAACATTTAAGAGTCATTAAATACACTTGTAAGACAACTAACAAATTATCTATTTTCCTCTATTACCCTCAAAATTAAACTCACGAATAAATTCTAAATACAGTCGGAATTACATGGAAACAGCTATTGCCATGTCACTTTCCAATTGGTCAAAACGTTGCCCAAGAGTTTTTCATCACTCACATGGTTGTGCTTTGTACCTTTTGAGTGTGAGCGCTTTTACTTTTCCCGAAATAATTAAGTATAGTATCCACCGAACCTGAAATTCTTTTGTTGCAGTAATTTGCTCTTTATTCTCTTTAAGTGGGTTTTAAGCGTCGCTAGAAAATTTTCTATCCTAAATTTTCTCTCTATTAAACATATAAGATTCATATTAAGAGAATAGTTATTGGTAAACCCAAGTTAAGTTTTTAAAGAAAGTTGTTAGATTATGGGCCTGTCCCGTAAGGGCCGGTAGTTTCATTAGTAATAATAGGACAAGCACAGATGTTTAAACTACATGGCCATGACCCAAAGATAGATGCACGAAATATAGTGCAAAATTGGAAATTCAGTAGAAACTAGACCCCCAAGAAAGATAAGAAGCAAAGGCATTAGAAATTTTTATGTATGTATTATGTGGACAAAAAGAAGTTTGATATTGGAAAAGAAGGGCTCAGTTGAAGCGTATATAAGTGGTAAAGTTCATACACCTGATATGATGTTAAGTCTACTTATATGATTATTTGCTTAACCTATTTGTTGAAGATCTCTAGTTGCTTTAGCCTCTCACGTTTCTTGGAAATTGTATTCGGGCAAAAGGTTTGTTTGAGATAGGTATTAGAGATGATAATTATTTGTGGATTGATACATGTGTGGATCCCTTATAAGCTTATGTCGAAAGTATTATAGTTATTGAAGGCTAGACAGAGTTTCCATTTAATTGATGGCAACAATAATACAAGTTATTGATTAATTATTTATTTATTTTTGTTTTCTCTTTCCTTACCAAATTGTTTTTGCCCAAGTTAGATTTATAAATCATTTTTATAAATAATGGATATGGAAAGCAATGTCTGTGCTCTGCATATCTTTTTCCAAGAAAAGAGTAACTCATACGCAAAGTTAACTAATTCAGTTAATCAGTCTCCCTAGGCTTTGCACATTATATATGATTTGTTCGAAAAAAATGCTTTCTGATGGAATAAATAAGATTTATTTTGGAAGCCATTTTGGTTGATCCCATACGTTTTACCAAAATAAATTCAAAACTTAAAAACAAGATCCAATGCAAAATTTACTTAACTTTACAGAGCCATGTTGAATTTTAAAATGGAAAGATCTACGAGTGAAGGAAACCTTAGGCATGCATAGAAATCATTTTACTAATATTGAATATTGATCATGAGAATGTCGGCAACGCCAAACTTTCTGTTATTTATTTATTTTGAAAAAACTTTGATACCCTTTTTGTCTTTTTAGATTATGGAAGATCATATTCACAATCTAAGAGTCATGTGTGAATTATCATTTGAGTGCCCAATCCTACTTACTTCTTACCCATTTTAGAATTATATAAGTACACACTCATTGAACTCTCTATTATAGCCTTACAATGATGTGTTACATTACCAACCAAACCTAAAGTTTTTTTGTCAAATATTATAATTACTTGTTCATAACACCAAACGCTAACGCCAATATAATAATGACCCAATTCAAAGGACATGTCCATGAACAATAATTTCGGTTTTGAGCTAAACTTTTGACAATTGTGGAGTTAGGGTCACATTTATGCTAGCTTCTAAAACTTCTAATAATTTATAATCAAACCCCCATAAGTTTTAAAAGGTATTTTCACCAAACTCAGTATGGGGTAGTTGGATTTGGAGCATGGGGTTAATGCCATTAGAGGAATTCTCAGCATGTTAATGCAAAGTGCTTGAAAAAGCATCAACAACACGAGTAGCAGTTAGTTAGGTTATCTGCCTATAGAAGGCAGTTAAAAAATAAATAGGTGGTGTAATGTTTGGGTATAGGATACTAGGGTTTAAGGGATTGTGAGAGAATAGTATATGGTGTGTTTGGTAGTGTTGGAAAAATTAAATTATGAATTTATGATTATATAATATGTGAGATTGTAACCTGATAAAAAATAACTCATCCTATTTGAGGCATTAGAAAATTGTTCTTTAATAAGTTTATTTTATAATTTAAGCTCCTCACCCAAATATGGATGATGATTCTTCTGCATGTTTAAGTACTGCACTATAAGGAGATACTCTTTTTATTAGCATTTTCATATGATACTTGTTAGGTCTGTTATCAGTTGGCCCTTGCTACGAGGCAAATCCATTATTACATATTAATTCATAAAGTATTAAAAATAAAATATTATGATCAACTTATGTAATTTTGTACATGTCTCGTATAATCCTATTTATTATTTTAGGCAATGAAAAAGAGAAAATAATAATACTAATAATTATAAAACATAATTCAAGATAAGTACACACATTTAAAATGTTAATTAAACACAAATTGTTTTACTTAAATACAAATAATTCAAAAGGAACATATAATCCAGGCATGTCAAGTATCTAAGGTATCTCCATCAATTTCAATTAGGCCAATTGAACGGCAGGTTTTAATATCTCCAATTTTAATTATTTATATACCCAAAATCATAAATTTGAACCTGACTCATTGCGATTATTATTTATGGCCGTGATTTTAGATACTCATTGCCATCCTCATACCCAAACAAGCTTAAATTATAAAAGCATCTTATAGTCCAAAATTTTCAGAAGGAAGCTCTACCAAGCATATAGGATTATAAAAGATTTCACGTAGTGTTATTTTTTCGTTATCTTTGGGCTAGAATCATGACTGTTTTCTATGGACTTGGAGTTTGTTATCATGTTTTCTCTTGTATCAACGTGTCATGTATTTCTTTGTTTCTAGTAAGGTCATGTAAATAGGAAATGATGGTTGTCCCAACCACCGGTATCAATATTGGATAGGATGAAATGAGTCTAAAATTTTATAAGTGAAAAAAACGCATAAAATTATTACATGGAAGTTTTTGTTAACCATGTGATATACTCTTCATTCTTCTCATAACTCTAGAGCAATATGACCACCCCTGTTATTGGAGCTTTCAATATCTTTATACTAATTTTCTTGCTATTCAATGAAAAGTATTTAATAAATAGAAAAACAATTAAATATTCTAACTTAAGTTGCTAGAGGGGTATGACATCAACTTGAAGTGTTTGATTTCTTTTTTTACGCTAATGTCAAACTCAGTAACTTGCACTCTCCCCATCACTATAAAAAATATAAGAGAGTTGTTTTAAAATATTATAATTATTCATTTAACTTGCTTTGGGAGAGTAATAAATTCTCTCCCACAAAATAGGAAACATGATCTCTTTATATGTGTAATCACCAGCACTATGTAAATGAGAGCATAAACAGAAACCATAACCATTATTCTTAAAGTTGTTTTCAATAGAATGAGAACATTTACAATATAAAATCTTTATTTTTATTTGGGTCTTACATATTATTTTATAATTTATTAAAACTAAAAAACAATAACAAAATATACTTTTTCTGACAATGACAAATATCATTCTGATTCTTATTTGGATCTCACAATATCTACATTTTTCACACAACATCTACTTATCTCCTTATCTCCTTATTTTTCTTTGGCTAAGAACAACAAAGAATTGTTCTTGTTTAAGAACAAAAAACAGAAAATAAGAATGACACAATGAAGAACAGAGTAAAAATGTTCTTATTCTATTCTGTTAAGAGCAACCTTAAGAACAATCATTGTGGTTGCTCTAAGAACATTCTTACTCCATTCTATAATGTGACATTCTTATTTTATGAATTCTATTTTTAAATAAGAACCATGATAGAGACATAAAAACAAGTAGAAATAACGAAAAATGTAGATGTTTAGTGATGTGAAACCTAAATAAGAGTAAGAATGATGTTTGTGAGTGTGGAAAAATAAGATTTTATTATTATTTTATAGGGAGTTGTAATAAATTATAAAATAATATATGAGACTCAAATATGAATGAAGATATTGTTTGATATTTTGGTTGCTCTACTATTTTACCTTCAAGGTAGGCGGGAGCACATCTGTTGTTCCACATTACTATATGTACCATTACTTCTAATTGGTTTGAAAAAAATTATTTCAGTAAAAATTATAACTATTAAATATTTTTCTAGCCAATTATATCTCTTGACATATAAAATGACATAAATGAGAGTGATACAACAAATGCGGACATAAGGTAAGTGTGATCTATACCTTTTTGTTACTCGTGTGACGGGGTAACACTTTTGGAGTAAATAGTGTAGTCACTTGTCACTCTAATCTTGAATAATTTAAAAAGTATATTTGTCAATCAGTTTAATCCTTTGTGAAGAACTAACCCTATAAAAATTGACTATTCAGTCAAAACTTTTCCATCATAAAGAAGTGTACCGAGACTTTATTCCTCGTGTGAAACTAAAAAGTCAGTTTGTGGGGTGCAATATTTAAAAAAGTCCCACCCAATGTCCCATGATGGTTATTATTCTTTAATTACATTTGGATGCTAAAAGCATGGGTCAACTTGAGAGACTCGAATTGAAGAGAAGGCTTTTCATCTTTTTGGTGCTTTACTTTAGAGTCATAGTAATAAGATATGATTACATGATTATCACTTTTAACAACATCTCACATGGGGTTGGAAAGAGATAGGAGTAGTATTCGGTTATTCAACTTTTGCTCGTGAGCTAGCTGTAACCCAGTGGTGTCAAATTTATCTATGCCATAAAATGTTTTTCATAAGCATCCTGCAATAAACATAATTATATTCGAGTCAAGAACATTTATAAATATATGGGATTAACTCTCTCAACATATTTTTTTTATCCACAAGACTCAAACTCAATACCTTACTTACTTAAGAAGAATCAAGTATGTACCACTTGAACCAACATTTGTTGGTTATATATGTCATTTATGAAAGCTCCATTAGTGCTTCTCTATAATAATACTAAATAAATGCCATATAATTTCATCTACATTTCTTAAATTATACGTGAATAAATAAGAAGACGCCCCCTTCGTGAGTATAAGAAAATTAGATATATCCAACATTATTCAGGGTGAGTCTATTTTCAATTGTGGCCTCATAGAAAAAATTTAATAGGTATATCATCACTATGTTGAAACTTCCCCATAAATGTAGATATAAAAAATAGTAGGTAAATAATTTAAAGCTTAATTTTTATGTATTACTGATATATATTTTTACATTGTTAGTTTTTGTTCTTAAACTCATATATGACCTATAAGGTAATTATTTCAAAAGTTGGAGATTTTAAATTTAGGGTTGATGTCAAGAAAACATTAAATTACGTGTTGATGATGCATGTTTGGTTGAGAATACCTATATGTTCTGAATGATTAATGCATGGTATAAAATATTCGTAATACTTGATGTAAAAGAATTCTATAGGAAACCCTAGTTATTGATGTTGCTTTTATAATAAAGATAAAAATATCATTAAATTATATCTAAAAATAAATATATCACATTATATCATATTTTTCTTTATACTTTCATATATATATTCTCCAATATTGGAAAGAATTCGGATTTATTCGTGATGAAGATACATTTCTAACCCAAAACTTTTTTGTTTTTTGTGAAAATGTATTTTGTAATGTCAGACAGATTGTTTGGAAGCTTACCCTTACATAATAGAACCATAAATCCACCATGGATTTACAAACTATATTCAATATTTATGTTTGGCTAGTGTTGAATTTGAAATGGATGAGAATTCAAAGAAAAAGGAAGATTAATCAAAAGAGGGTATGATTTATTGGGCATTTGAATTTGACATGTAGCAGTAGGAGGTGTGGAAATGGAAATGCAGGACTTTGACAGAAGAACGAATATATCTATCTATCTATCTATCCTTGGTAAAAGTGAAAGGGATGTGTGGATACATAAAAAGACGAGAAAATCTATTAAGAAATCTGAATGTGGTCTCAGGCTTCAGAAAAGAGAGACAAATGGAGGGTTTAGATTTGTTGTAGATGGGAAGTTGCAGAAAGATAGAGAGAGAAAAACATCAGATAAGACAAAAGAAAAGAGGGGGTAAGGTAATTGGAGGATAGACTGTTATAAACAGCATGTTCGTTACTATCATTTCCTATCTTATTACAACAAAAAAGACAAAAAGGTCAACTTCTTACCATTTATCATTTACCACTTAGTTTTTTATGTTGTTAGGGATAAATGAATGTCTTATTATTAGCATGGCTACATACATTTCATTTCTATCGGTCCATGTTCTTATTTGAGAAAAATATGAACATAATGATAATGTATATGTTTTATATACTATTATTATATTATCTATTATTGATGTTTAATTATTGTTGACTTTCTCAAAAGGTAATCCAAATGAATGATAAATAATGAAGCAAATGTATATAAATTTTTACACTCTTAGTACATAGATTTTACACTCTTCTTATTTTATGGTATCAGATATTAAGTTTTATATATTTTATTTTAAAGAATTAGAATGACTATTTTATACGAATGAAGATTTTAAAACTTACTCCACATCCTAGCCATAATTTACAGGGAAATCAAATAGTTTAGATCTACTCGCTAGCTCAAACTATTGAATTTCTCTAAAATTGATAGGTAGGATGTGGAATAAGTTTTAAAAATTAAATTTTGGAATAAGTGAATCCTCTCCTTGGAAGTATTTTGTATTGTAATTTTTTATTGGGTGTACTTATATTATAATTTTTTATATTTATTATAATATTCAATTTAAGATAGTGAGATATGTAATTAATATATTGGTGGTGGTTAGATATTGATGATGTATATTAAAATACATTTTTTTGATGATAAGGCTAATTATATCAACTTTTAAAAAAATAAATATATTACTTCAATAGTAAATATAAACATTTCTTTTTAATCAATACGATATATATTTTATTATTACATTTACCTTTCTGGCAAGAGTGTGGTATAAAGAGATGAAAACATGTCAAACTCCACATGAAGTATTTTGAATATATAAGGTTATATATACACTTTAACAAATTATTAAATGATGTGAAAATGGACTAAAATAAATTTATTTAATCCAAAAGGAAATAATGAAATATGAGATGGAAAATAAGACAAATAAATAAGCATATGTTTGGAAAATAAAAAAAGTCTAATTTGTATTTAATTTTTATAACATTAAAAGATTTAGAATAAAATTAATATATCAAAAGATATGAAATAGAAGAAATAACACGCTAAATAATCAATGACCATTTAAACAAAAAAATTATATCTTTGAAAACAAAAATACTAGACATCTACATTACTTAATAATATTCACATGTCCTTTATGCTTATCTTATTGTTACATTGACTATCTCTATATTTAAAAAATGAATTTGATATGGATATGGATATTTAAAATATAAGAAGTACCTGATGTCGTGAAGGTAAATAATATGAAACGTCAATATAATTTTGTCTTGTAGTGTTTCGACTCTACGTATTTGAATAATATGTGATTAATTACTTTGATCACTTATCTTTTCCTACCACGTGATTTTAATTCATTTATTTTTATTATATATATATATATTGTAGCCCTTTAACTTTGGAACTCACGTACCATTACTCTCATCCATTTCCATTGGTTAAGTCATGAATGAACTTATTTATGTGGCTAAGAACAATCAATTTAGTGTACAAGTATATCAATGACAAAAAACTTACCCGTGGGTAGATGTGGAAATACATATAATGGGCATCCGCAATAATAGCTTATGGACGGGAGCGGGTTTTGTGATACCCGCCCCGCAGGTACTCGCAAATTTATATATTTAGTTTTTAGTTAAATTTTTATATATATTTATTATTCTCTTAAGATTATATATCATATACTTTATTATTATTTCATAATAAATTACACATATTTGTCTATGATAATAAACTTATCATATAAATATCATATTATTCAAACAATAATTATTTTTACATATTAATTATTACAAATTATATAAATAGGTACCCGTAAATACGCATTATCCACACGGGTAGCATGGGAAAGCACTACCTGCACCCATTGTCATCCCTATTCAAGTAAGCTGATAAAAATATTAACTAAGCTTGGAGATTGGTGATGCCTTAATAAAGGATGGAGGGAGAAATGGTATACCAACTAATACTTAAAGTAATGATATATATTTCTGTCAATTCCGACTAAAAAATCACATATATTATTTATAAGTCAATTATTAATATATAAAGTATTAGTTTAAAAAAGTTTAATAAGTGGAAATATCATTATCATGATACTTAATATTAATTCAACCCTTCTAGCTTGTCTCTAAGACGTCAGCTAGCCATAAAAGAAACTTATACAGCTTAATTAACTGAAAGATATGTGGAGGGACTAACAATAAATAACTTAAAAAGTTGCAACAGTTAATGTCAAAAAATGTTCATACTAAAATAGCAAAAATATAAAAGATGTGGGGAGTAAAAATAAAATTAATAGGAAAATATAACATTTTATATTGTCGTTGAAATATTCACAATTCATTTTTAATTATTATTAATATTTAAATTTAAATAATACAAATTAAGAGTAAACGATAAATTAACTGTATATCAATATTTATATTAAAAATGGAAGAATATTACAAACAGTAGTTAGAGATTAATCTCTTTCACAATGTTAAGATTATTGAAATTAGTTTTATCTGTGTAAAATCTTTTTTTGACCTACACCAATTTAACGCACTCCAACAACTTAGATATCATTTGTCAACTTGTGATGCTAAGAGCTGGATTAGAAAGGTAATGTATATAGTTTTTTATAAAATATATAAATTTTTTCTTAACATAATCAACTTGAGGAGTGAATAACATATATAGTTTTTTTCATTTATTTAAAGAGGACAATATATGTATAGTTTACCATCACTAAGATATTACCACTCCTTGTAACAGCACACGGTTAATGTTGTGACTTTAATAGGCTAATATATTGTAAACATAATTTGGGATGTCTCTAAAAATATCCAACAACAAAATAATATTACAAATAAAATAATCAAAGATATAAGGTAACTAGTTGGTTTAATCCAAACCATTTTTCAATACACATTAAAAAAATGGATTATGGAGAAATCAATTTAACCTAGACTGACTTCTCTACATAATTAAAAAAATTAGACCATTAAGTCAGTTTAACACTTTAATCAAAACTAACTACTCAAAACAACTATTAAAAATTGAGTCATGGAAAAATCGGTCTATAAAAAATTAAAATAAAAGGAGATATTGAATAGTGTGACAAAGGATTTTAGGAAATAAATATTTGGCTAATTGGCTGATTTAAAAAAAACTATTGCAATAAATTTCCCCAAATTAATGGTAAGTTGATTTTTAACAAACCAAGAAAAGGCCAAGCAAGGTGTGTTAAATTGGCACCGTGAAAAGGTTCACAAATCGCTTTCAAAGGCAAATGGCACATAACTGAATCAAGTTAAGCATTTGGTACAAATACACATGTGTTATCTTCATAATTTACCACTACAAGACTAGCATGACATTGAATTCCTTTGTCTGAAACAATGATATTTCTTTCCTTTTAACCTACCATATATGCTCATTTATTACTATACCTCAGCATATAACCCCCTGAAAATAAAAGTAAAAAAAATAGCACTTTTCTTTCTTCTTATTTTTTCTGCCTATTTAATGTGGCCTTTTGTTATGCTTTGGGTGGAAAGTACCAATGGAGGAATAACATTAAATGGGTTGGGTTGTCAAAAACCAAACTCCAATTTAGGTCACTCAAGCCCATGCCTATCAAGCACTTGTCTTTGGGGTTACCTAATTTGAATGGCAAAACAAAAACAAAATACAGTAGCAGCATTATTTGACCTAACAATTCTCAACCAAATAAAAGATCCTCTATTAAACTACCTGATATAGACAGTCTCTGCTAATTTAATTTCATAACAAATCTATATACAAATATTCATTCATATTTGCTTTTTATATTTTTTACAATTTTATTGTTGGTAGATTTTCGTCGTTTTTTTACTACCCACTCTCTTATATTCAAATATATTTTTAGTGTGTGAAAGATATTTATATGTTAACAACTAACCTTTTTGAATAAGAAAAAGATAATGAAAGTGGAGTATAATTTGAGATATCAAATTGTTACACACAAAAAAATACCATATCAGGTCTAGTATTGATATGTGTTTTTGGAACCCACTGTTGAACGGTTTGGGTAATGCGTAATGAAGTACTCATATATGTAGATAGTGGACTCGCTATTCTTTTCTCTTTATATATAACAACATAAAATTATGCTAATCATAATTGCCCTGTTATATTATATTGTTAATCTATAATTGTAACATTATGTTAATTAGTAAATATAATTGTTATATTGTTAACTAGTGATGTTATCTTGTTAATTCATATTTGTGATGTAATGTTATTATATTGACTAAATAGTTGTTACTAAAAATTTCTATGTTTAAGGAATGACTCTGTTTTTATGTTGATTTGAGTAGAAAGAGTTGTTTATTCTCTTTCAATTGCAATTGCATAAATTACTCATAACTATTTTTATTATTTACTTAGATTTGGGGTACTCCGAATCCGTTGGGTGCCCAAAGAACTACAGATAACATACCCTGCAAGTATACATACGAGTTTAAGGTGTATCGAATTAAAAAATGAAGCATCTATACGAGTCTAGACTATACACTACTAGGACCCATATAAACTCATTATCATCTCAAAATATTTTTTACACGCAATTGCAGTTGTACGAACTTTTTTAGAAAACAAATATATTATCTATCAATATATCAAACCTTGCTGAGCTGAGAATTTTGTATTGTTTTGAAAAAATACTTCAAAACTTAGCATCATTAACATACCAAAAATTCATAAAATAATTTTAAAACATTAAATAGAGAAGATGATAGTTGATGGAATGATGGTTGATAGTAGATAGCTTGATGTGAATTGCGAAGGAAAACAAACAAGAAGTACCACAAGATTTTCGTTCTTTTATTGCAGATCTGTTTAATTTGTAGTTTTTACACATAATTAATACTAATAAATTAGTATTAAAATGATTAAAAACACTAATTGCGAGAATCGCGGTTTACGTATCATTTTCACGTAAAATCTGATATCAACTTTTTTTATCGTTTTCAATGCAGATCTTATCTACGAAAGATTCATTATTTATGGACTCTAATCACCATTAAATGAATTGCTTTCCAGATAATCAAAATCCAGCTGGGTAGAAAGACTACCAAGAAAAAGATGAATTATATTTTTATAAAATAGTTTTTATACCAAAGGGATGGGGTCGGTAGGTAGGAGGGTTTATAATTGATTATTAATTTTGCATCTAGAAAGCAATTGAAAATATAAGAAATAATCTATTAGCTAAATCATCTAATAGGTATTTAAAGTAAAAGAATATATGTATTTAAATCACATTGTTTAAGTCTCTATCTCAAAATTAATTAATAATGAAGAAAAAATATAATTAACTATTAGACAATACATACAAGATGTTAATCTAGATCCTGTAAGATCTTTAAAATAATTAAAGATTTGATTCATAGAAATAATATTTGTTAGAAGAGACACTCATACACCTAAAAGATATTAATTCTTTATTAAAATAATGAACGTATACAATTAGTAATATTAAAAAACTATTACATAGTAGAATATGTGAAATTTAATTCCAATAAATAATAATTTAAAACCGTAATAAGTAGAGAAATAGTAACATAAAATAAATATTTAATATCTGAATTATCCATGTCATGTTCAACAAAGTATGAGAATGTCATCACCCATGTGCAGGGTTGCTTTTAGTTCTGTGCTGTGTACTTTTGGAATAGAGTCATCAACAGTAACAGGACGTGTCCAGTTTCATAGCGACCGTCCATGCCCATAGGGGAGACCCACAGTACAGAGGTAGGGGCTTGTAGGCTGCTGCCGTGAACCTATGATATTTGGAGCATTTCGATACTAAATACTAAGTTTATTTATAGTTTATTATAATTTCCTATCAAATAAAAATAACTTCGTTTTTTCTACATATGATAGTAAACATAATTGTAATTATTATTTGGGTCACATAACCTATTATATTCTTAAATAAACATATATATTTTGTATTTTATCTCATTCTTCTTATTTAAGAATATAATTCTTTAAATAAAAATGCTACCATGAAGAACATAGTAAAAATGCTCTTTATAATGAATCTTAAAGAACCACTTTTCTCATGTCACAAATCAATTTTATTGTATTTAGTGTGGTTAAATTTTAGTAATGTTATTCCTTTTTGAAGTCTTTTTAATCAAGATACTTCATTAGTTTCGAAGTTGAATTTTGAAGTGGAAAAATGATAAATAAAAAGTTTGAAAGTCATCTCATACTATGAAGCATAGATACGGATACGTGTATCGAATACGATACGATGACACACATTTTTTCTAAAATGTAGGATACGATACGTTCAAGGATACACGTATAAATTAATAAAAATTACATAAAATATGATAAAATTATAAGTGTAAATCATCTTCTTCTCTCCTAACCTCTTTCTTCTCTTCTCTGTTAAGAAATAAAGGTAAGCCCTTTATTTATCTTCTCTATTAATACTCACACATCATCTTCTCTTTATAAACATACTAAGCGAAAAGAAACTAAGAAGTAAGAAATGTAAGCCTTTTTCTATTTCCTCTTCACAACTTACCTATGGTGGTAGAGGCAGTAACACTAAGCACCGACCGGCGACATTATGGATCGGAAAGTACCAGGTCAATGTGGTGTGATAGTAAGTTGGTATGATGTGACCTTTAAATAAGTGAGTGTTTATTGAAAACAAATCTATCTTATCATAAAAACGAATCTATATATCGTATATTTTATTGAATCCGATACATGTCTTGATATTTTTTTTATTTTTTTTATTTTTGGATACTCTACGGACACGTATCCTTCGCGAATCTGAGCGTATCCGTGTCGGATACGTGTCAGACACCGACACGCGAGAGTATTTGGCGAATCCGTACTTCATAGATCTCATAATTATATTTCATGACTCCCAACATTTTTATTTTTTTCTTTCCTATCCAAAATCTAACTCGCTCAAACAATCCCTTAGTTGCTTCACTTTTTCTCTTATTGATGAGTGTTGTTTATGTCACAAAAACAGAAGCACATCATTGTTACTTGTGATAAAATTACTTAATTATATGGTAAATGTTTGATGACATTACTCTTTCGTCGTGAATTCAAGAAATGTCATAAGCTAAAATTTTGTCACGTCATAACCAAATAAATAAAATCTAGCTTATCAAATTGTGGATCGAGCTCCCAAAGCTAGTGACAGAACATGACTTAGTTAACAATTATGAGACTATAGACTTTTACCATATGATTGTCACACCGCTACAATAGTATAGATATCCTCTACTATAAGATTGTCACACGACTTGAATAGTGCAGACCTTTGATACATAGTTGAACATGTCGTTTGAACACATGGCTACCGTCTTAGTGAAGAGGTACCATAGAGAGAGAGAAGAACAAGAGAAAGAACATAAACAGAATAACCTTTTGTATTGATTGAATGTAAAAACTTGATCGAATGATTTGAGCAAGAACCCTTAATATACAAAAGTTTCCGAAAAGGGAAACACTACCTAATTAACAAAACTGTGTGAAACATAAATAAAAGGAAAGAAAGGAAAATGAGCGTGAAAGGCAAAGCCCAATGCAAAAAGGAAAGAAAACTAAAAGCATGAAATTTCCAATATCCTAGGAGACAATCACGACCAATAATGAAGGCAATGATAATCAATTCCTTTTCATCCCCCCTCAAGTTGGGAGATGAATATCCAGAAGCCCCAACTTGGATAAGAAACCATGGAAGGAAGAAGAACGATGTGGTTTTGTAAAGACATCAACTAGTTGTTGAGAACAAGAGATGGGAAGAAGATGAATGAGGCCTTGTTTGATCTTTTCTCTAACCACGTGACAATCTATCTCCATATGTTTCGTTCTTTCATGGAAGACATGATTATGAGCCAAATATATAGCTGATCGATTGTCACAGTAGACAAAAGTTGGCTTATGAAGAGGGAGTTGGAGATCATCAAACAAATACTTCAACCATTGAAGTTCAGTGACAAGACTTCCTAAAGCTCTGTATTCAACTTCGGTGGAGGAACGACTAACATTGTTTTGCTTTTTGGTTTCCTATTAGATTAGAGAAGTCCTAAGGAAAACACAATAACCTGTGAGAAATTTGTGTGTGTCTAAGTAACATGCCCAAACAGAATCAGCAAAGCCTGTGAGTGTGAGGTCATTGTTAGATGAGAAAAGGAGACCTTGTGCTGGTGCTGATTTGAGGTATCGAAGAACACGCATGACAGCTTTGTAGTGAGATTCCATGGGCTTGGCCATGAAGAGACCTAGTTGTTGGATTGCATACAAAATGTCAGGCCTTGATATTGTGAGATATATCAATCTCCCTACAAGTCTTGTGTAGCCGGATGGATCTTTGAATGGAGAGCCTTGATCTAATTGTAGTTTGATTGAAGGATCAAAGGGGTTTTTGGCAAGTTTAGATGCTAAACACCCTGATTCTTCAAGTAGGGATAAAGTATATTTCCTTTGGTTGAGGTGGATGCCTTGTTTGGATCTTGCAACTTCTAAACACAAAAAATATCTTAATGTGCCTAGATCTTTGATTTGAAATGATTGATGTGGAGTAGTCTTGACAAGTTGAATTTCTTTCAAGTTGTTGCCTATTAGAACCAAGTCATTGACATAGACAAGGATGATGGTGAATGAATTTGGAGATCTTTTAGTGAATTTGGCAGGATCAGTCCAGGGTTGGCTTCATGTACACCTTTTCATGTAAATTTCCATGTAGGAATACATTGTTGATGTCTAGTTGTTCTATGATCCTAGATTTTGCTGCTGCCACAGCCAAGACTACCCTGACAGTAGTGATCTTGACAACAGGAGAAAAAGTGTCAAAATAGTCAATACCTTCCATTTGAGTGTAACCTTTTGCAACTAGCTTTGCTTTGTGCCTTTCCAATTTGCCATCAACATTGTATTGGTTTTGTACACCCATTTGCAGGCAATTGGGTGTTTATCTTGAGGGAGTTCAATGAGGAACCAAGTATCATTGAATTTCAAGGCTTGGAGTTCCTTGTCCATTGCTTCTTGCCAACAAGGAATTTTTGAAGCTTGGAGATAAGTAGAAGGTTCTTGAATGGTTGATATGGAAAAGCTAAAATGTTTATATTGAGGAGAACATTGTGAGTAACAAATAACAGAGGATAATGGATATAGAGGATAAATGACCTCATATCTCCACATGAAGGATATCAAAAGGTTGATTAGTATGACTTGTACTAAGAGGAAATGGAAGTTTCTTCTGCTTAGACATATGACATATATCCAAGGGGAAGCAAAATTGTTTGTAATGGTTATACAGGGAAATTTTTTACCAAGCATTATCATTATAGACTTTGAAACATGTCCAAACCTCATGCGCCACAAACATTGTTCACTAATTATGTTAACACTAGTTTGAAAAGTACAAGAATTTGAAAGAAAATGGTAGTTTATTGTAGATTAACCACATATAAATCCTGCTGCATCATAACTGAACCAATCTTCTTGTTGAAATTGTTCTGCATAATGAGACATTGGTTTTAAGAAAAAATTAGATGACACTGAAGGCTAGTAATGAGTTTATAAAATGATATCAAATTAACTTGAAATTGTGGAACAAAGAGAACATCATAGAGTGTAAGAGTGTGACTGAGTTTGATAGTACCACAACTAATTGTGGAAACTTTGTCACCATTGGGTAAGGTGATCATGATAGGGGCAATGGTTCTTTGGTTGATAAAATTCTTTACATCATAAGTGATATGATCAGTGGCTCATGTGTCAAGAAGCTACCGAGAATAAAATTTACCTGAAGAATGAGTTATGTTGACAACAGAATTGATGTTGTGACTAAAATGTCTTCCATTTGCTCATTTGTGAAGCCTTTAGTGTTCATCTGTGATATCTGTCTATGATTTTGTGTTGTATCTTCAGGTGGATCATCAGGGGGAAAACATAGTGTGTTATTGATCACTTTATTGGACTGATTGTTAGATTGGTATCATGGTGGATATCCATGTTTAAGAAGACATGTCTCTATTGTATGATTGTTTCTTTCACAATAAGGGGAGAATTTGTTTCCTTGGCCTCCTCCTCTACCTCTGCTTCCAAGTCTGCCATTTCTGCTTGGATAATCTTGTTGTGAATTTGTAGAGAGAATGTGTGGCTCCATTCCTAAAGATAGTCCAACAGAAGAATGAAATTGTCTTTCTTGTTGTTTGAGTAAAGAGAATGCCTTACTAATAGTAGGAAGTGGATCTAGCAATATTATTTGTGATCTAACACCAACATACTCATCATTCTAGTCTTGCAAGAGCCGAATAACATAATATTGTTCTTTATATGTCTTCACATCTTCGATTGTTCCACATGAGCATGGTATATCACATTTGTAGTCGTTATTAGTCTAAAATTTTCTATTTCTTCCCACAATGTCTTTAATTCAGCGAAGTAGTCAGAGATTGATTGATTTCCTTGGCTTAGATGATAAAACTATATTTGTAATTCATAAATTCTAAACATGTCACGTTGTGAGTATCTTTCTTGTAGATCTTTCCACACATCAGCATCATTGTTCATCCATAAAATTGACTTAACAATTCCTGGCTCCACTGAATGTTGGAGCCAAGAAAGTATCATTGTGTTGCATGTGCTCCATGCTCCATACATTGTGTCATCTCAAGGTGGGCGAGGCAAGCATCCATCAATGAACTCAAGTTTATTTTTTGACTCCAGATCAAGTCTCATAGCACATGCCAAAAAATTGTGATTCTTCACATTCAAGGAAGGTGTAACTAGAACAAGGGCATGGTTCTCATTTGGGTATAGGTAGTAAGGGTTATTGTGAGGGTTAGCGAACGTGTTTTGATTCGCCATAGGTTTTCAAAATTTGAGCCTCTGTTTGTGAAGAATCAGAGGAGAATGATAAAGGTGTGAAGAGGAAGAAGAAAGGATGTGTTGGTGCAGCGGAAACAATCGTTGTGCAGCGTTGACCACAAGCAATCAAATAATGTGCATAGAATAAATAGAAGAGAAGAAACAAGAGAATTTGTTAACGGGGTTCGGCCAATTGTGCATACGTCCCTAGGAGCGTTGAGCGGCTACCAAGATCTTATTAGAGAATAAGGATTACAAACCCTAGCACACCCATGGGCCCACCTGCCCATGAGGTGTTTCTATTAGGTGCTTATATCTGGTGTACATTATAACAAGGGACTTGAGTTCAATATATAACATTGATATTCTACTCTATTCTACTTCTAATTCTAGGCAATGTGGGACTTCATATAATAACATATTTCAAACATCCCCAACAATCTCTACCTTGATTGAAATAGACGAATATTTCGCTCCTTAGGAAATCTACACAAGAATCTCCACCTTAGCGAATATATGACTCCACCTTGTTCAATGTCTAATTCTCTTTAATTGCTCCCCTAGAACATAGACCTTATGAGTATCATTGGCGATGTTATCAAGAGCCTAGCTATCCAAACTTATAGTGCAGCTTCCCATACCGCCATCAAATGGAACATGCCGCGTAGCCACATATTGCTAGGAAGTCTTTCGATATATTGGAACTTCTACACAAAAGTTCACCAACAATCATCCTCTTCAATACTCAGTCAAACTGAACCTTGGAAAGCCTCAACCGCTACCACCATTGTCTACTCCGCAAATCCTAGTTCAAAAGAACTATCATACTCCACCATAAGGAGTATACCCACAGCACACACCATGCATCAATGCTAACTAATGTCTGTGTCGCATACTTGCATCGAAGCCAATGCCCATGTCACACCTCTGCATTTCTACCAATGCTCGTGTTACAACTTGCATCAAAGCCAATGCCCATGTCACACCCTACATCAAAGTCAGCCATCGCCCTTGTGCTTTTGTGGATCTGCTAACAATTAATATCTTTCATTATGACGTCTCACACACGCCATTACAATATTCTCTTTCTCATCTCCAATGAGAACATTCTCTCAACATATGGAGAGATATTGTCAGCATCTAACTCAACACACGAGGCTTTATCTTTGCCATTACCTTTGACGCACCTTGTCTAGCCATCACGCCTTCACCCTCTTTAGTCATTATCTGATGTCTGGGCTAAGAGCCAACTACCAATTGGCTCTGATACCAATTGTTGGTGCAGCGGAAGCGATCATTGTGCAGTGTTGGCCACAAGCAATCAAATAATGTGCATAGAATAAATAGAAGAAAAGAAACAAGAGAATTTGTTAATGGGGTTCGACCAGTTATGCCTACGTCCCCGGGAGCGCTGAGCGGCTACCAAGATATTATTAGAGAATAAGGATTACAAACCCTAGCACACCCATGGGCCCACCTGCCCATGGGGTGTTTCTACTAGGTGCTTATATCTGGTACACATTATAACAAGGGACTTGAGTCCAATATATAACATTGATATTCTACTCTATTCTACTTCTAGGCAATGTGCGACTTCATATAATAACATATTTCAAACATCCCCAACAGGATGAGGAAGACGAATCAGAGCAATTCCTCTGATACCATCTTAGTGAAGAGGTACCATAGAGAGAGAAAGAAAAACAAGAGAGAGAGCATAAACTGAATAACCTTTTGTATTGAATGAATGTAAAAACGATTGAATGATGTGAGCAAGAACCCTTAATATACAAAAGTTTCCAAAAAGGGAGAAACTACCTAACTAACAAAACTGTGTGAAACAGAAATAAAAGGAAATAAAGGAAAATGGGTGTGAAAGGCAAAGCCCAATGCAAGAAAACTAAAAAATGAAGGCAATCACGACAAAAAATGACGAAAAATGAAGGCAATGATAATCAATTCCTTTTCATACCCACTATCATGGGGTGGACATACCTAATATATGACTATGACAAATGCGATATGTGTCAAAATGGTCCATCCTAGATAAAGCATTATCCAGACATAAGTACGGGCATGCCATAACATCCTCACATAGATAACGCTAGGGGTGAGCATGGTCGGGGTTGAGACAGGTTAAGGCTTGTCTTTACCCAACCCTAAATATTGGCCGAGTCATTTTTTGAACCCGAGCATAGACCTGAAGCTAACCCGAACCCTAAATATCGACTGAGTGAGCCTTTAAACCCGACCTGACCTAGACCCGACTAAATATCATACATACTCATTTTAGATAAAGTCTTCTTAATATTATTTATTATTATGAATATGTAATTTGATATATAAAATGATATATGTATATATATTTTTAATCATGTATATATGATGAATAATTTAGAGAATTAATAATATTTTCGACCAAAAAAGTGTTATTAATTTGTAAGTATTTGAATAGAAACACATATAAATATGATGAATGAATGATCATATGATTGGTCGGGCCGAGTCATGCTTAGTCTATACCCGATCCTAAATGTTGAATGGGTCTAATTTTTGTACCCGAACTCGGCCGCTTTAGACCCAACC
Organism: Lupinus angustifolius; assembly: GCF_001865875.1. Lineage (NCBI taxonomy): Eukaryota > Viridiplantae > Streptophyta > Magnoliopsida > Fabales > Fabaceae > Lupinus > Lupinus angustifolius. The sequence continues at coordinate 14,309,005 of NC_032017.1, read as the reverse complement.
CAAATCACACCTTATCATGATCTGGTCGTACCGGGTGAGCGGGTAAGATCGGGTCCTACACTTGTATAGGCAGACCAGACAGTCCACACTTGTATAGGCAGACCAGACACGACATGACAATTTGTCATGCTTATAACTTCTACCAGAGAATATATCATGCTCAGTTCATCTATAAATAGAGGAGACCCCTCATAAAAAAGTTTATACATTTAATTTTGACTTGAGTGTTAGAGTGTTTTACATATATTCACCCGGACAGGTCTAGAACAAAACTTGTCTGAATTTAGCACTCGAAACTGTTTCCAGCCTAACCATCACCATACCAAAGAACAATTAGGTTGAAATAATTTCTAGATGGTGTTCAACATTCAAATAGCCAAAAAATAAATTAAAATAAATCTCATGTTAGTATCGATATTAGATGAATGTATGATAATTATATTAACAAATATATGTAATTGATCCAATTTACCTTAAACATATGATTTAGTTTTGGCTTAAGGTAGAAGTCTTTAGATTTGAGTTGTTTTTTGTTTTGTTTTTAATTTGAAAGACGTCATTTGGTTGAGTTGACAAAATTTTATAGCGTGAAATCACTACTTGTACGCACATCAATACTTAACGTATTACATGATCAACTATGTTAATGTTAATACATAGGCGAAAACATGATGATTAACTAATTTTACATTACAAAAATTGATGACTAATGACAATTTAAATTTATTTATGACTAAATTGGTAAGATTGAAAAAACTAGAGAAAATGAAAATGAGTACTTACTCTATTAAAAAAACCGTTTGACATATAGCTAAATACACATAAAGTAGACAGAGGAGGGAAAATTTATGTGGGTAGTGTAGTTTGACTATACTATCTCACGTTTGGGGTAGCTTTTGAATTAATTACGGGAATGAGGTAGTTTTTGCGGATCTCGTGTATGGGGTCCACAATTTCACCAAAGTCGTGGATGGAAAATACGATTTCCGACCAATCTCGTGGACCATATCCACGATTTTCTTACACGGTGTCAGCCTTCCTATAAGTCGTACATCAGGGACAAGAGTTTCATGGCAATCTCGTGGACCCGGTACACGAGTTCCTTGCAATTCTCGTGGATCAAGGACATGAGATCCAAGTCATGTCTTGGATCCACGATATCCAAACAACATATAAGCATCTCGTCTCGACTCAAACCACACGAAGGAAGAAATCGTATGAGAAATATTTAGGGTAATTCATAATTGAAGACGTGTGATTATTGAAGATAACTAAAAAATCTTTTATTTTTCAGTTCATTTAATTGTGTTAATTTTATTAATGTTACTATATGTTTAAATGTAAATATCGTATGTTTATATTTTACTGTATGTTTATATGTAGATGACAATTTTAGAGATATTGTTAGTGATTTTAGTGATGAGGAGGATATTGAGCTATGTGATGATGATGATGATGATGTTCAGATTACCACTAGTGAACCAGTTAGCATAACATATGATACTCCTTAATATTTTTCGTTAGCATTGATTAATCAATCTGGACAAGATTTTCCATATCGAAGTACTCACATAAGTACTGATGTGGATAATGATCTCTTTGTTGGTATGCAATTTGAATCAAAGGAAACAACAATAAATGCTATAAAACAATTTCATATTAGGAATTCTGTTGATTACCATGTGGATGAGTCTAGGCCAAATAGATATGTTGCAAAATGTAAATATTATGGTGCAGGGTGTGAATGGAGACTTTAGGCATCGAAAAGTGTGAAGCGTGATATTTGGGAGATTAGAAAAATTAGTGGAAGATACACTTGTGTATCCACTAATATTTCTCAAGATCACACGAAATTGAACTCATCTTTCATCGCAAACTGCATTATTCAACTAGTATCAGAAGATCCTGGTATACCAATTAAAGCATTAGTTAAAGAGGTAGTCACTCATTTTGGTTATACGGTGACATATAGGAAGACTTGGACTGCTAAATAAATAGAAATATCCAAAATTTATAGTGATTGGGAGAGATCGTACAAGGAGTTACCTCGTTGGTTGAATGTTGTCCAATATTATGCACCATGCATAATTGTAAGATATTCAACATCTAACCATGAAGAACATAATACTTTAATTCTTGACTGGAAATTATACTGGAACATTGCTAATAGCTAGTTTGCAAGATGGTAATAGACGTATATTTCCAGTAGCATTTGTCATTGTGGAAGGAGAGACCAAAGAAGCATGAGAATGATTTTTCTACAATCTTTGGACATATGTTACCCCACAACCGAATATTTGTATAATATCACATAGGGGAACAGGTTTTTTGGGTGCACTTCATAATGAGCTCCTACAATGGTGTGATGCTCAATCTGTATATGGCATTCGTCATGTTGCTAGCAATTTCAACAAAGAGTTCCGAGATAGTGATATGAAAGAAGAAGTCATTGAAATGGGTATGTATTGAAATTTATGTGATTTATGTTAAATTCTTTGTTTATGTAATTATTGTTAATATTAATAAACTTGTTGTAGGGTATGAATTGATGCGGTCTCGATTCGAGCGAATGCTTGCTCTTTTGCGTCAAAAGAAATCGAGGGCAGTAACTTGGTTAGATAAGATCCCAAAAGAAAAATGGACACAATCATATGATGATGGGAGACGGATAAACAGATTATGGGCCAAATGATCCAAATTATCATTAATTTATTATTATTTCTTTTTTTATACTAATTTTTTTTATATATCAGTTTCTCTGGACCCCATATAGGAACAGTACCTATGTGGGCCCCATACCTGATATAGCCCGAGCACGTGTGCCACTCATCAGCTTTGTACTTGTTGAGTAGCATACTGCTGATCGGGTGATGAGACAGTTTGGTCTACAACAACTAGGGGTGACAATATGGGCGTGACCTGACGGGCTAGCCCATTTGGATATGTATTTTTAGCAGGATGGGCCGAGGTTTTTAGCCCAAAAACTCATTTTCCTTTCTTTCCCAAAAACCCAAAGGGAACATTCAACATCCTTTTGAAGTGTTTTGTTTGATAATGGAATAACAGAACACTTAAGTCAACATTGAAATGCTTAAGAAAAGCATAATAGAAACTCCAGATTCTAAAATACCAACAACAATAATCAACTTTTTGCTCAAAACAACATCTCTTGACAAATGCATAGAAACAAAACCAACCAAATCTATATTGTTGTATTGCATTTTGGCATATGCATTTTGGTATCCAATAGAAAGCTTGCAATTTGGCACTTGTGAAGCTTTTTTGTATTGCATTTTGGCATTTGCACTCGTATAAAAAATGTTATTATTGTATTGCATTTTGGCATCTGTGAACCTTTTTTATCTTGAGTTCACATTTGTTTCACCAAGTTATATAACAATGTTGGTGTTGGATATTTTATGGCATCTGATTATGTAACTACTTAACATGTGTCATTGCGTTTATAAATTGTCATTGTTAATAACTTGTATAATGTCACATGATGCTAACTTTATTTTGTTGTTATTTTGGAAAACATTTAATATGGAAGGTTCTGGTCATAATTCAAATCCTATTAATATTGACAATGAGATGGAAGATGTTGATGATGAGATTCAAGATCTCAATCAGTTGAATTTGGTAAGAGTTACAAATGACCTAAATCTCTAACTTCCAATGTATGGAAATCTTTCACCAAGATAGGAGTTGCAGATGACGGGATTGAGAGGGCTAAATGTAATGGTTGCAAAACTATATTTAAATGTGGGGCTAGTGATGGTAAAGACTATGGTACATCACATTTACATCGTCATAAAAGGATTATGTACTAAATTAAAACATGAACACATTGGTGAAATAGTTATGAATAAGGTAGGAAAGTTGATGTCTCGAAAGATTGACCAAATGGTGGTACATGACATGTTAGCTTGTGCAATCATTGAACATGATTTACCATTTAAATTTGTTGAGTTTAAGAGGATTAGATGCTTAATTAACTACTTGAATCCAAATTATATTCATGTTTCTAGAAATACGACTAAGGCTGATGTCATAAGAATCTACATAATAGAAAAGGATAGGCTTAAAAAAGAGATGTCTAGAATTCCTACTAGGATATCTCTAACTTCTGATTTGTGGATAGCTTGTACAACTGAGGGTTATATTTGTTTGACTGTTCATTATGTTGATTCAAATTGGAAACTAGCAAGTAAAATTATTAACTTTTGTCACATGCCTCCGCCTCATACTGGATCTGAATTGTCTAAGAAAATACTTGAATTTTTGAATGAATGGAGTATAGACAAAAATATTTTTTCTCTAACTTCAGATAATGCTTCCTCCAATGATGCCATGCAAGAACAATTGAAAAATAAGCTTATTGTGGAAAAATCATTGTTATGTGATGGACAATTCTTTCATGTGCGTTGTTCTGCACACATATTGAATCTAATTGTCCAAGAAGGTTTGAAGGTAGCTAGTGATACCTTGTATAAAATCAGGGAGAGCGTCAAGTATGTGAGGGGTTCAGAAGGTAGAATGCTCAAATTTAAGGTATGCATTGAGAAGATAGGTGGTGTTCATACTTTTGCTGGCTTGTGTCTAGATGTCCCTAAAAGGTGGAACTCTACTTATTTGATGTTTGAATCTTCTCTAAAATATAAGCATGTATTTGAAAAACTCCACATGTATGATGATAATTACAGGTTTTCTCCTTCAGTAGAAGAGTGGAAAAAAGCAGAAAAAATCCATGTGTTTTTGTTGCCTTTCTATTTTACCATAAATTTGATTTCTGACACATCTTATCCTACTTCCAACTTATATTTTATGCAAGTTTGGAAGATTCAATGTGTACTCCTTGATACTTTAAGAGATGAAGATGAAGTTTTGATGAGCATGGCTAATATGATGGAAAAGAAGTTTGAAAAATATTGGGATGATTATAGTATTGTGCTTGCAATGGGTGCAATTCTAGACCCAAGGATGAAGTTGGATACATTAAATTATTGTGTTGAAAGTTGATAATTCTACTTTTGAAACAAAGTTGCAGTTAGTTAAGCGAAAGTTGTGCATGCTATTTGAACAATACCGTAGCACAAGTGCTCCTACTTCTATGTAGACTATGACATCTAATGCTCATCAAAAGAAGGCTAAATTTCAAGACTTGGGTTGTGTTTGATGTAAGTATTTTATACCTTTATGAATTAATGGTTTAAATATTTAATGGTTTAATTATATATATTTACTATTAATATGTTTTATTTGTGACATATTTAATAGGAACTCGATAGGCACAAGACGCAACTTTCCACAAAACAGGAAAGTCACAACTTGATCTTTATTTGGAGGAGTTATCTTTAAATTTTAAAGATAATAATGATTTCGATGTGCTACAGTGGTGGAAAGAAAATCAAAGTCGATTTCCAGAGCTATCAATCATGACCCATGACTTGCTTTGTATTCCTATTACAATTGTTACATCTGAATCTGCATTAAGCATTAGTTCACATGTTCTTAACAAGTATAGAAGTCGACTTTTATCCAAAAATGTGGAAACTTTGATTTATGCTCAGAATTGGTTGAATGATTTTGTTTGTGAAGGTAATTTATTGTTTTTCGATGTAATTATTATTTATTTATTAGTTAATTATTTTTATAAGCATATATTAATTTAATCATGTACATAATAATGTAGATGATGAAGAAGAAAGAAGATTTGAAAGATGTTGATGATAGTAGTAATAGAAAAGTGGAGGCATCTTCTTCCAACAAAACATCTAATATTTAAAACTTAGAAGATAGAAGTTTTATTGTGAACTAGGAGTCTAAAAGTTTAAGACTATGATGGTTTGTTGTTTAGAATTTACAAGTTTTGAACTAAGATGGTATGTTATTGTGAGATTGTGGCTTTTGCTTGTGATTTTTTGTTTTAAAAGACATTTATGAGGCGTGGTGATTATTTAGTTTTGTCTAAAAGCTTTAATGTGTGTTTTGAAAAGAAAAAAAAACGGGTCAGCTCGCTGGCCTGCCAGCCCTGCCAAATATGGGTTGGGCTGACATTTTCAGCCATTTTAACAATAAGGGTCGCGTCGAGCCAGCCCACATTCTGACGGGTCAAAGGCGGGCCGGGCTGGCCCATATTGCCACCCCTAACAACAACCCATCATAGAAGATCTAATTAATCTGGAGAAACAACACAAGATGGATCTACGTGGGAAAAATGACTACAATTGGCCACAAAAGCATAACCATTGGATTCAAATTTGGAATAACCGAGAAATCTATGTGGTAAATGGTTTTTCCAATGACCACCCTTTGTATTAGTACTCGCAGTATATGCAGTGGTACTTACAAAAGACAAGGAAATACATATCTCCAGACAGAGCATATTCGGTCGGATCGGTAAGAATAAGAAATTTTCTAATTCTATTTTATTTTAAATTGTATTGACATATTCTAACATTCTAATTTTTTTCCACTTTTTTCAGTACAATTTTATTAAAATGATTCGGGATAGGTGTGCTCCTACAAATGTGTTTCCAAATCCATTGTAGTCATTGAATGACGTCTACCTAAACTGCAATGAGATGATGGAAGTGTTTGATCAACTACTTCCAACCGCCTCGAAGGAGGAATGCACCTGGATGTGAAACATCATCTCATACACGACATTAGGAATTTTTATTCTCGTTATGTTTTCTTTGATGTAATCATTTTCATATTCTTAATACAATTATCAATATTATTTCTATGAAATTGTCTTATTATTTCAATTTATGCATTTACGATAAATGTTAAAAAATATCAAAAACTTTAACCAAATTCCATAAAACTAACACTTTATTAAAATTATCATATTCAATTAAATTTTACAATTTTATTAAGCATATTATTTTTATACACTAAAGATCATAAATCTTAACTTATTTTAAAAAGCTCACACTATAATCAATAAAACAAACTCCTAAAACAATAAATGACAATACCATATTCGTGTAAAGGAGAAATTAAAAAATCACCATATCCCATCCAATCTCGTGCATGGTGTACACGACTATGGAAGTCATGCATGCTATACATGACTTCTCTTGAGGAGAAAGAGTGTAAGAAAATCGTGGGTCTGGTCCACGAGATTGATGTGAAATTGCATTTCTCATCCACGACTTTGATGAAATCGTGGACCCCATCCATGAGATCCGCAAAAACTACTCATTCCCGTAATTAATTCAAAAGCTACCTCAAACATGAGATAGTATAGTCAAATTACAGTACCTACATAAATTTTCCTACATAGGAGAGGTTATGTTGTTTGAACATAATAGTTGGTTTTATGGTGTCTAAAACTAAAAGTTACTCCTTCATCGGTCTACAGCTTTACTGGATATGAGTGTTTAATGAAAAAATCATATATTTTCTTACACATCGTTTTAAAATATAAAAAGTAACATATGTTATAAAATATTATTTTATTATAGGTGACATATATTACTATTTTATGGTGTAAAAGGATTTTACAAAAGTATTTTATAGTAGAGTTTGGTTAGAGAGACCCATTTCGCCAAAACCATGGTAATTAATGGGAAATGGAATTTCACATTGCATCGAAGAGAATTTGAAAAAAACAAACAAAAAAAGGTAACAAAAGTGAGTCAATAAAAGAAGCATAAAGAAGCTTGTGCCAATGGTGCAAAGGATAAACTATGTTGAGGGAAATGGGTATTTGCGTCAAAATAAAAATGCTTGCATGTGCCATTAGCACCTTGCTAACGATCCAACCCAAAACCACTTTACCCCACATGGATTTTGAAGATTTACCCACTTCTAAAGCTACCATACCATACGCTTTCTATACAAAACAGCTTTTGCAACTTCATCCGGAAGAACGATTATACCGGTACTTAGAGACAAATTTTTGTTTCTCCTTTTATTTTTTAATAACAAAAATATCATTTTATTGTAATTAAAATGATAAATATGATTTTTCAAGCATTTGCCTGATTCATTCACTTGGTGGTCCAACTTGTCAATTTTAACTGTTTCAAAGTTTTGATAAACCACTTATACCCCTAGCGGTTTTTGGTCCCAACATCTTAAAAGTGTTAATTACAGTTGTAACTGTGGTCCTATCTCATACCCTGTGCGTCCATATACCTCTCACAACTTCTATAAATTAAGTGCTACCCTTCACTAATTTTCCTCACAATTCTATATCACATTAGCTCTCACTAGTGTCAAGTCCAATCATTCACACCTCAACTTCAAAGTAACTATCTTTAACAATATTTCTTCATCATGTCAAATACAAAGTACACATTTTCTATCTAAATGTTGCCACTTACTACGTCTAATTTCATTTTATTTTGAATGTTTAGGGAAAATGGGTCTTATTGGTGTGCTCTTAGTAACTCTTCTCTCCATGTTCTCATCTGCTTATGGCTATGGAGGTTGGGTTAATGCACATGCTACCTTCTATGGAGGAAGTGATGCATCAGGGACAATGGGTATGCATTATTTTAAACATTATAATAAAAATTTAACTTTTTTTGGGTACTATCAAAAATATATTCATACATTTTATGAGTAAAAAATTAAATCTTTTCAGTTTGTGGCTACGTCTCCTCAACCAGTGTGGCTTACAGAAATCGAATCATTGAGATTAGACTAATCAATTTGCTTATTAATGAAATTTTGTGTAACTAGGTGGTGCTTGTGGATATGGGAACCTATATAGCCAAGGATATGGAACAAACACTGCTGCACTAAGCACAGCTTTGTTCAACAATGGATTAAGTTGTGGCTCATGCTATGAGATTAAGTGTGTGAGTGACCATAAGTGGTGTTTGGCTGGGTCCATTTTGGTTACTGCCACTAATTTCTGTCCACCAAACAATGCCTTGCCAAATAATGCAGGAGGGTGGTGTAACCCTCCTCAGCATCACTTTGATCTTGCTCAACCAGTTTTTCTTCGCATTGCTCAATATAGAGCTGGGATTGTGCCTGTTGCTTATAGAAGGTAATTTTTGTTTTCAGCTTTTGTTATTGTGAAATAGTAAAATAGGATGGTTCCTTTGTCATTTCCAACTTTTAGAAAAGGAATTTTCTTATCTTTGATTTACTGTATCACTTGTATTTGGAAGTTGCCCAACTTTCTTTGTTTGAGTGGTAAGTGAGTTTAACTACTTTCATGTTGGAGTGGGTATCTTTGCTAATCACTTCATGAAATAATAAAAAAAGGTGTAAATAGAAACTTCTCTAGAAATTATTTTTTTTATTTGTCATTGATTTAAATTTTTACCACTACTCCTCATAGAAAATTTTCTATCTTTATTTTTTACTTTGTCCTATATAACTTTTACTTATGAAATTATTATTTTATAATATTAAATTTTTGGAAGAAAAAAATATAATTGTCAAAATAATAGTATTACAGAAACTGGGGTCAGAATTGGCAACTTATAAGTAGTAATTGTCGTGTTTAACTTTTGTTTTTATATTTTAAAAGATCTAATGTCCCAACTACTCCTTTGGGTAGATATGAAAGTGAAGTAATTAGTCCTTGAAAATTAAAGGAGGATACTTTTTTTTAAAAAATAAATAACTAAGGTGTCTTTTCAATCTTCAATTATTTTGTTGCGCATTATACAGATAGGGTGAAAGATCTGCAGTCTATTCACCAATACGTATTTGTAGGAGTATATAGCATTTTCCTTTCAATAATGTGCTATGTGTTTAACAAAAGTGAACTTACCATTACTCAATATTATATTTTTGTTATTTGATAGCACTTAATGATAATAAAAATGTTAATTTTACAATAAAGTTAGTGTTTTTAACCAAATGTTAGTAACTAATCTTCTTGCCAATTTTGTGGGTATGTATAGGGTACCCTGCAGAAGAAGGGGAGGTATAAGGTTCACAATCAATGGCCATTCCTACTTCAACCTAGTCCTCATAACAAATGTTGGTGGTGCTGGTGATGTTCATGCTGTTGCCATCAAAGGTTCCAGAACAGGATGGTCCTCAATGTCAAGAAACTGGGGTCAGAATTGGCAGAACAACAATTATCTCAATGGCCAAACCCTGTCCTTTAAGGTTACCACCAGTGATGGCATTACTGTGGTCTCTTACAATGTTGCTCCAGCTGGCTGGTCCTTTGGCCAAACCTACACTGGTGCCCAATTCCCCTAGGAATGTCATATTCAAGTCCCAAGTCACATATTTTCATACACTAGATTATATAGTTGGTATAGCATATGTTATAATTTCCCATCCCAAATTTAAGTATTAGTATTAGTATTAGTATGACTCTATAGTATACTAAGGTATTAGATAGTATGCTACTTATTAAGGGGGGTCTAGAAAGTTTGAAGGGTCAATTTTAATCTGGCTCTTCATCATTTTAATTTGGTTGTGTTAATGCTCCTATTTTTTTAGTGTTTTCTTCATTGTTGGGGTCACTTTTTTCATCTCATGATTTTTGAAGCTTCTGCTGCTAAAAGGAGTCTAGTAGAGGTGAGTTTTTTTGTATTTTATTTTATATGTAATCTACCAAATAGGAAGAGGTGGACAATTGAACCACCCTCCATTAGGAGTGTTAGAAGCATTATTTGCTTACCAAAATGTTGTAAGCAGCATTGGCTGAATATGTTTTGGTTGTGTTTTGGAGACTACAAGTGTAGATTTTCCTATTTCTGTATGTAATGGAAATGAATTTACTAGTACTCTCTTATCATCTCATTTCCTACTGCCCAAGGTTACATTTATAATGTTTATCTACTTTGTTTATAAAAACTAAAAACTAAAGGATAATAAAAAGGATTATGTAAATGAGAGTTGATGGTAAAGAGGACAATTCTTATGACAAAACTTTGGACCACATATTAAGTTGGATGACAATTTTGGGCTATCCTTTCAGACCAGATGAATAGGATGATATCTATTGTTAACAGACATGATTTGTGATGGTCGACCCAGATAAATACAAACTTGGTTGTTGTTGTAAGACTAAGACTTACTCAAAATAAATCAATGGTTAAATTAATGATTGGCTAATGAGGAGTGTCAATTGATTCTATTGAGTGCTAATAGCACTATCCCTGCAAAAATGTGAGCTATATACATCATTCTTATTTCAATATGGATGAAACTGATTACCCTCTATTTCAATTCTCTATCTTTCTTTAATGTCCCAATAAGATTAGTATGAGACTCTTAATATCTAGAAGTCACACTAAAATTAATCCGAGTCTAAACAAAACTTTACTAAGAACCACAATTCTTGCCATTGAGACCAAGAGAAGTTGGTTTTTGTATTCAAGTTTAAAATCAACAAGGATCTTAAGGAAAATTAATGCTTTGGCCGAAATGTAAGTAAAAATAGACACCTATATATTACTGCACTTAAGGACTAGTAAAAATTCATTGATATCAAGTAAATTTGATTGATTTATGATATATATAAATGTTTTGGTTATCATGAGCTCATCCGGGAAAAGTTGTTTTTGGTAGAGCTAACACTTCAGCATCACATGCTTTCTTAGTTTTGGGTAAGGCTGGTAATTGGGTGGATATGTATGAATATGGATTTGGATTATAATGAATGAATGAAAAGTTATTTACTAATCCATATAAATTCATAAAATTACATTTCTAAATTATCCAATCTATCCAATAAATTCTAATCTATTCATTTCATCTATATATCTATTTTAATGGATTTGATGGATGAATATTCAATACTTTTTTTTAATTTGAACTAAAACATTTTTTTTGAAGGAAAAAATTCTTTTAAAAATTATTATTTAATAAAGCATTTTTAAAAATGTTTAAAAATATTTTTAAAAAGTGTTTTATTTTAAAAAACACTTTTAAAAATCTCAGTATTTAAATTTATTTGTGAAAGCTCTAAAAGACAATAGTGTAGGTGAGGTTAGAGATAACATAATGTGCAATCATATATTTCTTCTTCTACTCAATCATGACACAAAAATGTTATATCAATCCTTATTGAAATTTTTTGAAAGAATATTTTGACAAAAAAGATAATATAATTGAATGAATCATTTTATTAGAAAGAGAGTAGTTTATATTACCGGTATAGAAACTGGTTCGTTCTTGTCGGTCCAACCGGTAAATCGGTCTTAATATCGCTACGATACAACATTTATATTAGCCATATAATTATACTGGTAAAAACCGATCATACCGATCGGTTTTCAATTGAATCGTACTAGTCATACCCATTAGTTTCATTTAATTTTTTTTTATTGAAAATGATTTATTTTTACTAAAATATTGGAATCGATAGCCAAACACACAACTACTACATTTTTATACATCTAAAATATAGTCTACAATATACATTTTTAACAAGTGGTATAAATAAAAATAGTTATTGTCTTCTTTATTGATTTTTCAAGATTAATATTTGTATAATATATATATATTTAACTTCATCGGTGTGTGGTTTAATTAATGAACTACTGGTTGAACCATCGTAGGTTTATATTTTGCACTTTGGGTTTGGACAACAAAGTGGGTTTGCATGTTGCTTGATGGGGAAAAAATATTTTTGTTTTTATTTTTTTGGATGAATTGGATAACCCATGGATATCCATTGGAAATAATGGATTGATTTAGATGAATTTAATTTGAACGGATTTAGATGGATTATAGATTGTGATAATTTTGTCACCTCTAGTTTTATGTATGGCCTTGTCTTAGTTTGGGCCATTTGCAATTGAATATTATTTTATTGAACAAAGTTTGATGTGTGTGCAAGGTTACAGAACATAAGGAGTGGAGAAGAGTGGCATGTTTTGTGTTATTAGTAATTTTCACACCTAGAAGACAAGGTGAAAGCAGAAACAACCCAACATAACCTATTATTGGTAATTATTAAGATATATAATAACAATTTTGTGTCCTGGATTCAGCTCAATAAGCTAATGAGTGAAACAAGATAAGCCTAGGTGCTGTACTTGGAGAAAATACACTTTCAATATTACAGAACCTTAAATTTTTATGGCAAATTGGTTGGCTTTAATCCAATTGATCTTCAATGTACAGAGGCCATATTCTTCTCAGTATGTTAAAGCTCAAGAGATTTGTCATGAAGATGTATTTAGCACAAAATACAATAAAACTAACCTGATTTATTTTATAAGCAGTGAATAAATGTCAGCTTGTAATGAACAATGGGGAATGTCTAGATATGTTTTAGTGACTCAGTATACACATAACACAAGGAAGCTCATGCATTTAAAATATATAGTTTTTGGGATAAAAAATATACAAAAAAAAAAATTCAGTGGTGGCCATTACAATTTCTATTTATCTCTTGCAAGTTACTTACAATTCCTGTAGGCTACCAAAAGGTGCAAAAATTCAAAAGAAAATCATGCAGCATAAATGCCAAAAAAAATCTCCAAGAAAAAAGGTGCTACTATGTGAAACCAAAATGCACCTGAGGAAAACTGGCCTGGCCAAACAAATACTCTTCAAACATTGTAACAGCACAAGGACCTGAGGTGGAATTCCAATTATGGTGGTTAGAATCATAACTAGGCCGAGGCGGTTCGAAACTTGCATTCACATGATAATCTACATTGTTTTCATGTGGATTCATCTCTGCTGCAGGTTGTAACTTCATATCATTTAGTAAATTAAAGTTATATGGTTGGTATTGAAACTTCCCATTTAATTGTAGCCTCGCAGGAGCAGTGCTGCTCAAGTCACTAAGGACACCGTTTTCTTGGCCAGAATTCGAAATATCGGTTTTGGTACTCGAGCCAAGATAACTTGCATAACTTCCAAAAGAGGAGCTTGCAGAGCCCTCCACATCTCTAAGAAAGAAACAATCAATTTAAGAAGTTGAGTTAGGACTTGGAACATTTAACAGTCCTACTGAATATTTATAAAACATGTTATATAGGTTGTGTTATTAGTATGAAATGTGTCATACATAAGACAAAGTGTTTATAAGATCATTGATCATTTCCATTGATTTTTTATGATTTTGTTCTAATTAGACTATTCTTTACAACTAATTTCAGGTATATATGCATAGCTTAAACAAAGTCAGAGTACTAGTAAACAAAGAGTTTTGAATCATTGAATATATAACCTAAAAAACTCACCTATGGAGAAACAATTTTGAATCTTCAGGTAAAACCATATTTTGGCTATCACCATTAGCAATCCATGATAGAGATTGGAGATGCTGGTCACCACTCATTCTGAAGGGATTATGCATTTCATTGAACTGAGACAAAAAAATTTCAGTCATGTTTCCTGTTTCTATACTATTAGAACCAGTTTTCTTTCTAAGGGAACAGTTAAATACAACCTGAACAATTATATACCTGGTTATTACATTGCAGTGATACAAGTTGTTGCTTTTGCATATTTTCCTGCATTTTGAAATGATATAGAACCAAGAACTTAAAATAATCCATATAAAAGAAGTAAATTTTATTGAAGTTCATGAATCATAAATAAATTGTGTACTAACTTCAGAACATTGATTTTCCACTGAACCATGAAAAACTCACATTGCAAAGAAGCTCAGGAACAGGACAATGAACTTTAAATCTATACCTTACGATTTCGAATTTGATTAAGTGATTCCTTGAGTGAATTTTCCATTTGTTCCAATTGTTCCACATTACTGATTTTACCAATGTCAGTCCACTGGCTGCAGAATCCAACAACAAATATAGTTTCTAAGATAAAAGTTCAATTCTTGAAAGCGACACTTGTTGGGAGAGTGGAGAAGTGTATTATATAGCTAGTGAAATTAAAGGTTGGGGTAATAAATAATCGAAGAGTGTAATATCTATGCACTGTCAGTATAAAGATTTATACACACTCAGTACATCATTCACCGTTCATTTGTATTACTTTTTTGAAGAGTGAACGAATGATGATTAAATGTGATGCAATGACAGTGTATAAAACTCATACACTGTCAGTGCATACATTTTTTTCTCATAATCAAAACCACCTTAGTCTCTTGTTTCTTTCAGAAATCAAAGTCTGTAATACCCTGGATTGATTACTTAGGTCCTGCAAAAAACCTGTTAGTGTAAGATAAACATTTTATGAATAAATGAGGGAAACAATAGAGATGGTTTACCTCAATAGTTTGACTACTGCAACAACAAAAAGAACATTTCAGGGTCTCAACTTAGCAGAATAATTGGTTAAATTTACTTAATGTACAATTAAGTGGTGCTAGAATGGCATACCTTGTACCCAAAAATTCTTGCACATTTACATCATGGTCTAACTTCTTAAATGTTTTCTTCAGTGCCTAAACTCCCAAACAAAAAAAATTCATTAATAGGAATAAAGACAAGGAAACAATCTCAGATTTCAAGACACAAAAAAGAATGAGCTATAAGAAATGACTTACTTCAAGGCTCTCCAACTTCCTGTTGCAATTCAGTGGAATTTTTTAATCAAATTCTTGTATTTTCAGTAAAAAAGAATGCACAATAATTTGTTTTAAATGAAAGAATTTTAATTAAGTGTACCTTTTTGCTCTTTCATGTGGTGTCATTTGAGCAAACTTTGTGATAACCTCTTCAAAGTTACTACATCCACCAAAAGGGTGAGAGAACAATTAGACAAGGAATTCTAATCTTTTTGAAATAGTAATACTAATAGTAGTTTAAACAATATACAGAACTTTTTTAGCAAACATGCATAAGTATGTATAGCAAGCACATATATGACACTAAAAGCAAATATGAAACAAAAATGGAACATCAATCAAGGTTATGCTGCCATTTTTCTTGATGGTAAAGATGATTTTGTTTTACATACTGCTTCCTTGATCTTGGAGTAGAGATTTTCACCGGTTTTAGCCTTTATAGTAAGCCTAACCATCAATAAAAAGAATCAGAATACTCTTCAGTACACAGAGGGAAGTGTTGTGAAAAATCAAAGAAAAAACAAAATGTATTAACACTTAGCTTGTACCTTTTTATCTATAGTGAGATAAAACTTTTATCCTTAAAACTAAAAACAAAAACATAACTTCCCTCTTGAGTAGAGTATCTCTGTTTGAATAATAAAGATGCACTAATTGCAACTTCTGTTATGACCCTAATTTCCTGCCCACAAGGTTCAAGAAAGACATAAAAGGAAACATTAACCTCCACAACTAGCAATGAGTTTAGAAGTGAAGACACTTATATCCATTTTGACAATGTTTTCTGATTTAACATCAATATTCATGTCCTTGGATGCTCTAATAATAATTATGAAAACAGTGATTAATGATGATGACCCAATATGGTGAAAATAACCCATTTACATGATTCTAAACTATGTTTAATAAGGGATAGTTTGGATCAGAAATAGTACTATAATGAATGATATTCCTGATAATTTATCAAACCTATGGTTAATTTTGGGACACCAATAAAATGAATAAATAAGTACCTGCGCCTTCCCCTACATAATGAAGGTTTTCCACTTGGTGAGAACATGAGAAGTATAATATCAACGTCACATAGTATAGATAACTCAGAAGCTTTCTTAATGATTCCATTCTTTCTTTTAGCATAGGTTGCTTGACGGCCATTGGTGTTCTCCAATTTCTTTATCTTTAGCTTTACCCTGCCCATCCTACAAATCATAACCATCATATCATTACAAGGGTACCCTTCTGATATAGGGACTAAACTGTGTAGCAATTTTTGAAGATTTGTCATAAATACTAGATTACTCTTTTCGGATCAATGTATTCATTTACATTTTTCGACATGAACGTCACATGAGATTCATTAATATCAATAGGGTTATATGTACAACCAGATGTTACATCTTTGAGACAGTTTTTGACTCGTGAAAAATGTCACATTTAGTTGTATATATATCGCTTTTGAATTAAGATTTGCTCCGAAAGATCTCCACCTTTGCTTTCAAGAAAATATGCCAAACTTTACATGAGTAAAATCATGGGAAACATACATTAATTAGTGCTTCAGGAGCATATTATTATCACGTGAAAATTGATAGAGAAATTGGAAAACCACATGCATGTATTTGATTAAACCACTCATGTTCCATGCATATCCATACCCTTTTATCAACGTTTCAGTGTTGACAAGGAGATAGACAGAGGATATGAGCAAACTGAGAAAAATATTAGCAATAACAAAAAAAAGAATATGAAAAACAAAGAAATTAATGGTAGAATATAGAAAGAAAGTCATACAATGAAGTTAGAATGAATATGTAAAGGGAAGAGTAGAGAAAAGGTGAAAAACAATATAGTAAAAACGTGTGAAAGAGCAAAATGTTTGGGCAATGTGAGATTGAAAGAGAGAGAATGAGGTGTGAGTTTGCATGCATATGATAACAATATAACTTTGGTGGGTTACCTAAAATATCGTTCTATTATTAGGCGTGCTAGAGAATCGGGAACTCAAGAGCCTTTAGAGATTTTCACTACTTTGTAACGAGAGTATAAGTATGGATGCAAATCCTTAAAAAAAACAAAGGAAATATATCATGTAATGATATATTTATCCTTATAAATATAATATAATAATATATTTATCATTAAAATATGAAAAAATTGAAGTATTTGTTTATGGGAGATAATCCCTATTAGTGTAATGCATATCCTCCTAAATTTATGGATTCAATATTTTCTTCTCTTTCTTAATACATATATAGGTAAACTGAGTGACACTTAAGTAATATGTAAGTAAAAGTAAAGAAAAAATAACACACATTGACATTTATATTTTTTATTTAAAATGATATTACACTTTTATCCTTAAAATATAAAGGAAATTGTAACTTTTCTCTTCATTACTTGAGAGGATTCCTACTAATGTAAACCATAGAATTAAATACATAAGAAGTTAAAACTAAAACATATTTTATAATATATTTCAAAGTATAAACCATATAGAAAGTATACCAATTATATAAAACAGTTATTTCAAAAATGTATATTTCGGTTGGAAGTTGTTGGTTTTAGCATATAGGCCTAATCATTAAAGATATGCCATATACTACATCATAGCATAATATATAACTCAAAAATTACAAGACTGCATTAAGAACTTATAAAATCCTATGAAAATTATCAACATAACAGTATCACCAATTGCCAAAACTTTCCAACTTTTTCAATGTTGGTTTTTTTAATACTTTTCACAGTATGTCATCGATTGTTTTTAAATGACTCCACATAATATTTTTTTAGAAAAGATATATACGTTCATATATGAATTTTATGTATTGTCACTGCATTATCTATCATTCATTTTTAATCATTATTGATTCTCTTCAAAAAAAAAAATACAAATAAATAGTGAATGATATACTAACTATGTATAAATCTTTACCCTAACCGTAGATAAATATTACCTTTATTATTTTTTACATGATTTCATATTTCCAGATATTCTACATAGAAGTGTCAATAAATTGAATAACCTAAAATTAATTTGAGATTAATTGACTTAATGAATTTTTGTTCAATAATTAAATAAGTTAAACTTGAACAATAAATTGAAATTATTAAATAAATGAATTGAACTTAAGTAAAAGATGACTTAATTCATTAGATTTATAAACTGAATTGACTATATAATAATTATTGATCAACAAGTTCAAGCTAATGAGTCTAACCACAATGCTCGTAAATTTTAATTGAATCAAGCTCGAGCTGCATAATAGTTCAAGTCGAACTTGAGTTGAGTTTCAAATTGGACCAATCCTCATCGAATCAAATATAGTTAAGTCAAATTAGTCTTCATTCAACCTAATTGGGCCCATTGCGAAAGATATTTACAAAATATTAGAATTAACGGTTAACTATATAAATATTGTGAATAATTTATGAAAGAAGATGTCGGTTGGTTTAGTGGTTGTACCTTTAGACATTGAGTTTATGATTGTGGGTTTGATCCTGTGCTTAGGCTATCATCACTGTTTAGTTATTTATTGAACAGTTATGCTACATCTTCCCAACTCACATGGAAAGGGTAATAGTCCATAGTACCTAAAACTAAAAACAGTTTTATCATCATATTAAATATTAGATAATAAACTAATCTCTTTTTGAATATATGACTTCATTCAAATGAATATTAATTTCATAAATTACCCCTTGATTTTGGGTAGATAAGTAAACCAACTTACTATTTCCTTTTATCTCCTTTATCTTTGTTGGCACACAATGTTTGCCAACATCATTGGTTGTCTTGCTCAGTCTCACGCAAATGTCCACGACATGAACTTAGTCCAACTCACTCCCCATTTCCTCTTATCCCAAACTCCAATCTCCAAAAAACCATTCCAAAACCCTAATTTCAATCCCCCAAATAACATCTCTTCACGCCAGTCTCAACCTTCTTCTTTCTCCCAATTTCCCCATCAACCAACCACCCCCTCCTCCGACCGTGGCCTCCTTTTCCGGCAAAAATTTCAGTACCTCCAGAATCTCAACGTAAACCCAAACAAAGCCTTCGAACTAAACCCTAATCTTCGATCTTCCCCAATTTCAATCATCAAATCTGTCGAACAATGCCTCTTATCCATGGGAATCTCACGCTCCGAAATGGGTCGCGTTCTCGACATGCTCCCCGAGCTTCTTACCTTCGACCCCCACAACGATCTCTATCCCATTTTCGATTTCCTCTTAAATGAGGTTGAAATCCCTTATACCAATGTTAAAAAATCTATTCTGCGATGCCCCAGGTTATTGGTTTCCAGCGTTGAACTCCAATTGAGACCCGCCCTCTGTTTTTTGAGGGAATTAGGGTTTGTGGGTCCCCATTCCCTCACGTGCCAGAGCACGTTGCTCTTGGTTTCGAGTGTTGAGGGTACCCTCTTGCCCAAGATTGAGTTTTTGAAGGGGTTGGGGTTCACCCATGTGGAGGTGAAGAACATGGTTGTGAGGTCGCCTGGGTTGTTGACTTTTAGTATAGAGAATAATTTGGGACCAAAGGTTAAGTATTTCTTAGAGGAGATGAATGGGGATGTTGTGGAATTGAAGGGGTTTCCGCAGTATTTTTCGTTTAGTTTGGAAAGGAGGATTAAGCCGAGACATAGGATGTTGGTTGAGAATGAATTGCATCTTCCTTTGCGACAAATGTTGAAGGTTAGTGATGGCCGGTTTGAATCCTGGTTGTTTGAAATGAGGTTAAGGAAACTTGAGGGAATGGAGTTGGAGGGAGTGGAATAGTTTGTTGTAAATTTTGGTTCTTTTTTGAAACTGTATGATGAGCTTGTATGATGAGCTTGTATGATGAGCTGAGATTGAAATTGCAATGTTAGTTTTTTTAATTGATGTTAGAGAGAATGTGTTGCATGTGATTCATAGTAAACAAGATTTCTTCTTCAGAAATGAAAGGGAGATTTCTAGTCAAGTAGTTTTGTTCAATGTTGCTGCCAATTTGTAGTAGGCTTGGCTAGTGTCTACCCCATGAGTAAATGCACTTTGATTCTACTATCCTTGTCAGACCAATCATGTAATTTGTTTGGTATGCATGTCTGCACAATCTGGTTTAGTCTTTTGAAGCTTTAAAACCTGTAAAGAACATTGAGTAATTTCAGCTGCATCATTCCACTAAGATTCTGCTAAGGTGAATATTTCTCCAAATTTAATGCTGTTTTTGTATTTGAGTGGTGCTTCAAGATTTCTGAATGTTACTTTGCTGCAGTTGTGAAATGATGTAAATCTGTCTCAACTGTCACCTCTCTCTTTGGCTTAATATCAAATACTAATTGAATTGAATCACTGAAGTTGTGCAGAACAAAAATAAGGTGTTGCTGATAATAACTGACATAGACGTGGAAGAATATTTTCTGCAATATTTTTATTTTATTTAATATAATCCTCTGATGGTAGTTGAATAGTTTTTATTGTATGATGATGGAAAGTAACACTGATGAGTATGGTTATACTTCTTCCTTGGAATTTTGGTAGTTGAATAGTTGATATTGTATGATGTTTGAAAATAACACTAGCCTGTACATATGGTTATGTTTCTTCTTTGGAATTTGTTAGTTGAATAGTTGATATTGTGTGACGATGGAAAGTAACACGAGCAAGAACATATGGATATGTTTGGGAGCACATCTTCTGTCTACAAAATGTGTCACTTGTTATAGTTGGAAAATATATATTTAAGTTTAAAGTTTAATAATTAAATATTTTTCTGACCAATCACAAGTAATGTCAGATGGAGTAGTGAAGACTTTGTTTTGATTCTTGCTGCCAGCAATCATAGGATATATGTATCATTGTTAGCAGATACTAGCATGTTCCTTCTTGTGAGTTTTGATAACTCATGCTTGGACTTCAGTAGGCAGTATAAAGTTAGGAAGTTGAAAGATGAACTTCACACATGGACAAAAGTGAAGATTTGAAAATTACATTTAAGCATAAAGAAGAAAAATGTTAAAACAAGTTTTAAATATTATATCTTTTTAAATATTATATCCATCAATAAAGAATATTAATACACAGGTTGGATGATGTTTTATTAGATGGGTCATTAACTTCTTCAATATATTTTTAATGAATTATAAGTAAATTGGTTATCTATTTTTAACCAGTCAATTATATTTTAACATAGTGTATCCAAACTAGATATGTCAAAATGGGTAGGCTCGGTTGGGCCTGCTCACTAAAGCTCGAATGCTCATAGACCAGCCCGCCATAACCTGCAATCTGGGCGGGTTTGAGCTGCAAATTGATATATAAAATTATATCCGAGTTTTTTAGCCCAATCTAGTTAAGACCAAACTCTAAGTGGGCTAGCCTGAATCTGCAACAGGTTTTGACAGGTCTAGTCCAAACCATCTACTTACCTAGGAGGTAAGAGGAGATGCAACTGGACCCATAAATTCCCAAATCCGGTAAAATAACAATGTAATCTCACCCCAAAAATAGGCTCCAGGGTTCTAATCTCCATCCTACTACACTGTTGGAATCACAATGTCATAGCCCATATAATACTGATCAAATGAAACAACCCTATTTTTTTTAAATAACAATCTTAAAAACTTGTCCTTTTTTTAAATCTAAATGTGTCTTATTTTTTGAAGGTGAATGTGTCCATGGACACACAATAAAAACATTCTTAATATTAGATAGAGTTCATGTGGACCTCATTAAATAGAGAGTTGACACATGTGATTTAGTAAATCCAATCTAAAATCAACTTATAATAGAAAGTGTGTTGAAAAGTGCTACACATGTGTGTAGCTAATATTTCTCTTGATGCAAAATGGAATTTGACATAACACATTAAAAACTGAATAAATGTCATAATCTAACCCTCAGTGCTAATAGGCCAAATAAATAATCTTAGCATTACTACACTAATGGAGTGAATAGACTCAAAAAAGATAAGGCTGAAGCAAGAGGTGATCACTTACAACAAGTTTATTAGAAACCTTTGGATTCTAGTCCAAGAATCTGCTTTACTTTTTGTCTTTTCTCATTATTTTCCTAGTCTGACATATGTATGTACATCAAAGACATTTACTCAACATGTAATCTAAATCTTGAAAAACACCTGTTCACTTTTACAGGCTCAACATGGCATGTAAAGGAAGCTATAGTGCTAAACTACAATCCTGTTGTCCTAGAAACCCTGCATTGTATTTGGTCAATAATACAACTTATCATGCAGAAAAGCAAAAGCATTTCACCGCAGTGAGGTTTTACTGGTATGGCCTACTTCAAATTTGCATGTAGGTTGCTCACTGTAATTTTCCAACTAGGTCCTCTCATGGAAGATAAGAGACCTTGATAATGCTGCAGGGTTTGCATGCAACACTGGTGATGCTTCAACCACATGATTCTTGTTACCACCCTTGGATGATGGGAATGCCTTGAAAAGACCTCCTTCATTCTTGGCCCCTAGTGTTGACCATAAAGAACTCTTAGCAGCTTCACCAGGATCATCAATTCTTAGTGTCTTGGGAATCAAGACACTACTTTCTGAGTTGTTGTTGCTAATACTTTCTGTGCCAGGCTTTTCTTTCACTGAATTAGTTTGAGAGATGATGTTTCCATCCCTTGAGTGTTTTCCCAAAGTCGGTGAATTCGGGCTAGAACTAGTAATAGAGTGGGATTGAGGAGATATAGGGTGTACACTCCAAGTTGGTGGTGGCATAACATTAACACCCCAATATGCATGTGTAGGATAGAATGACATAGGATAACATGGTTGGGAAAATGGAGGAGGAGGCCATGCAGGGTTCCATGGATAAGGCCAAGGTGAAGAAGAACCTTGGAAGCATGGAAATTGAGGGAAACCTTGATGACTCTTATCCATTGGTTCATGTGAGCCACCATGCCCTTTGTTCTCAGATGAAGTTAAATCCAAAACAGAAGCTGCTACTAAGTTTTCACCCCCATTGTTATTATTATTAATTTCTTTTTTATCATAGCGAACGAAAACATTCTGGTTAGGTGCATGAAATCCATTTAGGACTATACCATTTTGTGCTTTCTCAGCAAGGCTCAAGACAGAAGTCATGGAATCACAAAGAGGAGAATCTGATCCAAAGGTCAAGACAGCTGCTCCATTTCCTAACGTACCATTGTGTAATCCGCCGAGTTTGGATGCTTGAAGGGCCTCAGGAACTATTATTTGGTGATAATGTTCGGCAGAAGATAGATAGCTTTTGTTCTTGCGGCGACCTGCGCCTACGGGAACATTTCTCATGGTTCCTCCAGAAGTCCAGTATCTCTGACACTTCTTACAGAAGTAACGGGGCTGGTTGACATTGTAATTGTTGTAGTAACAAAATTTAGTGTCCATGCTATTGCATCGCGGGCATGGAAGTATCTTGTCTGGTTTCTTTAGAGTTTTGTCTTGTGACACACTTGTCTCGCTTTGTTCTCCATTTTTAGAAGATTTCGCTAAAGAAGTCTCTTTTTCTGCAGAGGGAGTCTTTGGGTTCTCATAAGTACCTGAAGATGTGGGAGATTTTAAATCCTCTTTGGTTTGAAGTGTGGCTTCATCATCTTGATCTGTGGCAAGTTCTTTAGTTGATGGTTCCTGAAAATAATATACAATAATAATGACTATTACTTTCAATATGGCTACAAATGAAATTGCAAAACAGTTAGTGCAAAAAACTTCAATACATGGAGCATGGTATATGTCATTTAAGCAAACAACAGAGCTATGTTTATAAACTGATAACATGGTGTAATTGATTTTTTATGATTTTTAAATAATTATAGAAAAGGTTGATCATCATTGATCTTTTGATACTCTATTTGAAATTTGTTTGTTCTAGAGGCAAAAATTATTTTTCCTTAACTTAGTTATTTAGATTCAGCATAGGCATATCATGGAAATTTAAAGGGTAGAGTATCACAGAAATCCCATCATCAAGACAGGGGAGGAAACAGAGTCTTGATATGTTTTTTATCCTCCCTAGTCTATAAGGTTAATATGGCCTTGTGCCTTTGTGGATTATCAATAAAAACTTAGCTAGATGCAAAAGTATTGAAAAAGACCCTATAGAGCGAGTTTGTTTTATAAAGTAAGCAAGTAAATGTATATATACCTTAGGAAGTTGAGATCTGTTTGCATTTTATCATATTAATAGTATATGCACCCTTATATGATCACTTTATAGGAGGTTTATCCAAAATTATCCATGTGTGTTCTTAAATATGTGAAGCTATAAGGATACAAGTCTTAATATGATATGAGAGCCTTTATAAACAAGTAGCTTAAGATTTTATAAATGTAGACCCCCTTAAATTCTGAACAGAGAAAGTATTATAAGGTAAAAAGTGTGAAGAAAGAAATTTTGAGTATAAATTAATTCGATAAAACCAAAGTACTCTACAAATTCTGTGGACAAGTCTTAGTTAAAAACAGATAAGTAATTGAATATGTACAAATTGTCAAACCAAAATAAATTTTGGATCAAATTGAAGTCAACAAAAGCAACTTAGCAAGAGTTTGGTACAGCAAGAAATCCAATAAGAAATTTTAAAGCCGTCCATAAAGCTACAGAAATGAACTCAAAACAAAGGGGACTTTTGTTCTGTGTTGTTGAAGTTGCAAATCAACTAGTTTTGGATCAAAGTTTCCAAATATGAATCAGCTGAACTTGAAAAACCACTTTGGAGTACCAAAACAAAATCATCCATTAACAAATATAATTGACAAACAAATCAAAGCAAGCTCAACCACACAATATTATTCCCTATTCTTAAACTTAACATTCTGGGAAGAACTGGATCCAATTCCTCTAACAGTACCCCACAATAACCTGTGGCCACCACTTAACAATTTTTTTAAATAAATTCAGAAATTAAAAATAAATAAGTAAATTCATTAACCATATGTGATCATGCAAAACACTTTTTCTATTTTCAAACAAAAAAGTTCTCAAAACAAATGGCCATAGGAAATTGCAGTGAGCCTCAATTGATACCATAACTACAAGCAAACAATTTTATCAATATATGTAAAAGATAAAAAATTTGAATGAACCCATTAACAATTATGAGTTTCCAAATAAAGGGTATGTGTTAGATTTGCAAAACACACTAGCTAGTAACACATTAAAAAAAACATCATGGTACATACCTTATAAGTTTCTGCTTCATGTTCTGTTTCAGAGATCGCTTCACGTGGAGAGGATGAAGATGAAGGAGGACTATGATCTTGAGGTAGAAGAGAAGAAGCATGTTCAGAAGAAGAATCATTGGTGCTGTTGCTTGGCAGAGAAATAATTCTACCAAAAAGCCTTATGTTCTGGTCCTTCCTAATCTCATGCATTCTTTTGTTATATGAATATCTCTCTTCTTTTCTCTCTCTTGTCTATTTTGGCTCCTATACTTTCTCTTTCTTGAGCAAAAAGTGAATGAAAAAATGAGAGAAAATACATACACAAGTATATATAGAAATTGTTGTTGCTGTTTTTACAGTGCTGTGTTTTTTCTGTTTCTTTTCTCTGTTTAACTGGTCATGGTTTGGAACCAAAAATGGATAATAAAAAGGAATTTAGATTAATTGTCCCATTTTTAGTGATTTATTTATGTACCAAACCAACTAATAAGTGACATATAATAAAAATAAAAAATTATAAAAACATAAAATATTTTTTTATATTATTTAGTAGAATGTAATTGATTTAGAATAAAGATATATGAATTTTTTTTGGGACATGGGAATAACTGATAAAGAGAATGAATTGTGTTGTGTAACAGTTCATTAAAAAGGTTGGAAATTGGAAAGTTGGAATGCCACTTCAGCAAAGGTGAAAAAATTTGAGCCACAAGTTCTTGTGGCCTATGAGATCTTTGTGTGTTGTTGGATTCCCCACATTACTTAGAAAGATGATGCTGTTCTGTCCCACACTTTTTCATCCATGTCAGCGAACTTTAATTTCTTTCCAATCACACTATTCTACCTTTTTCCTCTTTGTTAGTCAAATAATCCACCAACCCTAGTTTCAGGGTTCAGACCCTAACCTTTTGATTTGAAATGTGTTTATGTATTTTGTTTCAAAAGTTTTTTTTTAAATGATGTAAATATGTGTTTATTTGTATACCAGACATCTCCAAAAGTTTTACCTATATTATAGTGGTTATTATTTTAATAGAAATAAGTTAATCTTTTTAAAT
Source organism: Lupinus angustifolius (assembly GCF_001865875.1). Classification (NCBI taxonomy): domain Eukaryota; kingdom Viridiplantae; phylum Streptophyta; class Magnoliopsida; order Fabales; family Fabaceae; genus Lupinus; species Lupinus angustifolius. Next base: position 14,282,364 of record NC_032017.1, on the reverse strand, counting down.
ATGAAAATTGGTAATGAATATAATTTTAAGCTAAATTTTAACAGGAGACAATAGCTAGAATAAATTGGTCATTTGTAGGTTTTGTATATAGAATTTGATTATGACATGTCGTATTTAAGCAACATTTCATTATAATTGTTTATACATTCTGCAACAAACCAAAATGAGCTTTTTTAATAAGTTATTATGGTTTTGCTTCCATTTATATTGTGTCACTCGTCATCTAAAGAATGACGACAATATCAATTTTGAACGTACTAGTATGACAATGATTGTGTTTTTTATAAGTTAATAGGAGAAATTGAAATCCAATTTTTGTTAGACTAATCAACAAGTTCTCTATCTCTTTATTATTTTCTTAAACATTTTCAAAACATACTGATATTACTAAAAATCGTCATTTATAAGTTTCGTATGATAATGATCGTTTTTTATAAATTAATGGAGATAAAATAAAGTATATTAATGTTAACTTTGATTTTTTTAAGTAGTTATAAATCGTCATTTATTGTGCAAACATATATATGTGTCAATGAGAATGATCATAAAGAAGAAATGATATAATTTTGTTTAATCTCATACAAAATTTTCTCATAATATAGTATATTATGAATCTAAGTTTGAATCGCGTAAAAATCAATGAATCTTCATTATTTTTTGTTCGTTATAAGATGCGTTAATAACTCTAATGAGAGATTGCTTAAATACACAAAACAAAAGAGAATGATGATATTATAATCAAATTCTATATGCAAATTTATAAATGAACAATTATTTATTGATAATGTATAATTAATTAATCGAGAGTAAATTACACGAACACCCCTTAAAGTTTAACTTAGTTACATTATATATATAAATTATGGGTGAGTTGTATAAATGCACAAAAAGGATGAGTGATTCTTTAATTTCACTAAAACTCATGAATGTAAATGTAATTTACTCTATTATATGATAGAATATTATATTGTTGTAGTTGATCTCATGGAAGACTTCTTATTGTGTTTAAATACATTTTTATTCCTTAAAAATATGTCAATATTTGTTTTGGTCTTTATTAATTTTGTTTTTCGGGTTTTAGGGTAAGTTTTATAAATATTTAATTTTTAGTTCCAATATAGAATTTAGGATAAATTAAGCAATGGTGAACAACAGAGTAAATATAATTTTTAAGTTTTAAATATGTGTTTATTTATCAATAAATATAATATATAATAACATATTATAGTATTGTTTAATCCATGTATTCATCTAGTAGAAATGTAGAATTAAGGTTTGATTGTTATTTGTTTTTATTCTTCAAAATATATCACCTTTTAGTTTTGGTCTTTATTATTTTTTGTTGTTGAGTTTTTAGCTAAGTTTTATAAATATTTAATTTTGAGAAAAAATGTATGCACAAACAATATAAGAGTTTTTATACCGACATTATAATATCTACCATTTATATTTAATTATTACTGACTTTAAATATAATTAATATAAATAAATGATAAATATATCAACTGCATATAAATTTTTACACTGATAATATATAGATATTCCATTCTTTAGTTCCCATCATTAATAAAGAAAATACACTTTTTGGGATACATGGACAATACACTTTAGTACAAGTTTAAGCAATGCTGAAAAATGTTTAAATGTAATTTTAAGTTTTGTTATTCTTGTATTTGAGAGTGTATTTATGTTTGGTGGAGAAAGTGTTTTTACCCATAATGATTCTAAACCGATTGGAGCATAATCGCTCCAACGAGTAGAGGGACAGTTACTTTATTTTTCCTCACAATTTTCTAACATTTAAGCAATTCAAACAGTATTTTGAACATCCTAACAAATTACAAATGATTTTTAAATAGATTCTACAATTTATCTTACACTTTTATATTGTTATAGATAAAGTTTTTAAACGGAAAGAAGAATACATTTGTGTTGACTCTTAATGTCTCACAACTATTCCAAAGTTGAAAGCGGAAATTATTTTACATTTTTCTATTATCTTATCCTATAGGTAAATAAGAAAAATAACTTGTACACCCAGTCACATGAAGATGGTACATATTTCTCATTGCTCTGGTCCCCAATTCAGGTTAAAATAATTAATTCAAAATCTTGAAAATTCTAAGTATTTTTTATAATATTCAATTTGTTACAAAACTTTTAATGTATAAGATTATGTACACAATTCAAGAAATCAATAAATAATGTAAAAATGGATATAATTTGACTAAAATATTCCAAATAAATTTCCATATATTTTACAATTAATTTCTTACTATAAATTTGATCTTAATTCCAATAAATGGAGAAAAAGCTGAAATATAATTTATTAAGAGAACAATTATTAAGAGAGAGTATTACATTGAAAAGTTGAAAGAGTAGTTTCATCTCAATTACATGTGTATTGAAAGAGGTACTAAGAAAGAAGGAGTGATACAAAAAATAAAGAAAATTTTAGAAGAGAAATTAAAAATGATTAACATTAAACTAGGTGTGAAAAATGCTTAAATAAATAAGGATGAATTTAGAAAAATACATATCATTTATCTTGATTTTATAAAAATCAAGAAATATGGGGAAAAACCAAAACATAAACTACATGACATTCAAAAAAGTTAATGTTGTCCAATTCATCATGCTTATATCATATATAAGAAAACATCAAATCCACTAAGAATAGCTATAATTAAATGCTATTATTTCCAACAAGATATTGTATCACGATATATACTAAAGTGTAATACTTAACAACAACATTTATTCTAAGAGCAACCACATTGAATAGATTAATTCATAGCTCATAAAATGAACAAGAGCATACACTTAGTTAACACTAAAATAATGCTATTACCATTTCTACTTATTTATTTATGTTTTCTCTAACTAATTACTATATTGTTCAAACACTTTTGATATTAAAGATTATGCACACAATTTAAGAAATCACTAAATGATATAAAAGTAAATATATATAGTATAACTAAAAAAATCCCTATTAAATTATCATGTATTTTCACAATTAATTTTTTGTTATAAAATCGATTTTAGTTCCAATAATCAAAGAAAAAAGTTGGAAGATAGTTTATTAAAATAAATATTACTAAGATAGACTAGTGCATTGAAAAATGAACAAAAAGTAAATGTATCCCAATTCCATGTATATTGATACAAATAGTGACACATTGAAATAGAAGTTAAGGATGATTAATATTAAATTAGGTAAGAAAAAGTACTTGAATAAATGAGAGCAGGTAAGGAACTAATTTTTTTTGTATTATCAATGATATCCCTTTATCCTTTTAGGTAAATAACTAATTCTTTTTGGAATATACGGCTGCTCCTCCTAATAAGTATCGTTTTCATGAATCGAACTCTTGATATTTTGGTCATCTTGAGGATCTAGCAGGTCTTAGACTACTTGACCAAAACCTTGTTGGTGGTACATATAAAATAAGATTTTTTTGGTATAACTAATGATGTTCTCTCACTTTATAGATAAAGAATTAATTCATTTTAGGTACATGATTGTCCTTCTAATAAGTGTCACTCACATGAATTGAACTATTGACCATTCTAGGAATGTAGCGAGATATTATACTACTCAACCAACATTTTATTAGTATGTAAAATAAGATTGAATGACTAAAACATCAAAACTTTTGGAATGATATAGAGTTAATTAACCAACGAGCGTTGATTCAAGTGGTACATGTTTGATCCCCCTTAAGCAAGAACCCGGGTTCGAGTCTTATAGATGGAAAAAATGCTCGTTGGGAGAGTTAGTTCCACGTACCTGTGGATGTTCCCGGCTCGAACAGGATTGCCTCCAGTGCGAGGATACCTGTGGGAAACCAAAAAAAAAAATATAGAGTTAATTAATAAAGAGAATAAAATATATCCCCATATCAATTGTTCGATAAGTTATCTCTTTCAGCTATTAAAATTACGACATATGTCCTATTTTTTTAGTTTTTAAAATTAATTAAATATGACAAATACCAAAATTTTAATGATTAGAGGATATAACTTATGTCCGAGTATAAGAAGATACTTTATTCTCAATAATAAAAGAGAATATCCTGATATAAAGAGATAAATTATCTCATAGACCACTAAAATTATGACATGTATCATATTTAATTATTTTCTACAAAAATATTTCTAAAGCTAAACAAAACAATACACATGTCATATTATTTTTTACTGATTGAAGGAGATAAATTATCTTCTAGTGTGAATATATATTTTATTCTCTTAATAAGAACATTAAATTACTCCATTAGATTATGGTGTAGGGAAAGAAAAAGTGCTTTGCTTTTACTGCATTTATTATTGTCACACGGAAACTTACAACCATTAGCCAACGAATTGCATTTGTTTAATTCTTTAGTGCCAAAAAAGTTCATTGGCAAATAAGAGCCTAGTGAATTGTTTTGGAGAAAAGGTATGTACTTTTTTACTTTATATCCATTAATTACAGTTTTACAGGAATGTTGGTATTAATAAGGTAGTGAGAGTAAATTATTTAGTCCAATTAAGCTCCTTATATTGATTTTGGATTTGTTACCCTCTTAATAGGAAGAAGGGATATAAGGATGCGTCCTTTTTTAAAAGCTTTATCAGCTTGTTTAAAGGGAAGGAGAACTATCTGAACTATACTAATTACTTTTTACTACTAGATAAAAAAATTTGCAATCACTTTGAGATATATCATCTCTTATGTCATTTATTTTTCATAATGTTTCATGCCTTTCTATATGTATTTTTTTTGGTATTACTAAGAGTACCTTAACATTTTATAGATAAATAATTAATTCCTTTCGATGTGTTAGATATCTCTCTTAACAAGTGTCGCTTCCGGGAATTGAATTATTAACCTTTTAATCATCCCGATTATCTAATGAGGCTTTACACAATTAGATCAACTCCGTATGCATATTCGAAAAACAATCAAAATGAATAAATATGTCATGATATGGTAAAAACTAGGATTGAAACTGATTTTAAGATTTTTTTTTGTGTCTAACAAAAATGAAACTGGTGTCTTATGATGAAAAGAAAAGCAAAGCTGGAGTAGTTCTAGGACATGCACCTCTATTTATTAATGGCTTATTTAGTGAAATGTTATATTCTTTTTGGCAAAGTTAGTCAAGAGTCCCTTTGTTTATACCTTTCTCGGTCTTTTAACTAACATCTGGTGAAAGATTATTTTAATATTATGTTTTAAAATAAATTTCTCAGCAAATTTTGACTTGGGATTGCTCTAACACATACTAAACATAAACATAAACTTAAAGGTAAACCAGAATGGATTATGGTTTTAGTTTCAGTTTATAATTCTGAGATTATAAATTGTGAGATTATAATCTGTTAAGATTATAATTTTTTATGTTTAAGTATCTTAGCTAAAAATTGAGTATAAACTAATTTGTTTTGTTTGGATAAGATAGAAAGATTGTTTTTTTATGTAGTAAATTATAGAAAATTGTATGAGGTTATTTGTTTATGTTATGATTATTTTGGTTATTTTTTACACTATTTTTTAATATTTACCATCACATATATTTTTACTATAATTTTCTTAATTTTTAATATTGAATAACAAATGCTAAAAATATATATTAAAATAAAATACAATATAGAAACCAATATCAATATTAAAAAACAGCATGATGCATAACATATGAGAAGTTTATCTTTTGAAACATGTGCATTAATGTTCCAGTTAGTCGATTAACGTGGTGACTTAATTGATTAACTCAACTGCTTTTCTGTTAAATCAGTGTTTTCTGTTTGAACTGTTTTCTGTGTCATTCTGTTGCATGGTTAATCGATTAACGGGTAGTCTTAATTGATTAACTAGTCTATTATTTGTTATAACTGAATTCTAGTTCAACCGTTTAACTGTTTGCAACGAATGTAACCGCCTAAACACCATACTATAAATAAGAGGCAACGTTCAGAAAACCACAGCATTGCATTTTATTGTATAGGATTGTTTAGAGAGCATTTTCATATTTGTTTTACTGATTTTGCAAGAGAGATTGCATGCGTGAGAAGAGAGATATTATGCTATTTTGATTTCTTTCATTTGCTTACTATTTTGCATAATTCAATGTTCATTCTTATCTTGCTCAAATGATCATGCATTAGATAGATTGTTAGAGAGATTATATGTATGTTGCTTTTGATTAACTCACATAAATCTTGATGGCTTAATTGATTAGTAAGTGTGTTAGTCTTTGAGTCTTTTTCTTGTAATATTCCAAGCATTATTGTGCTTAGTATACCTTACTGTTTAATGTGTTTTTTGTGTATTTTTGGATTAGTCTCTTGGTGTGAGATCACCACAGAGATTGAGATTCTTCACCAAGGCTAGGAGGTCTTGATTTGAGGACAAGAATCTTGGCTGGGGCTGTTTCGTGAGAAAGGTTTTCTCAGGCGAAGGGTAGAGTCAAACCAAGGATTTAGGGGTCCTAGATTTCAAGAAAGACGCATCCTATGTGCTTGTAATTGAATTGGTGTGTGTATTCATACTGTATCTCAATATTGTGAAGAAGAAAATCTCCTTATATCAGAAGGGGAGACCTGGATGTAGTTTGCAGTGGACCGCAAACAACCAGGATAAAAATCCTTTTGTGCACTCTTTTTCTCTCTTAATCTTCTTTAAGTTTCTTGCCGTTATAAATTGAATCTGCAATTGATATTATGGATATTTGTTTACTGCCATATGCTTAATATTTGTTCGTAAAAATATGTGTATTATATCTGTTCAATTATGTTTAAATAACTGTGCAATTTGCATGTCTGATCATTCTGTTCTATGCAATAGTTAATCGATTAAAACGTGATGTTAATTGATTAACTTGGATGTTTCCAGCAGTTGGGTTATTGGTTCAAGAAGCGGTGATTGATAACCGCTACACCTATTCACCCCCCCCTTCTAGGTGTTCCTAGGCCACTAATACCTAACAAGTGGTATCAGAGCTAGTACGACGTGCTAGCTCAACCGTATCCGCGTGATCCTAAGGGAATTAAAATGGGTTCCACCAACCTCTTTGGCGGTGATGGCGCATCCATTAACCTCCCTCCCGTATTCAGTGGCGAGGGTTACGCATACTGGAAAGTCCGAATGAAAATCTTCATAGAGGCTATTGATTCGGATATTTGGGAATCCATAATGAGTGATCCTTTTGTCCCACTTCACTTAGTGGATGGCGAACCGAAAGAAAAGCCTAAAAGGTCCAGTTCAACCTTCGCGCCAAAAATATAATTACCTTGGCCCTATCCTACGATGAATTCTTTCGGGTGTCTCAATTTCAAAGTGCCAAGCAGATGTGGGACACTTTACAAGTGACTCACGAGGACACTAGCGAAGTCAAGCGCGCCCGGCTAAACGCGATAACTTATGAATACGAATTATTTCGTATGCTACCGAGTGAATCGGTTGGCGACATGTAAAAGCGATTCACTCACATTATAAATAATCTTATTGCTCTAGATAAAATGTTCACCAGAGGAGAACTCACTAACAAAGTTTTACGCTTTCTTGACAGGAGATGGCAACCTAAAGTGACAGCAATCATGGAATCCAAGGATCTAGATTCCATGCCTTTGGCATCACTCTTCGGAAAGCTTCAGGAGAATGAGATGGTGCTTGGGCGTCTGACTACGCATGAGGAGTCTGATCGTAAAAATAAAGGAATATCTCTTAAAGCTTCAACATCACAACCCAATGAAGAGATAGAAAATGACGACTCTGATTCAGACATTAATGAGGAAACGCTAAATCTTCTCGTGCTGAAATTTGGCAAGTTTTTGAAAAAGAAATGAGGATTTAGATGATTCTAGGAGGATTTAGATGATTCCAAAAGAAGAAGCGCGAGAATCAACCAAGAAAGGCAAGACCAAGGAGCGCTTCACTTGCCATGAATATGGTAAGCCGGGTCACATGAAGTTCCAGAGCCCCACTTACTTAAAAAGAGTTGATTCAGAGAAGAGCACTCCCCGGGACTTCAAGTCGAAGAAGGCATACATCGTCTGGGATGTACCGGAGGAAGAAACAACATCAAGCACCTAAGATGAAGAGGAGACCGTGAAGCTGTGCTTAATGACGATAACAGATGAGGCTTGTGGATCTGGTAGTAAGAATACTTCAGATGAGGTATATTTTGACACATCATCCTCTTCTTCCGATTCTCCATCATATGATGTATTATATAGTGCTTATGTTGAGATGCATGAAGAGCTTAAGAAATTAGAAAAAATAAGTAACGATAGAAAAAGAATAATTTTGCTAAATGATTAAAAAATCAATTCAGCTATAGAAAGAATTAGATGAAATAAAATTGGAAAATGAAACCTTAGATCTAATTTTTTCTTGTACTTCATGCGACTGCTCTAAAAATAACTTATGTCAAACTACTACTTGTGAGTCTTGCGAGGACTTGAAAAACGAAAATTTTAAACTAAATGAAAAACTCATGAAACTTACAAATAGTAAATACCAATTAGACATTCTGCTTAGTAAAACGAGAAACGTTGGTGATCACACTAGATTAGGGTATGTTCCCTCATCCCATAAAAATAGACCATATAGGAGACCTCTAACACGCCAATATAAAAATTCTAATAACAAAAATAGAGTCCCTACATGCTATTACTATGGCCCATATGGCCATACATCTCATTCCTGTTACATCAGGAGATATGGGATAGTGGTGTTTACGCATGGGTAAGAAAGGGAGATAACTCCCTCGTCACTAAAAGAAAAGGACCCGCCATAATTTGGGTACCTGAGACTAGCAGGTGATATATTTTGCAGATATGTCTTCGAATACACGGACAAAACTGGTATCTTGATAGCGGCTGTTCGAGACATATGACTAGGGACAAGTCAAAATTCCTAGACTTGTCGTTGAAAGAAAAGGGATTCGTCACCTATGGAGACAACAACAAAGGAAGAATATTAGGCACCAGGAAGATTGGCAACTCAACCCACACGATAATCGAGAACGTTCTATACGTAGAAGGTTTGGAACATAATCTGTTGAGCATAAGCCAACTATGCGACAAATGTACACTTGAAGAAGTGCAATACAAGGACATGAATGAAATCCAACAAGATGCGGAGCAAACAGTAGAAGATCAACATCAGCATATGCCTATTGCGTGGAAAACTAACAAGGATCATCCACTCGATATGGTGTTAGGTGATATATCTACGGGGGTGGTAACCCGTAGCTCTTTACGTAATTTTTGTAATTTTGTTGCTTTTGTATCTCAAATAGAGCCTAAGACCATCGATGAATCCATCGAAGATGTACACTAGGGTATAGCTATGCAAGAAGAGCTAAACCACTTCGAGCGAAATAATGTGTGGGACTTGGTCCCCAAACCAAAAGATCATCCCGTGATTGGCACCAGATGGGTATTTCGTAATAAGCTAGATGAATTTGGCTTAATAATCAGAAATAAGGCTCACTTAGTGGCCAAAGGCTACAACCAGGAGGAATGCATCGATTATGATGAGACATACGCTCCTATGGCCAGACTTGAGGCCATTAGGATGCTCTTGTCTTTTGCATCAATCATGAATTTTAATCTTTTCCAAATGGGTGTTAAAAGTGCATTTTTAAATGGATATATTCAAGAGGAGGTGTACATAGACCAACCACCAGGGTTTAAAAACTTCAAATACCCGAACCATGTTTATAAACTCAAGAAGGCCCTCTACGGCCTAAAATAGGCTCCCAGAGCCTAATACGATATATTGAGTTCGTTCCTACTTGAAAAAGGATTCGAAAGAGGTTTGGTCGACACCACTCTCTTTATCCGTAGATTAGATAATCATGTATTACTTGTGCAAATATATGTTGATGATATTCTTCGGATCTACTAACGACATCCTTTGTAAGGAATTTTCTGAGTTGATGCAAGGGAGTTTGAGATGTCGATGATGGGTGAGCTGACTTTCTTCCTTGGGCTTCAAATTAAACAAATGGAAAGTGGCATTTTCATCCGTCAGTCGAAGTATTGCAAGGAATTAATGAAGAAATTCGATATGGAGTAGTGTAAAGACGCATCTACACCTATGACTTCTACATGCTATCTGGACAAAGATGAAAAGGGAAAAGCGATTGAGATAATCAAATATCATGGGATAATCGACTCATTATTGTACTTAGCTGCTAGCCGCCCCGATATTATGTTTAGCATTTGTATGTGTGCTAGCTTTCAAGCTTTTCCAAAAGAATCGCATTATATTGCTATAAAATGTATCATGAGATATCTAAAGGGAACTATAAATATGGGATTATGGTATCCTAGGGATGCCTCCCTATCCTTGGTAGGTTACTCCGATTCCGACTTCGCTGGGTGTAAGTTGAATCACAAAAGCACTAGTGGGACTTTTCACCTATTAGACAACTCCCTAGTTGCGTGGCATAGTAAAAAGCAAGTGTGCGTTGCTTTGTCCACTGTTGAAGCGGAATATATTGTCGCTGGCGTGTGTTGCGCTCAAATCCTTTGGATGAAGCAACAACTTAAGGACTTTGAGCTCATATTAGAAAAGATCTCTATTAAGTGTGATAACACGAGTGCCATTAACCTTTCCAAGAATCCCTTCTTGCATTCTAGAACTACGCATATTGAAATGAGACATCATTTCTTGTGTGATCATGTTCAAAAAGGTGATTGTATATTAGAATTTGTTGAAACATCTAAACAATTAGCAGATATTTTCACCAAGCTCCTCTCATGAGATACTTTCTATGTTCTTCGAAGAGAACTAGGAATCCTTGATGAAAAATATCTTGATTGATGATTTGTGATTACCTTGCATGACCCCTCATGAATGCTTTATAAATAATGTTGAATGCTTATGATTCCTTATATAATCCATGATTTTGTACTTAAATGCTTTAAATATATGTGATTGCTTAAAATTAATTTGCCAATAAGTTTGAAATTCATGCATCCTTTTAAAAACATCCAAAATGTTGTATCTGATGCATTTAATCGATTAAGTAAATCCGTTAATCGATTACCTGGGCCAACAATTTTAAACCTGACAATTTTAACTCAGGTTAATCGATTAAGGGATGCTGTTAATTGATTAACGACATCAGTATATTAGAAACATAAGTGTTTCTAGGCATTTTTCAAAACACCATTCATCCTCTTTTCTCTTAAATCTCACAGGAACAAGTCCAACATCATCCCTAAGCTTCAACCTAGCCCCAAACAGAATCACTCCATACATTTCCACTCCATAAATCGGCTTCCTCATCTCCCACTTTCAAGAAATTCATTTTTCCCAAATTGAAAACCCTACCCTAGGTTTCCCTCAACCTTCCTCTAAACCTTCATCATAGTTCAGTGATTGATTGCTATGGATAGAGAACGTGCTAAGAGAATCAAAACAACCGCGCAACGTCCACCGCGTGCTCCAAAACCTGTGCCACCTCAACAACCAAGACAGGACCGCGGGGACCCATACTATTCATTGATTCTACAATAAACCCGGTTGCTGAAATTTCAGGGAAGAAAACCTACATATATTCAGTTTGCGAATTTGACTTGGCTAGCGGAACAGAACTTCGATTTTCCGCATGGTTTGCAAGCTCAAGGGGTTGTCCCCTTCTTGGAATTGAAAGGTAACTTTTACCCTGCTCTAGTTAGGGAATACTATGCCAACGTCAGATACAAAGATGGGAAATATTGATCGATGATTGTTGGAAAATTGTTTGAAAATAATGAAGATGTATTTATGCCGTGGGTGGTTTAGCTTGTTCAGGTGTTAGTTTAAGTGATTGTGGTTGGGAAGACAACAACTCGTTTGATGCTGTCTAAATGTATAAGTCGTGTTTGCGTAGACCTTAATTATATGTTCAAGGCGAATTGACCAAAGTTGGGTCACTGTCTGTGGAAAATAAACTCCTACTTTACTTGATTGCCTACATATTGATTTAGAGAAACACAAATCATGCACAACCTACTGTGAATGATTTGAGGTTCATGTTTGCGGTGAAGGAGAACATAATGATAAATTGGTCTAACGAGATTCTGAAGGTCATGTATAGCATCTCCACCTCTCAATCAAGGCTACTTCCTTATAGTATCTTCATATCCTGAGTTATTGACTATCTACATATTGATATTTCAGATACTATAGTGTTGGACTGCTCAGACAAGGATCACTTGATTGGTTAAAGTGATTCATAAAATGGGTATTTACAAGTACGGTAACACATGGCAATATCAAGAGGACTTCAACAATGTGAACATTGATCCTTCCGGTGAAGATGATCAAGATAATAATCAAGAGCCATTTGCTGCAACTCAGGGGGAATATTCAGGACATGCATCACAGGAACCTACTTTTGAACAAGCTTACATGGATGCCATGGAACAACGTCTCAACAATGGGATGGACCTTCACTTTCAGTCTCTCAAGGACTCGTATCATACGGATTTGGAGCATTTTGAGAAGCGTCAAAATGCATACATTGACAACCATTACTAATCCTTGCGGAACCATATTCAGACCACTACTGACTCTCAGACTAGAAGACTATGTGCTGAGTTCAACAAGTTGAGTGCCTTCATCAAGGGTGGTAGTAGCTCGTTGATTCCTGACAACCATAATCCTCCATCTCATCCTTAGATAGGAACCTTTAGAGTCTTAGTTTAGCCTTCTAGCTAATGGACATTGTTAATCCTTGTTTCCTCTTGAGAAATTTTTTTTTATGTTGCATCGCTGCTCTTATTTGGATTGTAATAACTCTATAACTTCTGCTGAACTACTGTTTTACAACTTAACCTTTTGTGTTAAAATAATTTTGAATTATCGTTTTCATACTTGATCTTTAATTATGTTGCATATAGCACTTTACTTTGTCTTAACTGGTTCTTGATCATGATTGGTATATGTTACTATATCGAATGATTATGTCTATTGCTAACTGCTCATACATATCCAATGCTTAACTTGATATATCATAACCTTTCATGCCATTAAAACTGTTCTATTGTTGTTTGTTGTCCATTTAATCGATTAAGGGCTTTAGTTAATCGATTAAATGATGAAAAATTGTGCATTTGTTCAAGCTTCTCACAACTGGTTAATTAGTTACTTACCCAAAATTTAATTGATTAACTACAGTCTGTTATAATCATCATAATTCTCCTAACTTTTGACTAGAATTGAATATTTTTATCCTTTTGATAATGTCAAAAGGGGGAGAAAGGTTGGTTGTTGTGTTACATACATTTTGTAGGTTGTATAATAAGTTTTGCAGGTTGTCTTTACCAAGCTTCCGTATATGATGTTTGCTTACCTACAAGGAAGCAAATGCGCTTCAACTTTGTTCTTTGAAAAACAGCCATTAACAACCATTCTCCAAATTCATCATCAAGCTAATCCATAAATAATTGAAGAATTTTGATGTAGTGTTTGTCATCATCAAAAAGGGGGAGATTGAGAGTGTAAAGTATCAAGGATAGCACTAGCATTTCTCTGCCTAGGTTTTGATGAAGACAAGGTTATATTAAAGCTTGAAGATGGCTCAACAATCAACATGCATTATGCTCATTTGGTCATATCTAGACTAGGACATAATTTGAGTCTATATTCTAAGTAGTCTGGGATGTGTGCCATAGTAAGTGAGTATAGGTTAGGTGAACCTAGGTGCTAGTCTCTTAAGCCATCTTAATTGTCATATCATATCCATGAGACATATCATCTAGTTAATTGTATGTTCATGCATTAATCATACATGTTATATGTGCATATTAGGCATAATATAATTGCTAGAACATGTATATATGTTGTGCATAACATATGAGAAGTTTACCTTTTGAAACATGTGCATTAATGTTCCAGCTAATCGATTAACGTGGTGACTTAATCGATTAACTCAACTATTTTTCTGTTAAATCAGTGTTTTCTGTTTGAACTGTTTTCTGTGTCATTCTGTTGCATGGTTAATCGATTAACGAGTAGTCTTAATCGATTAGCTAGTCTATTATTTGTTATAACTGAATTCTAGTTCAACAGTTTAACTGTTTGCAACCAATGTAACCGCCTAAACACCATACTCTAAATAAGAGGCAACATTCATAAAACCATATCATTGTATTCTATTGTATATGATTGTTTAGAGAGTATTTTCATATTTGTTTTACTGATTTTGCAAGAGAGATTGCATGCGTGAGAAGAGAGATATTATGCTATTTTGATTTCTATCATTTGTTTACTATTTTGCATAATTCAATGTTCATTCTTATCTTGCTCACATGATCATGCATTAGATAGATTGTTAGAGAGATTATATGTATGTTGCTTTTGATTAACTCACATAAATCTTGATGGCTTAATTGATTAGTAAGTGTGTTAGTCTTTGAGTCTTTTTCTTGTAATATTCCAAGCATTATTGTGCTTAGTATACCTTGCTGTTTAATGTGTTTTTTGTGTATTTTTGGATTAGTCTCTTGGTGTGAGATCACCACAGAGATTGAGATTCTTCACCAAGGCTAGGAGGTCTTGATTTGAGGACAAGAATCTTGGCTGAGGCTGTTTCGTGAGAAAGGTTTTCTCAGGCGAAGGGTAGAGTCAAACCAAGGATTTAGGGGTCCTAGATTTCAAGAAAGACGCATCATATGTGCTTGTAATTGAATTGGTGTGTGTATTCATACTGTATCTCAATATTGTGAAGAAGACAATCTCCTTATATCAGAAGGGGAGACCTGGATGTAGTTTGCAGTGGACCGCAAACAACCAGGATAAAAATCCTTTTGTGCACTCTTTTTCTCTCTTAATCTTCTTTAAGTTTCTTGCCGTTATAAATTGAATCTGCAATTGATATTATGGATATTTGTTTACTGCCATATGCTTAATATTTGTTCGTAAAAATATTTGTATTATATCTGTTCAATTGTGTTTAAATAACTGTGCAATTTGCATGTCTGATCATTCTGTTCTGTGCAATAGTTAATCGATTAAAACATGATGTTAATCGATTAACTTGGTTGTTTCCAGCAGTTGGGTTATTGGTTCAAGAAGTGGTGATTGATAACCGCTATACCTATTCAACCCCACTCTTCTAGGTGTTCCTAGGCCACTGATACATAACACATTATATGTAAGACATTTCCTCGATGTTATGCATATTGAAAAAATGTGTTTGAAAGTCTTATTGGTACCTTACTCAATGTCCACGGTAAGATCAAAGATGGCTTAAATGCAAGGTTGGACTTGGTTAGTATGGGAATAAGAAAGGAATTAGGACCGATAATGAAGGAAAAACGTACATTTCTACCTCCAACAACTTATACTTTGTCGAGGAAGGAGAAAATTGAATTTTGTAAATTTATTCATAGTGTTAAAATTCTAGAAGGATACTCTTCCAACATTTATATGGGAGATCACAATTTGTATGGGAGATCACAATTTTTTTTATCTTCCATGAGTTTGTTCTTTAGTAGCAATAATGTTTTGTTCTTCTTTATTTTCGTCTTTCGATTATTAAGTTATGTATGGTTGTATTAACAAATGTCATAGGGACATTGTTTATGTATACAAAAGAAAAATTTTATTACTAGAAAACTAAGCTTGGTACTTTGAAATGTTAAAACATCATTTTTTCAGAAAAAACTTTATTTGTTAACATTCCTCATTATTTTAAGAGAGAGTAGGACTCATAGGGTAAATTGATTTATAAGAGGACTAGTGCATAATAAATTAATTAAGGACAAGTGTTTATCATGGGAAATCTAACTTATTGCAGGTGGTTGTTGAAGGTGGGATAAAGGATGGTTTATTTTGTTTTTTGGTAAATAAAGAAATGATTATTAATTTAATACAATGTATAATGTATATTTATAAAGAGAATATAGACGAGCCCAACAATTTGAATAATTTGACCTAAGATAGAAATAAAATAAATATGTTGATTATAAATGTTCTTCTAAATATGCTAAAACATTATAGTTGGAAAGGAAGAAGATGAAAACAAGGAGCATCTTTTTATGTTTGTTCCTCATCGATAGAGTACAAGTCATAACATTTTTTATAGTAATAAAAAACCCGTAGTTTCTATGAGTAAAATGTCATTCGAGTTCTTAACAGATTTATGGTTGAACAACTTAATTCTTAAAGATATGTCTATTAACTAATTTACTTTAAAGATTAAAATGAATATCATATTTGTCTTTAAGACTAGCATGATATTATGGAAGTATCACATGTGACATTCCAAATAAACCACACTTAGTATTCCACATGCATCCCACGTGACATGCACATTTGGCTCTTCCATAAACTTATTTGTTAGATATAATCTTTAAAAGATTAAGTTGGTTAACCACAAATCTTTCAACAAATCGAATGACTTTTAACTCATTTCCATTATCAAATGGTTGGAAAAGCTTTCATGTATTTTGTTTATAAGATTCTCACGTGCAAGAATCAACTCATCAACACTTTTATTTGAAGCCATGGATATATTCTTCCTTATTTCTTAAAAGTGTGATATGGTTGTTGTGAACTAGGGTTAAACTTGTGGGTGTCTTTGAAAGGATTTAAAAGGCATATAAAGATATAATAATAGAGTATGTGGTGGAGAAAGTGGGTGTGAGGTGTTTATCACTGCTTTGCCATAACATCAATTCATGTTCCCTTTCTTATTAGTGCAAATGGGGGCATATTTCTTGCCGCGTAAGGGAACTTTTATCTTCATGCAAGTAGACAGTGACTCAAAGTTGGGATAATAAGAGTATAATATTTATATTTTGACAGTATAAAGATTTATACATAATTAATGAATCATTTATTATTCATTTATATTACTTTTATTTAAGAGTTATTAATAATTATAAATGAATGATAATGATGCACTGATAATATACTATTACATCAATGTGTAAATCTTTTTCTCCAAACATAAATATATATAAGTTGGAGTAGAATGTTTATGCAATTATAGGGACAACATTTACACCATCAGGTGCATATATAGTCACCAATTAACTGGGGAGAAAACTCATGCCACGTTCAAAGTTTTCACTGACCTTGGAGATTTAAAGTTCAGGACTAATTAAAGTAGCATTAGATGGAGTTGACACATTATGATTTATGAAAGTTGATACAGAGAGCCTAAAACAAGAACAGTAAAAGTTTTTTCGTTAGGCAGAGGGTAAATCAAATAGATCAATCACAGTGAAAAAGACTAAAAAGATGGAGATGCGGGGGATCGAACCCCGTGCCTCTCGCATGCAAAGCGAGCGCTCTACCATTTGAGCTACATCCCCATGTGAATAGCTGGACATTTATGGCGTTTTGAAACGTTTTAAAATTCAGTTGAAAATCTAAATTTGATTTTGGAGTTTTTATCTGATGACTTAAGATTTGAAGGTGCTTATTCTTTAATACTCGAAATTCTTCATCTTATCTGAATTATCAAATAGCCAGACTTAGAAAGCACATTAATTCAACAGTCAAGACTTTGAAAATTTTAATTCTATTCCTTTTTTCAAAATGGTAATAACTAGTACTAGTATTAAACATAGTTATATGTGTAACTCATTTATCCTATGTATTGAACTTGGTGTACTCATTTATTTTATGTACCATATATATAGGAGACAAACCACATCACAACATGAAGACATCTTTTGTCTTAAAAGAGTGTATCATTTCATATGCTAGTGATTGATCAGAAAAATATTTAATTATTATTTTTTTAACTTAAATATATTTTTCAACCAATTATAAGTAATGGTACATAGAATGACATACCGAAAGCCGATACTCCATATAAGAATGGATGTCTAGTACCATAGCTTCTATACCCATAAAACAAACATAAACCTTATTATTTTTGCAAGACAATTATTTCATCACATGGTAAAAAACATTTCTTACTATATAGTGCACAGTGCCAGGATGTGTTTTATGCCATGGCCCAGGGACAATGCTTCACCGGCATGTAGCTACTAGGTAGAGTAAATTTTTTTATTGAAAAGAGGCTTGAAGACACTTCATTTCAATTTTCCTATGAATTCTTAGTAATGCATTTGTGTATCAGCCACGTCAGCAAACCATGTGCAAAACTTGCTTCTGTCAAAATTCTTAGCAAATACACACAAGTAGAAGAAATGTGTTTAATCTGGAAATGCCTTGAATTCCAAAGTAATGATGATATACAAGATTGCAAAAATCATGTTGATAGTAATCTTGGTATTGTAAAATGAACTTTCAGTTGAAATATTTGGTGCACTAGTGCAATCAGTTTGAATTTCATTCGATCTATGCATTGTAATTTGGTTATGATTATTAAATCATAAAAATAGAAAATGAAAGTCATATTTTGACTACCATGAATATAATGAGTTGAGTCACCATTGGCCAGAAAAGGTTTGTTTCAAGGGAACTGGATCTTCTGTCCCTTGGAGTTCCTGTTCCTGTGTCCCAATCTAATCATTTTTTGCCAACAAATAAAAATAACACTTTATTTTAATTTTATTTTATAAAAATAAAATATTAAATCCATGTATTTAAACATAAATGGTGTGGGACAGGATTGGGGACACCATTTTAGTACAGGTAATCCCCATCCTGTTTTAAGTGTGCAGTGAGCTGTTATTAAGAGTGCACTTATCATTGGTTTCATAACTTAATTAACAATCTGAGCATGATAGTTTATGAATAATAAGTTACTCTTAATTCTGAAAGACTCCTTTTATTTTTTTGGATATGATTCTCAATCTCTTTTATATTTTATGTATATGATAACTATTATATTGGGTTACACGTCTAATACGCGTTTGACTTAGTTGACTAAACATACATCAAATATTGTTACAGGATGATTTTTCCATAGTTGGGCTGGTACATCAAATCCAAAATTGGGCTAGGTTTTTTATAGCAGTTGGCTGAGCTCTACTGATATTTAGTCTTAAGTCTTAACCATAGCTAAATGTGACGCGATACGTGTATGTGGTTCACATGCATTAGAAGGATAAGAACATGAACATTGAAGTTAAATTTTGGTCTACTAATTAGTTTCTTGAGACTTTATAACTGGTTATTTGGGTAAATTTGAGAGACTAATGCATTGCAGTGCACAATGGTGATATTTGATCACATTCTATGGTAAAAAACAATCATTTTCTTGTCAAATATCTAACTTCAGCAAGGAAGGAAGAAAAATATAATCTTGAATCTTGTCATAAATGATAGAGGATAAAATATTAACTGAGCCTCCATACTTTATTCTGCTTCTATTCCTTGTAGCAAAAAGTAGCTTCACATTCTAAGGGATTATATTGTTCTTTCACCATTCCATGCATGACATATTGTGACATGTTTGAAATTTAAGATTGTAATTAACATGATGATCCAGTTACTTAAATGCCCTTCATATTTCTCAGTTTATAAGATTGCCTGAACTGGTTTTTGACAAGGGGAATCTATATCCCTCAAGCTTTTACAGTAAAAGTAAACAAAAAGAAAATGAAATGAAGGCCACAAAAAGCTGAGAGGAAAACATAATTACAGATCTTCATGGAAAAAAATAATTCTTTCCAAATCTTACTAATCTAATTTTCTTAGCTTCATTGAGCTCCTAAAATAATTTCATACTGCAATCTGCATCTCAGATATTGAAAAATAACTAAACCAATCTAATTCTTAATTTTTGTTGCAGTGCTCTTCCAATTATGGAATTGAATCACTTTATGAGGACCAGAAGCATGTGGTACTTTGGGTTTAGTCATATGAAATAAGTAGCTATACATTATCAATATGTCATTACATGAAGGGTGAATATTCTTCTATGATGTTGTTTTGTCTCTTCAATACCTTGGATGCTTGAACAAAATGTTGTGCCCCATTGAGATTCTAGAATTAATACCCTTATCCTTTGGAGGAAACTGGTATCCAATGTTCAAAAACTATTAGCCAAGTAGGAATTTCTAGATAGAGTGAGAGACCTACTCATAATTTGAAAAATGTATTGCAATTTGCCAACTTTTAACTTAGAATATTTTATTAAATATTTAATTCACTCATATGTTCTTTAATGAACCTTGGATATACTTGAATCATAATGGGATGGTAAATGTTCTGTCATCTAGCTAGTTCAATTATTTGATGCACTCAGTTCTATTTGCCCTATAAATCTTTTCCTTTTTATTACTTCCTAAGAATCCATATCCACAAATGTTGTGAAGTAACTTGAACAGTTGAGCCCTATCACAATAATGACACCTTATAGGTGTGGATATATAATGTTTCAAGTTTACTAATTATTTGGAATATGTCTCCGTCTAACTTATGTTTTGCTTACTCAAATTAAGCATAGGAGTGCAACAGAATCATATAACAGTCTTATAGATAATACTTTATGCTTACTCTACCACTCTTACAATTTACCTAGTGACATATTACTCACCTCATAACATTTTTTTCTTTCAGTAAGTTTCAATTATTATGTGATGGGATGTTGACAAGTTCCTTTTGCTTCTCCTTTTTGTGATTCCTGAGGCCACATTCTTCTTCTCATCTTCTTTCACTGCTTTTGGATTTGTGATGAGATCTTCCTATGATGTGTCCAATAAAAGAATAATTATTATTGATGAGGCAACTTTGCTGACTTTTGATTCACCAGACCTCCTTTTCTTTGGCAGCAGTAGGGCCTGAGGATAGTAGATGTACGTAGTATACAGCCCTGTCCTCGAAAACGAATAGACTATTTCCAAGATTTGAACTTGTAAGTTCATAATTACTAAGCAACAACCTTAGTCCCTTTCACTTTGGATCATCGTGGAATCTCCTTTACCTGCTGTGGAATATAATAAAGCATGAAAGGAACTTGTTAAAGAGAAAGGTCTATTAATTACTCTCCCTTATTATTTTGCTGTTTTTCAAACATTTGGTCCACATACCACAAAATACACGTCAATAATTATATTCCTTTCTTTCAATGTGAGCATAGTCCATCTTTAAAACCTTATCTATAGAATAATATTACATATACACATTTCTACACACATACATTCTTATTCTGCCACCTAACCATGATATGAGAGATTTGAAACATGGTGATATCTAACAAGCAATTTTCTATCATATAATTGTAACTATTGGTTAATGGACTTTTCAGTTTTCACATCAAGGCCTGTCTCACATTTCACCACTTGAATTGTGTTCAGTCAACTAATCAGGAAATCAGAATATTATTTGGAAGTGTGGCCATTCTGATGAACTTTCTAAAATAAAGTTTGGTAAATGATTTTCCTCACTCTTGAATCACAAGAGATATTATTAAACTGTTCTAGTAGACATGCAAGGACTCCATGGTACTGAAATTGCATGCTTTAGAAGCCAATCATTTTATGTTGATCCTAGTTATCAAACTCTAGAAGGGAACACAAGAAATCTTAAGAGTGACTTACTCAAATTGACTTTTACTTTTTTTGTACTAAGGTATCATCTTATTTTTCGGGTAATAATTCATTTTCGGTGTGTGGTTGTTTCTCCCAATAAGTGTTGCTCACAGAAATCGTATTATTAACTTTTAATCTTTCTAGGGATCTAATAGACCTTATACTACTAGATCAATATCTTGTTGATACTCAAATTTACTTTTTGATTTGTTGTTGGCCATTATAAACTTCTTTTTTCTTTTTGGTGAAAATTTCTTTTCTTTTCTTCATCTTAGATATTGATCACAGGTACATCATTAAAGCATACCCTTTGGAATAATCTTTTTATGAAGAGTGAGCCCTTTAGATTTCTTGCTTCCATATTACAAAGAAAAAGTGCATAACCACATTGTGCCTTGCCATCTCCCTGCAACTCAATGGTTCAGGACATATCTCTTTCAAGGAGGCAGCGGGGATTCGACTTCCCCTGGTAGGGTACTACGAAAGGAAGTTTATCATGGATTATCAAAAAGGATTAAAATTGATTTTTCCTGGGTCGATGCCCGAGCGGTTAATGGGGACGGACTGTAAATTCGTAGTTTTAGTTTCTTATTAACTTTCATTACCTATTTTGTCAATCAACATAATTTATTATAGGAAATTATAATATCATTCCGTCATCTGACACCACCTAATTGGATTAAGATTTGATTGTTGATATTGTAATAGTTCAACGATAAAAGGGCAATATAGAGAGGGAGCCTCTAAGTACATTGCAATTGGAAAAGAAAGTTTAAGGTTCCATTTAGTTTGACCAAATATTCGTTTATTGCATTCTATTTTCATGAATAATTGTTCAGAAAATAGTGATGACATTTTTTTTCTTCCCAGCATTTTCTATATAAAAAATTGAAAACAGAACATAGAACAAAAATAAGGTTACATGTTTACAATTATTAATGAAATAAAAATGTTTTCTTAGACTAAACATGCCCTTATCTTTTTTCTACAGTAAATGAACATCTTATGCATGTTTTGTCTCAATTTCTTGATGGAATACAGCTTTACATTGTTGGATTACATATACATAAACCTAATGATTGATTGGGCTAGTGCATAATTATGTCATGCCAAGCACTGAACTCTGATAATGTCCCTTAATGAACTATGGGGGTTGAGATTCCTTTGTTTGGATAATCCAAGAAAATGTTACCTTTAAATGTCTTGAACAAACATCTATTTCTTTAGAGCCATTTTGATAGGAGCCACATCTTAATCAAAAAACATGGTTCATTAATTCTCTTTCTTCTACCATAATTTCTTTGTATGAAACATGGGGTCCAAAATTCTAATCCTGGATTCTTTTATTCCTCCATCCATATATTGTGCAAAAAGAATCTTCCAATCATACAACACATACATTTCATCAAAGAAAATAAATCTTCCCTGCTAAGAAAAACATTAGCCATTGCAGTAACAATTTTTTTATTATATGAACAGTATCCCCTTATCTAGAACCAATCTCTCTTTTGGAGTATGTGGCTCTCCTCCCAACAAGCGTCACTCATAAGAATTGAACCATTAACATTTTGGTCATCCTTAGTGCCTTATACCATTAGACGCGAGCACTTTGTTGGACAGTAACAAATTTAACAAAATAACAAGCTCCTACTACAATTAATTTTGTAGTTATTTAATATTTGATTGGTTGCATTTAATATTGGCAATTAGGTCCGCCCTTCTCATGCACATACAATCCCATCAAAATTAGGGTAGACATAGACATGCCCATTTTTAAATAGGACATGAAATATTATGTATTGTCAGCATTAAACATGGGTAGTGCAGACTTCTGGGGCACAATAAATTAAAAAAACTAAAAATGATCTAATACATGAAACATTGCATTGTAAGATATTATATATGATCTTTTATTTTTTATTTCACCGCTGAAACATTGCAATATTCATGTTATCGAATTACATGGATATATAGTATGACACTGAGATTTAAAACACAAAACATAACACCTTGTTTTGTATAAACCGGACATACAATTAATTGGTAATACATTTGAAAAATTCTTACATTCTACTCGAATGATCAGAACATGAATTACTTTTGCTATAAAATTTCTTATTATAGTATTCATTAATTCTTATGGGCAAAAAGAACATGTTTGGTAGACAATTTAAGGTATATGGACACATTTTCCATACCATGCCCATCCAAAACGTGAGGACATGCCACATGAATATGACCCAAATTGTCAATGATAGTTGCCCTCAATTGACAATGTGCGTGTGCAAATCAATTATCAAAATTAAATACAGAAACAAAAAAGAGGAAATGAAATTTGAAGGAAAGTTTGATTTATTTAGTGTTTAGTCTTAACTTTCATCCACCAGAAGAAAATATCCACAACAATTAAGAGCATTCACATATTCTTTTTTTCCACTTAAAGCTTCTCATTACACCATTAGGGATGATGAAATTCAAACATGTGGTTACCCATTCAAACCGAACCCAAATTTAATAGGGAAAACTCAATGTGATTGGGTTCGGGTTTTACCCAGGTTTAATTTTCGAATTTTACCCGGATTTAATTTTCGTGTTCGGGTTTGGTAGAGCAAAGAGTCTAACCCAAACTCGCCCGAAGTAATGTAATTCAATTTAAAATTAAAATTTTTATTATGTGCCCATTGTTTTTAATTTCTTACTTTACTTTACATACTATTGGATTCAAACATAAAAGAAATGAAATAATACGATAAAATAGAAATGCTAGAAAAAAATGAAACGAAAATGATATCATACTTTATTTAATACATTTATAATTTTCAGATTTTTTTCGGGTTCGGGGATCATATCTTTATTTTCAACCTCGTTAAGTTCGGGTTCGGATTTTAAAGTTCAGGTTTGGATATGCGCAAATCCGACCCCTACACTCCCATTGCCATTCCTAGTTGCACCTTGCACCTATTATTCATAATGGTGGGCCTATCTGATTCAGTAGAGAATCAACAGGAGAGTGAGGGTGAAGTGGGAAAACAGCAAGATAAAAACAAACCACACACTTTTCCTCTTTTCTCTCCTTTTAAGACTCAAAATTGAGCTGTTTTCCTTTCTCCATCTTAGCTGCATTGGAGATTCTCTCCAACCCATTCAAGTCAAAGAAGTTTAAGGAGAAATTTTATTTATTAAGAACAAAAAAATGAAAAGTATTGGTCTAGTTGTGTAAGGTCCCGCTAGATCCAAAAAGACCAAAAAGTAAGAGTTTGATTCCTGGAAGCAACATTTGTTCGGATAGACAGACACATGGATACCCTTATAATACCCGAAAAAAGGAAAAGTAAGTATGAAATGGCATATATTCCCCCCAACATAACCCCACTTATGTCTCCTGATATGGAGTGAGATCATAGAACAGCACAACTCCAACTTATAAAGAGAACTACAGCTACCACTTATTGACGCATAGCTAAAAGGATCAAAAGATATATACTTATGTATCAGTATGCATTAACTTATCAAAAAATAGCAAATGGATCAGCAAAATATGCAAAACCAATGTGTGCACTTTGTTCTATCCACTGATGCAAAACCAAGGCTAAAGTGGACTCCTGAGCTTCACCAAAGATTCACTGATGCAACCAATCAACTTGGAGGACCAGAAAGTAAGTATAGTACAATCTTAGTAACCTTACAAATTTGATATTACACTTTAGATCATATCTTAGCTAATAATATATATTTCACACTATAAATGTAAGCAGAGGCAACACCAAAGAGTCTTATGAGAGTGATGGGGGTTCCAGGACTCACTTTGTACCATCTGAAGAGTCATTTACAGGCATTTTCCTTTACTGATGAATAGCATGATTTCTTTGTTTTTTTGTTTACATATACTTCATGAATCTGAAAATATAAATATTACTGTTTCTGGTTACAGAAATATAGACTTGGGAAAACACAACAGGTAGAAACATGCTCTGAAAATAAACAAGGTGAGTTGAAGTATATCTACTTTAACATTAATAGCATGATTGGTCATTTTCTAAGTTGATATATTATTGTTGATGTTTTTTCTGGTCCAGATTATAAAGAAATCAAGAGCAGTGATGATCATTGCAGCAAGGAAATCAATGTTGGGGCCCAGAATCAAATTGCTGAGTAATATTTAGAAATGGATCAAATACTTGAACTTTTTTATTTATTTATTGTGGAAATTGTATTGCCTAGAGATTTTAGTGATCAAATTCTCTGTTTAACAGAAACTTGCAGATAGCTAAGGCTCTCCAAATGCAAATGGAAGTACAAAGGAAACTTCACGAACAAATTGAGGTATCACATAACTGAAATGACTCAACTTATAGCAGTTCTCATCTAAAAAACTGAGACAACAATAAATTTGGGTCTTACAATCATACATGAATGATTATGATTAAAAGTTAGTTATTGGTCACATGATCACTTAAAAAAGTCATGTGCGTGTATCTTTTAATCTTGACCGTTCAAATAAGATCCAATGATTCATATTAATTGTTTTCATTTCTCATAATAATAGCGCGATGTTCTTATGGCTCCCTCACATGAACTAGCTTATATATGAATTCTGACTGGTGCATAAGGACATGCTAATCAAAGTTGGCTTCTGATATCAGGTGCAGAAAAATTTGCAACTTAAAATAGAAGCTCAAGGGCAGTATTTACAATCAGTGTTAAAAAAAGCACATGAAGCACTAGGTGGATACAATTCTTCCAAAGTAGGAATAGAACTTACAAAAGCTGAACTTTCTCACCTAGTTACAATAATCAACAATGCTTCTCCAATTTCAGAACTTACAGAAACAAAAGGATTAAGTTTAAGCTATGGTGAGAGGAAACAAGATAGAGGTACTATGTGTTCACTTGAAAGTTCTTTGACATCTTCTGAAAGCTCTGAGAGAAAGGAAGTGAAAAATCCTATGGAATTTAATACTATTGCACTTGAAATGCCATTAATGGAAATTAAGCATGGAGGGAAAGGATCCAATGGAAGAAAGAGAAGTGGTGAAACTGATTCTGATGGTAGCTGTGTTGAACAACCATGTGGTAAAAAATGTGCCAAGAATTTGGAGAAACCCAAGTTGTTAGAATTGATTGACTTGAACAACCAATATGATTGTGACATGGGTTCTGGTTCAAAAACAACATTAGACTTAAATTGCAGTTCAAGCTTTTGGGAAACATGAAGATTGTTTTCTACTTTGTACTTATTATATGAACATATATGCAGCAAAATAATTATCATAAAAGAAATCTGTTTATATAGTATTGTATATGTTATAATGAAAAGAAAGTTTAAGTGATTGTATATCCTAGTCAAGAAAAAGTGTAATACACATATGAATATGATCATATGTTGTGGCACATCTTTCTCATCCTCTTTTTTTTATTCAATTTTCATTCTCAAAACTTAAAAAAACATACCCCAAGATTTCCTTATGAAGCACAATGAAGGCAAACATTTATGTTTCTTACTATTAAATTAACTAACCATAGCTCTTACTATTACTAAAGAAAACTTATAGAACCATAATAACACTCAAACATTGGAGCAGCTTGGAGGAAATGATACTAAAAGTTGGTGATTGCTATAATTAACTCTTAAAACTTGATATATATTCATACCAAAGTTATAGATCATGCAGAAGAGTCCCACTTATTCCTTTGGATTCACCCCTTCATCATATATTAATGGTCAAGAAAAGCCATAATACGCATATTGATGCTAATATTAGGTCACAGGGGAACCAAATTCCACTATAACAATTTGGTAACAGCCACCCACTATAAGGCAGCATAAATCATTGCGTGGTCTGAGACTAATGATTTCATCCAAATTCTAGTTCATGATCCATTAATGACTTAAAATTAAATAGATTATTTCAAATTAGTTTAGGAGATATGATTGTGATTGTTTCAAGCACGACAAGACAGATGTTCGGTTATACCAGCATATATCAAAAAATATTTTGTCATCCTCCATATAAAATGGGAGACACTCCATAAGAAAATAACATCTAACATTCTATTACTCTTGCATTCTATTTTTTATACACATATGTCTCATTCACACAACACCTTGTCAGAATTCCACTTTTCTACCTAGCAACCTCCATACCTAAGGAACAATAATTATTGATACTAAACTATATAATAATTTCTTCTAATCTGTATCATCTTTCTATTTTGTATACATTTTTCCACAAACTCTACATGCAATTCAACAATATTATTCACACGTGTTACCTTAAATTTATAGTTTTTGTTTTCTAATTATAGTTGGATTAATCACATTCTATGTGCACCAATGATAGTAATACATTTTTTTAACACTCTATTTAGTACACTTTTTGTTATTGATAGAGTTCCAACTTCCATGCCAGTCAACTCTATTTATAAACGTCACATAAACTTCTCCTGATTAAAGAATGTATTGAGAGATAAGTATATCACCAACAGTTTTCTACGTGTGAGGGAGAAAGCTGTGTAATAAGCCTCTTCCTATGCAATTATGCCAAAAGCTTGTTGAGGTGGGCACATAATTTATGATTATTTTCTTTTTTCACTTTATAGGTCTCCATTGACTTGCTAAAAAGTTAGATTTGTTAGAATTTAAAAAAAAATAGTTAAACTGATTTGATGAAATTATTAAACTAGATAAAATATAAATTGTTTGACTTGGTTGTGAAATTGTTACATGATTTAGTACAAGGAATTCCAATTAAATTCTCATAATTAATGATGTATTAATGATTTAAAATTAAATAAATTTCAAATCAATAGTGAATATGTAATTGTGTACCATGTAATAATTATTCAACAACAAGATTATTTTAATAAAACCTAGAGATTTTCTAATGTCACCCACTTATGGAATTAAGGTAGAAGGAAAAACATCATGACCCCAACAAACAACGGTTGTAGCCAACATAGGAAGAATGAATGATTAGTTAGGCCATGCGCATTTTCTAAATAAATGATGCTGTGAACACTTTAATCAATTGGTATGACCAGCCAAGAGAGAATCAATAATTTGTATTAGCCCACATTAGTAAATAAAATCATACCCTCCCTATACTCAAAAACCAATCCATTACCCACTGAAATTCTAGTTATGGAGCTTCTAAAAACAAAACAAGTGCATAACCTTCTAACAGTACTTTTGCTATTTTTATTTGCAAATTTGAGTTTCTCTTTTCCTACAGAGCCTCCTCAAGGTAAGTTACATATCTCACTTAATCTTGTCCATATGTTGTCCTGGACCAATGAAAATATGTCATGCTAATTAAAAAATTTAAACATTCATAATTATTGTTGTTTTTTACTCCATTGTCATTGGTTCGGATATCATATCGGACAGGAATAAGACAACAAATCTTTGTTCCTCAATTTTGGTTGTTTTCTTATTAAGCTTGACACATGGTTTTTATTGATTAGTCTCTACAACTACCACTTAAACTATGTACATAGGTAACAGAAAATGGCACATGACTTCAGATGTTAAGGAAGTAGCAGGCAAAGCTTATGACTACATCATAGTTGGAGGAGGCACATGTGGTTGTCCATTGGCTGCAACCTTATCAAGGAAATTCTCTGTGCTTTTGATAGAAAGAGGTGGTTCACCATATGGAAATCCCTTAATAATAGATAGAAGATACTATGGTTTTCCATTAGTTGAAACAGATAGGTATATGTCAGTAGCACAAAGTTTTATCTCACAGGAAGGGGTTAGAAATGTTAGAGGAAGAGTTCTTGGTGGTTCATCAGCTATAAATGGAGGATTTTATAGTAGAGCAAGTGATGAATTTGTTACCAAAGTTGGTTGGGACAAAGAACTAGTGAAAGAAAGTTATGAATGGGTGGAATCTAAGGTTGTTTTTTCACCTTGGTTTCTCACACCATGGCAATCTGTTGCTGAATTCAGCCTCCTTGAAGCAGGTTTTTTACCATATAATGGGTTTAGCTTGGAACATTTGGAGGGGACTAAGATTTCTGGTAGTGTGTTTGATGAATTTGGAAAGAGACACACTGCAGCTGATCTTTTACATGAAGGGAACCCAAACACTCTCACAGTCCTTGTGAATGCCACAGTAAAGAGTGTCATCTTCCATCACAATGGTAAGAAATAAATCAGAACTTATTTAGGCATGTTGCATGATTGTGTGCTTATTCATATGTTTTTTTGAAAAAGTTAAAAAAACAAGAAACTTATTTTCATAAATAAATTTCTTTGATAAGCTTATTAAAATAGGATGAGGACCACCGGTCTTAAGTTGGTGTCTCCAACCTTGTACCGCCTGATAGTATAGTATCATATAAGACATTAAAAATGTTCATTCTTATGTGTCTTTTCATTCCCCTTGCTGAAAGAAAATAGAATATTACGTGACATCATAGTATTGGACAGGATATGATTGGAGACACCAACTTGAGACAAATGATCTTCATTCATTAAAATAAGCTAAAAATACTTATAAGGTCGTAATCTATTAATACCCTCAGCAAACAAACATTTATTGATACAAGAGTACAGAGGGTACTCCAACCTTTATTAATAATATTGTGTTATGTTCTTAATTCAGTGATGTAATACCATCAGAATACAAAAGAACTATCCTAGTTGATACTAGCAATTTTTTACTCATCAATTCAGCATTCAATCTTGAACTTTGATCACTCAAATGCTGTAGGTAAGAAGAAAGAGACTAGAGCTAAGGGTATAAGGTTCATCCAAAGCAATGGTACCTTAGATGAAACTCATGAAGCCTACATAAGAAAGCCCAAGAATTCAACTTCAAGGGGTGATGTCATACTAGCAGCAGGTGCATTAGGTAGCCCCCAAATTCTGTTGCTAAGTGGCATAGGACCAAAAGAACAACTAAAGAAGTTCAATATTCCACTAGTGCTTGATATGAAAGAGGTTGGGCAAGGAATGCAAGATAACCCTTGCATAGCAGTGTTGGTGGATTCCAAGCCACAGAATAGACTACCTGATCCACCACAAGTTGTTGGCATAACAGATGACTTAAAAATCATAGTTGAGGCATCAATTCTGCCCCTAAGTTTCAATGCAACAAGGGTTAACTTTGCTGCCAAGGTAGCAATGCCTTCTTCAAAAGGGATGCTTGAACTGAACAACACAGATCCCAGGTTAAACCCTTCTGTGAAGTTCAACTATCTAGCAAGTGAAAATGATATGGTAGAATGTGTCAAGATGACAAAACTACTTGATAGAATTGCAAGGTCTAAGTCTGTTGCAATTTTCCTTGGTGAGTCAAGGGAAAATAAATTGACATCTATTGAGAATGACCTCAGAAACTTTTGCAAGAAAAATGTAAGAACTATCTATCATTATCATGGGGGGTGCAGGGTTGGATCAGTTGTTGATAAGCACTATAAGGTTTTTGGTGTGAAGGGATTGAGGGTATTGGATGGCTCAACTTTTTCTGAGTCACCAGGCACAAATCCAATGGCTACACTGCTGATGCTAGGAAGATACCAAGGAATCAAGATTCTCAGAGAAAGGGAAGCAGATTCTGATTCTGGTGTTAAAGAAAAGCCATGATACCAGTAATGACAATTCAGTTTGTAAAAAAATAAGCCAAAGCCAAGCATTTAGGTGGGTATGACAATGTACTTTTGACTTGAGATTGAGAATCACATTCAACTTTTTCATATAAAGCCATTACATTATTCTCTTGCTCATATTCCTTAGATTAACCTTGAACCAGAAAATATTAATAAATCTTTCCATATTGTTTAATCATACAAGTAATAATTATAAAGAAAAAGGAGACAAGGAAAAAAATCATGATTTTATTTATTGGCATAATTTTGTGCATTTTGTTCCTATACATCTATTCACAAAGTTGAAAAACAACACTTATAACAACAAATTTCTTCACTGGTCCTCTACTTCAGCAGAATCACTAGGACTGGATGAATTATAACTGGAATCACCAGAATTAGCTTCATTTGCATCATTGCTTCTCCTACTACCTCTATTAATAGAAAAACTAATCCAAATTTCTCCACCACCAACCCTCCTTCTCTCACCACCTTCATCGTCACTTTTCCTTCCACCATCTTTCTCCTCAACAGGCATCTCATACCTACAAACAGGGCAATTCCCATGAATCCCAAGCCACTTCTCAATGCAATTAGAGTGAAATTTATGATTACAAGGCATAACCTTTGCCACCCCACCAACCTCAAAATCCTCCAAACAAACCACACATTCTCCAAGATCATCACTTTCTTCAATTTCCACACTTGGCATGGCCTCAACTGATTCTTTTGAAGCTGGTGGGTGCCCAATTTTGCTACTACCAAGTTCATGAAACAAGTTCTCAAGGCTTGAAGCACCATCAATAACTACCATCCCTTGTGTAAAGGGGTTCACCAAGATGATTCTTTGACTCTGTGAACGTTCATTATCTTCAGTTTCATGATCTGGGTCTTCGTTATTTCTCCCTGAGAAGCCAAGAATGAAAGGCAAGAACATAGACATGTCTCTGTTTCTCACTAATCTTTCAAACAGAGAGGAGATTTCAGAAACTTCTGGCACAGAAGCCATTGATCGAATTCAAAAACAAAGAATAAAGAAAAGATCTTTTCGGATTGGTAAGAATATTGAGATGAATTGTTGTGAATGGAAAGAAGTGAATATAAAGGGAGAAGAGAGAGAAAATAAATGTGCGCACATTGAAAGAGAGAGAAAGGTGTAGAAGAATCTGGAACATTGTTGGCATGTGAATCTAACCGTCCATGTTTATCTTAATCGATTTCATCCCAATTTCTGTCCATTCTCGATCATTTTTAATGATGATACTTATTTTTATTTAATATTTTATAGATTAAGTTAATTACTGTAAAAAAATTAATGATTATTGAGAGCAATATAATATTATAAAAAATATTATATAAATCGATATAATTATAAATTATTACATTTTTTAATGAACGTATTCTTTTTAAGAGGACAAGGAATTTGATAACATTTTTATTTGATCACTATCCATCCTAGGTGAGGCAGATCTTTAGTCATTATTAAGGTACAGGGGTATATGATGCTTGTGAGAACACACCTCATCACCATATTGGCCCATTCCTTTGCCGCCACAACAGGCTATATATGGCTGGAAACGCTTTGAACTAAGTCGAATTAGAGCTCAATTTGATCTAGCTTGATAAAGATTTGTTCAGTTTGAAATTTGACCCGAATTCGAAATAAGTTATTTTATTAACTCAAATTTAGTTCGGTTAAAGT
This sequence comes from Lupinus angustifolius, assembly GCF_001865875.1. Classification (NCBI taxonomy): domain Eukaryota; kingdom Viridiplantae; phylum Streptophyta; class Magnoliopsida; order Fabales; family Fabaceae; genus Lupinus; species Lupinus angustifolius. Next base: position 14,249,621 of record NC_032017.1, on the reverse strand, counting down.
TCATGAACTATTCGACTTAATTCAAATTGCTTCATTTGGACAACTCAAATAATTAAATCAATTTAAAAAATTCTATATTAGGTTTATCATTTTATTTACAAGTCCAATACATGGGTCATGGTATAATAACAATAAACATAAAAAAAATAGTTGATATATATATATATATATATATATATATATATCGGGTTGGCTAATAAACTTAACGAGTCAAACATAGCTCAAGTTCAACTCATTTATTTAACGGTATCAATTTTCAATTCAAAATCAGCTCATTTGGTTCATGAACTAAGTTTGTCAAGCTAAATAACAATTGAATTTTGAAAGAATATCAAGTTAGTTCGATTTATTGATAACCCTGAGACTATGTTTGGTTCTACTGAAAATATAATAAAAGAAAATGTGAGGAGAGAAAAGTAGAAGAAAAGTTTTTTCCCACCATTTGATTTGAAAGAAATCAAAGGAATAAAAGAAAAAAAATGCAATGTAACCTACTAAAAACTTTTATTTTCATATATAGAGAGAAAATAGATGAAAAAGTTATATTTGATCTATTAATAAGCCTTGTTTTTTGTTGTTTGAATATTTTTTAATTTAATAATTTTTTCTTTCATTTATATCATACAATTAAAAATCGTTCTTCTCTTATTATATTTATTTTTTCAACTTTTATTCCACTCATTTTTCTCTTAAAACAAATACGGTGTAAAGTAATATAAATAAATGTGGATTATGTAACGATTGTGTAGAAACATTTACATCGATAATAAATTTAAAAAATCCAAATTTAGTATATACTAAAATTATATCATATATATATATATATATACCGACACAAATACTACTATACTCATGATATACTGTATCATTGTGACTTGTAGATGGGTGAGGGGACATCCCTTGCCTGCAGTGATTTATTTGGGCTGGTCCAAAACATGACCCCCTAACTTTAATAATAATAGGATACTTTTCCATGCTAGTGTTTTAAGTCCCTTATAATGTTGGTTTAGATTATACTGAAATTTTGTTTTTTTTACCGAGTAAATTATACTCATATCCTCTAAGTTTTATTAAAATTATACAAATCATCTATCTCTTTTTAAACCTGCAAAAACACCCTAATTTATATATATATATATATGAGAATAATATATCTCCTTGTATGAGGAGATAACTTATCTCCTCTAACCAGTAAAAATGTAACATGTGTGCTATTTTGTTTATTTTAAAAAATATTTTTATAGAAAATGATGAAACATGACACATGTCATGATTTCACTGGCAGGAGGAGATAACTTATCTCCTTATACAAGGAGATACTTCATTCCATATATATATATATATATTACATTGACTATCATGCAGGAGAAATAAGTATAATCTTTTAAATAAAAAAGACAATGAATGTAATTAAGTTAAACAAAATATAATATAGTATGAAGACAAATCCAAAAAATATACGAGTCAATACTTCTTTATTATTATTTTTGGTTCGTTACGATATAATATAAGAGTGGTTTAAACAATATCTCTTTAGGATTGTTAATGCACTTTGTACAATAAATAATGAAGATGCATTGACTTATATTATTTGGACTTATCTCCATAATGTATCATGTTTTGTTTAACTTAGTTGCATTTATCACATTTTTTATTTAAAAGATTACACTTATTTCACTGTAATAAAAATATATAAATTAGTTGCATTTATCACGTTTTTTATTTAAAAGATTATATTTACTTCATTGTAATGAAAATATATAAATTAGGGGTTTGTGTAGAGCTAGAAAAGTAAGAGGTGGTTTGTATAATTTCACTAAAACTCAGGAGTGTCAGTATAATTTACTCTTCTTTTTTGTACTACTAAGATATCATTTCACTTTTTTTGGGTAATGAATTGATCTCTTTCAGAATGTGCACATGCCTGTTAGGAGTCTCACATTGAGTATAATAGCAAACTCAATGTGGTACTTAAGCCATGAGGCTCTCCCACCTAATAGAGTAGTCTTTTGGGTTGGACTCTCCTTATGTGCTTAAGTCCTAACAATTGATGATTTCATTGAGAGTTGTGTCACAGAAAAGGCTACCTATAGGCTGTATTAAGGTATATTATCGAATACTGATAGGTGAGTGAAACCGCCAAAAGAGAAAGGGCTACCATCGGGTCAGTGCTGATAGAGTGATAGCCGCCATGGACGTTGGCCCTTAAAGGGGGCAGCAATGTTAGGAGTCCCACATTGAGTATAATAGCTGTTGATTTATATGATTGAATGTGGTTTGGGCTTGTTTGGGCATCAGTTTTATCTTATATTGGATTATCTTAAGCTTATGTTAGCTTAGCTTCATTTCTTTCCCTTAATAGAAAGTTGTTAGGGAAGTTATTTAACCACTTGGGGCTCTTTTGTATTCATTCTATTCCATTCAATGAGAATGAGTTTATTCATTCCTAACTTCTCTTTTTTCTCTGAATTCTAAGATGGTATCAGAGCAAAATTTGTTCTGATTCATCTTCTCCTTTTTTTATTTCTTCTTTTCACCATTGCAGTTTCTTCTTCTCCTTCGATTTCTCTCTCTGTTGCAAATTCCTTCTTCTTCTCTACTACTGAATCAATTCCTCTTTCTCATTGATTTCAATTCCTCTTCTGAACAATGGCGAATCAAAGTTTTGAAGACTACATTGTGAATCCCTCTAATCCTTACTTTCTTCACTCTAACGAGAATCCTGCGCTAACTCTCGTTTCTCCTCCTCTCAATGGCAAAAACTATCACTCCTGGTCCAGAGCTATGAAACTAGCTCTCCAATCCAAAAATAATTTGAAGTTCATAGACAAATCCTTGATCCAACCGCCAATGCTTCATCCTCTTTATGAACAATGGATTCGGTGCAATACTTTGGTGTTATCCTGGTTACAACATTCAGTTGATGAAACAATTGTGAAATCCATCCTTTGGATTGATGAAGCAGCTGATGCTTGGAAGGATCTTCATGATAGGTATTCACAGGGAGATATCTTTCGTATAGCTGATCTTCAAGAAGAGTTCTATAGAATGACTTAAGGTAATCAATCAATTTTTGATTATTTTACTCAATTGAAGATTCTGTGGGAAGAAATTGAGAATTATAGAGATATAGGTCATTGCAAGTGTGCAACTCCTTGTACTTGTGGCCAAATTGACCTAGTTAAGAGGCATATGGAACAAAATTATGTGATTAGATTCCTTAAAGGCTTGAATGACCAATACTCACAAGTTAGGTCTCAAATCATGCTTTTAGAGCATCTTCCTAATATCAGCAAGGTGTTTTCAATGTTGACACAATAAGAGAGACAGTTCAATGTTCCAATGCTCTCTGACTTAAAGGCCTTGACAATCAATTCCCAAGGGAATTCTCAGTTCATGAATTTTAATGTGAACAGAGAAAGAGGTAACAACACTTTCAGAGGAAATAGAGGAAGAGGTAGGATGCCTTACAATAGTGTAGTCAGAGGAAATAATGCTAGGTTCTGTACTCATTGTGAAAAGACCAATCATACAGTGGACACATGTTTCTTAAAGCATGGCTATCCACCTGGTTATCACTACACCAGATCAGAGAGATCAGCTAATGTTGTTGATAGTTTTCCTATAGAGGTTGAGCATGGACATGATGGATACTATCAGAATGAAGGTGATCATAGTGCAATTAAGAATAACAAGAGTCAGGGCTTCACTGATGATCAAGTGAAATCTATCCTGGAATTGCTTGAAAGAAATAAGAATGATGGTAGCAAGGTCAATTCTACAATTTCTAATGGTATAATAGCAACTAATACCACTGCATTGCCCCCTACGTCAGGTAACAAGTGTGTGGATTGGTTGTTAGATACTGGAGCTACTGATCATATTACTTATGACTTGTATCATTTTAGTAATCAAAGAAGTATTTCACCTGTTATGATCACATTACCTAATGGAAGTAAAGTCAGTACTTTTGTTTGTGGCACAATTATTTTGTCTGATTCTCTTGTCCTGTTCAATGTCTTGTATGTCCCTAATTTTCATGTCAATCTAGTGTCTGTTCATAAGTTGATTCAGTCTCTACATTGTCATCTAACTTTTCATCTCAACTCGTGTACCATTGTGCAGAGTACTACCAATAAGGTGATTGGTACAGCTAGTTTAAAACAAGGCTTATTTGTCATCAATCTTCTGTCCAAGTCCTCCTCATATGTTTCTGTCTCTCATTCTTCATCTGGTCCCATCAATGATTTCACTATCTGGCCTCTTAGACTTGGTCATGCTCCATCATCTTTAATGAAGACAATGTCTAGTTCTTTTTATGTTATTCCTGTTTGTAATACAACGCATGTACCTTGTGATGTTTGTCATACTTCTAGACAAATGAGATTACCTTTTTGTAATAGCAACACTCATTCTAATAAAATCTTTCAGTTGTTACATGCTGACATATGGGGCCCCTATTCCACTAGTTCTATTTTTGGTCACAATTATTTCCTCACATTGGTTGATGACTTTACACGCTTTACTTGGGTGATCTTGATGAAATCCAAAAGTGAAACTAGGCAGCACATTGTCAATTTTGTCAATCTTGTTGAAAATTAGTTTAAAACCAAGTTGGAAACTCTTAGGAGTGATAATGAAGTTGAGTTTATGATGCATAACTTCTTCTCATCTAAGGGAATCATGCATCAAAGGTCTTGTGTTGCCACACCTCAACAAAATGGTATGGTTGAAAGGAAACACCAACACATCCTTAATGTTGCTAGAGCAATTTTCTTTCAAGCAAATTTACCTTCCACTCTTTGGAATTTTGCTATTCAGCATGCTGTCCACATTATTAACAGGTTGCCTAGTCCTTTATTGCAAAATTCTAGTCCATATCAGTTACTCCATGGGTCATTACCTACTTTAGAATCGTTGAAGGTTTTTGGTTGTTTAGCCTATGCTAGTACCCTTGCTGCAGGGAGGGGTAAGCTTGATCCAAAGGCTAGAAAATGTATGTTTTTAGGCTACAAAGATGGTACCAAGGGCTTTCTTCTGTATGACCCGTCTTCTCATGACATCTTTATGTCTAGGGATATTATATTCTATGAAAGTTTCTTTCCTCTGTCTCATACTCCAACTGATCCTCCAAGTCCTATACATGAGTCTTCTTCCCCTGTTCCTATGGTTTCTGGTCATATTCCTCTTGAGTCCACCATAATGTCATCATCTGAGTCACACACAACTCCTTTGGTTGAGTCAAACACATCTTCTGAGTCACACACATCCTCTCAACCTGAGTCACACACATCTCATACTGAGTCACATACATCTCCTACTTCCAATCTTCTTCCTCGACACTCCACTAGACAGAGAATACCTCCTTCTCATTTACAAGATTATCATTGCAGTCTTGCTCACACTGCTGCTACTCCTTCCTCTAAAATCATCTACCCTTTGTCCTCTGTATTGGATTATTCCAGATGCTCCCCTGAGTACAAAAGGTTTTGTCTCACAATCTCTAGTACTTATGATCCTACAACTTATAAGCAAGCTGCTAAGTTAGCTCATTGGAGAGAAGCTATGGATACTGAATTACAAGCCTTGAATCAGAACAACACTTGGTCCTTAGTTCCTCTTCCCCCTGATAAGTATCCCATTGGCTGCAAAAAGGTATATAAAACTAAAGTCCATGCTGATGGGACCCTTGAGAGGTATAAAGCACGATTGATAGCCAAGGGTTATACTCAATTAGAAGGTGTGGATTTCTTTGATACCTTCTCTCCTGTGGTGAAAATCACCACTATTAGGATTGTCTTGGCCTTGGCTGCTATTAAATCTTGGTTTTTGGAGCAGCTTGATGAGAACAATGCATTTCTTCATGGGAATTTGCATGAAGAGGTTTATATGACACCTCCTCCTGGTCTTCCTCTTGACAATCCTCATCAGGTATGCAAATTACACAAGTCACTCTATGGTTTGAAGCAAGCCAGCAGAGAGTGGCACACTACTTTGTCCTCTGCCATGATTTCTATAGGGTACTCTCACTCACAAGCAGATCAAGCCTTGTTCACTAAATCTACATCCACATCCTTCACTTCTATATTGGTGTATGTGGATGACATGGTTCTAACCTTGATGAAATCTAGTTAGTCAAGCAATTTCTAGACCAGACCTTCAAAATCAAGGATCTAGGTCCACTCAGATTCTTTCTAGGTCTGGAAATTGCTAGAACACAGGATGGTATTCATTTGAATCAGAGAAAATATGCCTTGGCTCTTCTTGAGGATTCTAGTTCCTTAGCTGCCAAGCCTGCCAAGGTTCATTTTGATCCCTCGGTCAAGTTGCAACTTGAACAGGGTGAACCATTTTCTGATGTTCTCTGCTATAGAAGGCTTGTAGGGACTTTACCTCACCATTTCCAGGCCTGATATAGCATATGCAGTTCAGCAACTTAGTCTCTTTATGTGCAAACCTATGGATGTGCACTATAAGGTTGCTCTTCGAGTGCTTCATTACTTGAAGTCTTCTTCTGCTCAAGGGCTTTTCTTCTCCTCTACCTCTACTCTTAAGCTTGATGGGTTCTCTGATTCAGACTGGGCTTGTTGCTTGGATACTAGGAAATCCATCACAGGTTTTTGCATCTTCCTTGATTCTTCACTCATTTCCTGTAAGCCCAAGAAGCAGAACACAGTTAGTAGGTCTTCCTCTGAGGCTGAGTACATGGCTCTAGGGAGTCTAGCTTGTGAGGTGCAATGGCTTAACTACTTGTTCACATATTTGCACATTCCATTGCTGAATCCTGCTTCTGTTTATTGTGATAACGGATATGCGATCTACTTGGCTCATAACCCTGTTTTTCATGAGAGATCCAAACACATTGAAGTGGATTGTCAAGTGGTGCGTGAGAAAATTCAGCAGGGCCTCACTCACCTCCTTCCCATTGCTTCCTTTGATCAGCTAGTTGATGCCTTCACCAAACCATTAAGGCTCTTTCACCTAATAGACTAATCTTTTGGGTTGGGCTCTCCTCATGTGCTTAAGTCCTAACAATTGGTGCTTTCGTTGAGAGTTGTGTCATAGAAAGGGCTACTTATAGGCTGGATTAAGGTATATTACCGAATACTGATAGGTGAGTGAAGCCGGCAAAAGAGAAAGGACTATCATCGGGTCAGTGCCGATAGAGTGAAAGCCGCTATGGACGTTGGCCCTTAAAGGGGGTAGCAATTTAGGAGTCTCACATTGAGTATAATAGCAAACTCAATGTGATACTTAAGCCATAAGGCTCTCCCACCTAATAGCTAGTCTTTTGGGTTGGGTTATCATCATGTGCTTAAGTCCTAACAATTGGTGATTTCATTGAGAGTTGTGTCACAGAAAGTGCTACCTATAGGCTGGATTAAGGTATATTACCGAATACTGATAGATGAGTGAAGCCGCCAAAAGAGAAAGGGCTATCATCGGGTCAGTGCCGATAGAGTGAAAGCCGTCGTGGACGTCGGCCCTTAAAGGGGACAGCAATGTTAGGAGTCCCACATTGAGTATAATAGCAAACTCAATGTATTGGGCTATCCTCATGTGCTTAAGTCTTAACAATGTCTCTCCCAACAAAAGTCGCTTCCAAAAATTGAACCCTTGACCTTTTGATCATTCTTTGATCTAAGAGGCACACTACCATTCAAATTTGTTTATAAAAACACAATATGAGACTTTTATTAACTTATTAAAAGGAGATTTTAAGTTAGTACCTTTTCAGAAAACTCATTAAACAAACACCACCAGTAACTTATTTTTATTCAAATAAATTAATTGAGTGTTGAGATGAATATCGGTAGAAAATGACACATTTTTTTCTACTGAATTTGAGTGGCTAGCTATTAAGATGAGATGCTACAATTTCATCAATTACAGCAGTAAGAGTTTTACTTGGTAAGACATTCAATAATAGTAGAAGACTACATAGTAGTGGGATAAAACAATCTTCAAAATTTGAGGTTTTTTCTACAATGATATGTTCTCATTCAAAAAATTGAATCAGGTACAAGGAAATATAACCTATTTCCATTGGCTGCTCTATACAAATCTTTCCCTCTCTTTACATACAGAACAAACATCAGATTTACTTAAAATGAATCTATGACTACAAACAAATATGCCCTATTGTTAACTACTAATAATAATTTCTGGCTACTCTTAACTATTCTAATTATTATACAAGCTCCCGTGTAATTCAAAAGAGGTGAAATTATTTTTCTATCAGAAGTTGTTTGTAACCTGGTTAGTCAAGTTCAAGTAATCATCTCCTATCACCACAGCATTTTGCACCTTTTCCTTCCTGAAGTTTCTGCCATAAGCACAGCATCTCCCGAGGACCTTGGTAATGGGCAACCACATAACCGTCCTTGCAACCCTCATTGTAGACTCTGCCTTCGTTCTCGTATCGAACTTCTAGACCTTCCTTCTTCATATCTGCAATCCAGATTCCCATCGCGACATCTTCTAACTTAAACATCTGCCACACAGTGATAAAATTGAGTCTTCATATATGTCACCAAATGCACTTATTTAGTGCAAAAGACATTTAGAGCCTTATTGCACCTTTGAAAATAGTTTTCTGTAATTAATGGATTTATGATATACCTTCAAATGGCCCTCTCTGTATTTCCTGTACACTGTCTTTGCTATATCATGTGAGATCACATACCCGGGACCATGTGCCCAAGGAGGATAGTTTGCTTCACTCCATTCCTTTATCAAAAGCAGGGAATCGAATATTCTTAAGTTAGATGAGACAACAAACACAAGACAAAGCAAATGAAGGCAATAGCTTTAAGTCTTGAATAGTTAAAGATAAAAAAAATGGAAATGCGCATAGAAGTTCGAGTCAAATTTCAAAAAGTTCACACTAAGTTGTCATCAAGTTCCTGACAATGAAACCTACTATGCAGATTGCCATTTTTGGATGAACAAGCATATGATAACTAACATACATGCTTCTATCCATGAATGAATAATCAAGTTGCAATCCTACCACGGTAAATTATATTCATTAAATGTTCTTTAGTTTGAGATGAATGGATTATATACATCCACAAAGACAAATATGTTCAACCTATATCTATTTACAAGCACACCTTGTCAACAAACATTACACACTGAATATCTCTACCTGTGGGCTGATGTACCATTTGCTATCAGAATTTCGATGAGGTTTGGAATCTGAATTGATGAGGCCATATAGCAACCCATGGGCCAGATTGATCCTTTTTAAAGAGCCTAGCACTTCATCCACACGAACAAATGCATCATCATCTGTCTTCATAACAAACTTCGCTGAAACAACCTCCGTCTGTTGAAGAGATCATGTCAATGAGGCAGAAGAAGGATTCACCAAGTTAAGGAAAAAGACAAGATGTTACCCCAAAAATGCAGGTTGCTAAAGATTTCCACGTGATGAGGCTGTAGTAGTCAACAAATGGCATCAACTGTATGTCTCTATAGGTTTGTGCTTCTTTCCACAATTCTTCATTAACTATCTGGCTTTTATGCTGCATCAACTCAAACAGAGGAGACATAATTAAGTGAAAACCTTCTTGTAACACAAAACAGAGAATTTTGAAGAAACGGCAAAACAAAATAAGTATCGTTTTCAGCTTGATATTTATCCTAATGCAGGCTTTGCTTATTAATGAGACAAGCTCAAAAACAGAACACCCACTAATGAAAAGCCTCATAAATACTAATTTTATATGGTGATTTAATGAATAGCCTTTTCCCAATTTTATTAATTTTTAGAATTATGGGAGAAAAACTTAAGGAATACCCACCAAACCAACAAAAAAGCGCACAGCCGTTGTATTTGATCTAATAGCATTGTACTGCATCCAGGTTCTTCTGACAGCCATCCGACGCTTAAAATTGTTAGCGGTAGAGAAAACACCGATGAGGAGATCCAATGAAGTCTGTGCAGATATAGGGCTTGCTTTCAATGATTCAAGATCAATAATATGCTCTGAATCCTCTGATGTCGGCAGACCACTGGCAAGAACAGAAATTAACTTGAGGTCCCCTGAGATTTTTATCTCATTGACAAGCCATGGCTCCAAAGTCTGAATTGTAACCAACTAAGTCAGTCAACATATCAGAATATACAAGTATTCAATATTTCAATATTAAAAAATAAAAGAGTGAAAGAAAGTACTTCACGGAAAGCGAAAGAAGTTATGTGCTTTCCATCAACTGTCATCTGGATTCCCTCTGATCCCACTCTAAGAGTTGCAACAAATGGGTAACCTTGTTTAAAGGGAAAGTATTTCTGATTTTCCGATTGTCCTTCTGCTGCTGAAAATCGCCTTGAAGTGTGGGAATGCATGCTGGCCGTGTAATGTTGGCTAATGTTCTTCCCTACATTCTTATTGCACTGATCCAACTCATCAACTGGCAAAAGAAACAGCAATACTAAACAAATGAGTTTAAAAAGTAATTATGCAAAAACATCTCATGGAGTTTAATATTGAAAAAAAGAAAGGAGAATTACAATAATTTTTTACACAACTTCTGGATCAGCAAAAACCATGCAGACAAAGCTTTAATACCAAAATTTAATAGAGCACAAGAGCGTCGGAAAGTTTTTATTTAAAAAAAAACTTTTATCAAACAAGCAGATTTCATGTGGATAGGATTCAATTCTGTTGCAACTGTCCTATGACATCAATAGTACAGTGAAACCAAACAAAAAACATGAGCATCTTTAATTCAAGAACTCCATAATGCTATTTTGGCTATATACCAAACACTCTTCAGTAGTCACAGTGCTCGAGTTTTAAGAGGTTTGGTTTTAGAATCATCAGGGGAACTTTGACTTCAACCGTGACAAACATTTACTCATATGGATGTTGAACCAAATAAAAAGTGTAGTATTTTACCTTTATTAACTTTTTCAGGAGTGGGAGATGGACAACGCTCCTCTTCACCCCAATCTTTAGCTACTGTCCAGGAGTTTTGGACAATTACTGGATCTTCAGTGATTTTATCACCATGAAGCCTAACATTATAGTGCAAAATAATAGGGGGATCAGGCTCCCCAGGAAGTAGTTCTCCAGTCAAGTCGATCCGAAAATCACCTAGGAGACCATTTGGAATGCCAAATACAGTGATGGAAGAACCCTGTGTCAGACCGCAAGGTACCTGCAGTTTGTAACTACTATTACCAAGTTCAGTGGAATCCATCTTATTAAGAAAATGAGGACATTGTTTCTCTTTTGTTCTCGAACTATCATTTGCATGGCCTTGTCGTTGTTCTTCAATTGAGGAAACAAGACTATTCCATGCACTGGCAGCTTCTTTGATAGCTCCTCCTGCATTAGGTAAACCCTGAGCATGATCAAGTAAGTTTTTCAGTCGGTTCCATGTCTGCAGAGCTTGTTGCTCTTCTTTGGAAAAGTTGCTCCCAGCAAAGAGGCCAGATATTAGAATATCAGTAGAAATAACTTGAGAATTACTGTCTGGATTCTGAACAGCAGGTGGAACCACAGCATTAATCCATTCTAGAGGATTAGTACCATTAATGGCAACAGGTATGGTCAGATAACCTCCGCCAATAGGATTTTTCATGACCCCATATCGCAGAACCATAAGCATAAACAACATAAAAGATGAGGTAATCAGAACTCCTCCATATAATTTATTCATATTGATGATCCTATGATTGAAGCAATAATCTTGCCCCTTCACAGTGCTTGATCATAAGGACACTGAACTAATGTTAACTTGATCATGGTTTTTCATATAATTCTAACTATGGAGTAAAAATAGGTAGAAGCCCAGGAGGAAGGAAAATATTTGATGTTGAATAGTAAAAGCTCCTTGTCGGATTCAAATAAACTTCCTGGAAAACATTCACCTAAATAGCAGTGCAAGGCTCACTTATTTCCTTTAGTTTGCTATATCTAATATCATGTACCAACCGAAAGGCCTCGAAAGCATGCACTGTATGCTCAGATATCCACCATGAGAATTACTTGGGAAGCATATGAGACATAACTAGCATGTTGACCCTGTATTCATAGCCAAAAAAGTAATGAAAATTCTTTACATAAATACAGTATCAAGTGTGCATAAAACTACCCATACACAATGTTTTGTCAACAATTAATACAAACCACAAGCAAGCATATGCTCTGTTCTCAGTCGAAGAAAACTAACACCTTGTTTGGAACTTAGCACTTACAGTGGAAGATGATCACCATATCAAAAACAGTAGAATTTTTACACCAGGTGATATAGATCACAGCTTCTTTCCAACATAAATGTCTGGTAACGACATGGATTTATGTGATTGTTTCCTAGTCTGATCTAAGGGAAAGATTATATATTCCCTGCCAGCATTTTATTGAAGAAAAATACTCCCACTTACAATAAATTATTGTAGCAATAAACAATACCAGTCAATGCCCTCCTCTGCAAGCCACCACTCTTTTTTACTCAAGATAAGGGAATTTTGGCAAACTCTAAAGTTTTCAACATGTAATTTTTTACTCACACACCAGGCATACATACAAACAAAAGCACACATGCTACTCCTAGAGAAGAGAAACCTTCCAAGCTGAGTTAGCTATCACCACCTAACACCACCATTTGGTCAATATAGTACTACTATATTTTATATTAGGTGGACTTGGTTTTTTCTCTCTTATTTTTTATTTTAATCATACACATGATTTCAGCCGGACATCGGGTGAGCTTGATGTAATGGTAAGATTTGTACCCATGATTATGAGGTGAAAACAAATCTTGAAAACAGATATTTCTGCTTGCGGGATAAAGTTGCATATATCTATCCTCTTTACTTCACTAGGTTGGAGCCTCTTCCAATGAGTAACGTTTTTTTACACATGATTTTAGGCATCCTACTTAGACCAATACACACTGAATTATTTTCATTACAAGCGAAATCATAAACTATAATTAGGAGCAATGTAGTTAAAATTAGAATAAATAGAATGTGGAGTGCATGATTAAATGACAATAAAAACTACAGAAATTCAACGGAAATCACAAGTGATGCATTTAATTAAAAAAATAAATTAAATAAGCAAGGACCCATAAACGTTTTCTTCAGGCAGTTATTTTAGACTTTAAATCACAGATCTTACTCCATATATCAAATCAACGTCAAATCTGCTTAAAAAATATGAAAAATGTGAAGAGCTTGAAACGTGTATGCGTAACTTCTTCAACTGCGTTTCTCTCCAATGACTAGCAATAAATAATTAATGAATAAAAGTTACAACAAAAACAAAATCCAATCTTCAAAAACAAAAAATAAACAATGACTAGCAATAAATATATAAAAAATGTAAAAACAGTAGTTAATTTCTGTACGAATTCTAATGAAATCACAGAAGAAAAGAGTAAAAAGTGAAAATAGAAAGAAGCGATGTGAAAAGAAAGTGCAATGTTAAGAGTTGAGAAATAGGAAGTGGTTGTTGTAATGAAGTAGTAAGAGTGAGAGAAATTTCAGACCTGATGAGATTTTCTCGGGAAAATGTAGAGAAAGAAAGTGAAGGGAAATAAATTTGAATTTGCTCTGGAAATAAAAGAATGAAGAAGGAAAAAGAGGTGAAAGTGTTTGTTTGTGTGTGTTTCTAATTTTGAAGTTTCAGAGTTTACTACTTTCTTCGGTTTGTGTTGTGGTCTTCTTCAACATTCAAAGTTAATAATTGGTACCACGCTGAAGAAACAAAGATAAAGAGGCATATAATTCCAAAAATAGTTACTGTTATTAGAGAAAAAATTGAGAAAAAGTGCAAAAGAAATTAGAAAACATCGATATTGGGCTTCATTCAACCACCGTGTTATCCGGTGTAATTAGATTGTTTTTTACATTCATTGTATTTTTTTTGGTACAAAAAAAATATGTGTGCATTATATGAATGCATTAATAGTGTGAAAACGTATAAATAAGTATATATCAGTATATGAATTTATTTTGAAGGGAGTATATAATATATGAGAAAAATTTATCGTGCAAATTTTTTTTACATAATTAACTAAAAATAGTACATATGAATGGTTCTGTATTGCACTTATAAATCATAATATATTAAGGGTGTTTATAATTAAATTAACATAGCGTAGGTAGCAAAAATGACCCCATGGTGTAACCAAAAGTCTCCTCCGTTTAAGATTCCACTTTTGGTTTAAGTCCCCATTTACATTATAAACTAATTACTTATTATTATATATGTAAACTAATTAAATTGAAAATCTCAACTTCAAGCCGTGAGAATACATGAGCACTTGGTAGCATGAGTTTTGTTGGTCGTAATGTCATCCTCGTTTCAAATAGTGTTGCATCTCATCAATGAATAATAGAATATGATTTAGACAAAACAATGAATTAATGGCATAATAACTTAAAGATTATACATTATTATTTCTTATTGCATAAATTTTCTTTGTATTATGTTGCTCCAAAGATATTTTTTTAATACTACCAAGATATTCTCTCGACTTTTGGTGTTTTGAGAAGTATGAATGTCTCTTCTAATAAGTGTGGAATCGAACTTTTAATTTTTTGATCATTATAGAGATCTAGTATGATTTTACACCATTAAATTAATGTTTGGTTGATGCATAGATAATTTGGTTTCAAGCCTTCCTATTTAATTCACGTACTTCATTTTATAAAACATTTTGATTAGTTTCACTTGAATTAAATAAGCTAGTTAATATGGTTATTGACATTAATTTTGTTAACAATTAAATGTATTTTTTTGTTCAGAATTCCCTTTTATCATTTGGACTCCTTCATATTTCTTTTTACTCAGTTAATGATTTTTCCACACAAAAAAGGGCAGTTTTATAAAAGAAATAATAATAATTATAAAAAGAACACGAGTGAATATATATATAGATACTATTGTACACCTCCTAAAAACGATATGTGGTGTTTAATGTAAAATGTGTTGACATCCTAAATTGGCTTAAGGTATTTTTTAGCTGAGTTGCTCCTTCCTCTTAAGGCAAATCCACCAACTATTCTAGTAATTACCCCTCCTAGGCTCTTCTTCATCCTTTCTTGTCAAACATTTTAAGATCTTTTGCTTAATATATGTCACATTATTTATAAGTGGTATATATTATTTTTATGGTATATAAGGATTTATATTAAAAAAATTGTAAATTACTCTTTCATCCAGTATTATGATAATTGGATTTGGCGGTCCGATTGGTTTGTAGCCTTAAATAAATGAGGGGTTGGATCACTTTGAATAGCAGAAATTTCAATCCGGTCATGTTAAACCCGGTTAAACCATAATAGCCCGAGAAGAGAATCAATCAGTTCACTTAAAATAAAAAAATAGAACAATACTCTAATGTTTTGTTTTATCCAGTCCAAAAAAGATCAAAAAATATTATTTTAATATAATTATACATGATTATTAATTATATAAATTTTTTTATTTATATATAAAAATGATAAATTATATATAAAATCACCCGGTTCAGCTGGACGATTTAACCATTTAAATTGGTTAAACCTCTTTATATTTGATGTCTAGTTAGAGTTTCATAATATTACTTTCAACATTGTATGAGCTCTAATTTCCACCATAATGATTTCTAGTAACATTATATCTCTCCTCTTTGGTTCAGCTTCATGCATCAAACTTTGATATTTGAGGCAATACAATAAAACTTTATACAGCTGGATTAACTCTTGTTCATTTATTCTGTCTTAATGGAGAATTGTGGAAAAAAACCTTACATGAGAGACGGGGTCAATTCCCCCTTTATGTAGTTTTTTCCTTTGGTTTGAACGTTGACTAGGCCCACTATTCTAATTTTTCTCCTGAAAGGACTTTTATTTGGTTAATTCCTTTTGAGAAAGGGTATTTGCTAACTTTAGAAAGAAAAAAGGCATTGACAGATTAAATGCATCATCATCTATGTCTATTTTGCTTTTACATAAAAAGTAATATGTTGTAATATATAAGGAGAAATTAATGTGAGGTGAAGCCGACACAGAGGAAAGTGCATAGAAAATAAAATAAAATAAAATCATATAATGTGACATTTTTGTCATTTAAATGTATTATGATGTCACTTTTATTCTCAAATGCAAAATGAAAAGTGAGAACTTATCTCTTCCAAAATGATTCTTTTAATTGATGCGTTATCTCCAATATTTTGAAATTAGATTCATAAAATAAAGGAACAAGATATCATATAAAATTTAACCAGTTAATTTATTTCATGAAAATTGATAATGTGATATATAATTATATCAAATGCATATTTACATATATATTAGAGTGGTGTTTTTTTATTTTTTTTCTCTCTTGATGAAAAAGTTTATCTCTAGTTTTTTCTATATCTAGTTCACATTACATATTATTTCAAGTTAACTCAACTTAATTGGATTGAATTAGATCTTTTGCAATTTAAAGTGGTCAAAACTCTCAACAAATATCTGTACAATTTCGAATAAGTCTGGATCTCAAAATAGTAAAATCACTAAATTGAAATAGATCTGGATATGCACTATCCGAACTCACCTATACTCAAACATGCAATCATGCAGGTAAATACTTTGTCTTTAGAAAAGAGTAAGTGGTATAAAGTAATTATTGTCAATCATCTAAATAAATAAAAGTGAAATTATCCTTCTTTTGTTTGTTCTTATTTGTTTTGGAAAAGGTAAATAATGTGACGATGTAAAATTTTATTACATATATCTACAGAAAAATCTGTTATATACTATTGTCATTAGATTTGTAAAGACAATATAATAAAAAATTGTTGCTTAACCAAAAAATAAAATTGTAACTTAATTTTATATCTAAATTTAAATTTGGACTAAAAATACAAAATTCATTAAAAAGAACAGTCTTATTGTTGTTTTTCCTCATCATTTTGGTGGTTTGGTTGCCAGTTGGCAAAGATTGATCGTGAAGTAAAAAAAAGCCCAGTTTTGCTTTGTGACCTAACCAGAAAAAGCAATTTTTGGAAACAGATTTGATGTCCACAAAATTGTGTTTGATTCCTCATAAAACAATATTTATTTAGGATTTCATATTTATATTTATACATTTTATATTCTATCAATATATCATTTATATATTAATTATCATTAACTTTTAAACAAAAATAATGCTAATGAAAAGATAGAGAAATACTTGTTTGGAGACGAAACCATGTAAAGACAACTAATAAGATATTAACAATTCATTAATATTTTAATTATAATTAAATTTAATCTTAAATGATAATATCAAAAACCATAAAATTTACTTGTTTCCAAATATGACGTGTTATATGTATTTACATACAAATTCTTCTCTAATAAATAATATACTAATTGTACCGGCCATGTGGCTAATCAGTGAAATGCCATTGATGCACTTGTATTGATTTTAGTTACATAGGGAAAGCGTTTTTTACGCTATGATGTAGTTGAGATGTAACTTTCTGAACCGGCCAATAGTCACTAATGTTTAGAAGAGAAGAAATAACATGAATAATGTTAGACAGACATTTTAGGTTACAACCAACCACGATGAAAACCCTTTCTCATTTTTAATGCAGGTTTGAATTTTACATATTTTGCTAAGCAACATAAATTCTTGGTAGCTTTTATTATTGTTTATTATGTGCGTGGATACATGGTGTCATATGAAGCAAGGGATTACCCTTAGCATTGACATGTCACCTTAAGAATAGGATTGGTACTCCTATTTTAAAGGGTAAGGTGCTACAGTAGGTTTGTCATATTGGGCAATTCAGATTGGGGTGAATCATGGATGTGTGAAACATAAAATGTCTAAAATTAACCCTCTAATCAAGATTTGTTTGTTGCTACTTGGTAGGTAATGCAGATAAGGTGTTCTAAAACTTTATCTTCAACTCTTTCATAAAACTTCATCTTCAACTCTTTCATAAAACTTCATCTTCAACTCTTTCATATTCAATAAAATTATGACACATAATAAAAAATTAATATATTACTTTACATTAGTTTCTCATTACTTAATTTTTTAATAGTTATCACAATTTTATTAGATGAGACAATGTTAGAGAGAAACTTTTGGGACAATTGATTTACATTCTTTGCTATTGGTAGAGATGATAAAATGGGTATCCTAATCCCTTTTGTCAATGTCCTAAAAAATTTAAGCTTGTGCAGGGATGATGCATTGTCTTAATAGGCAAAATAATATATTTTGTTTGTTTTAAAATGGGCTAATAAGCATGCAGGAGACGACGTTGATGAATAATTTAAAAGTAAAAAATATATAATAAAATTAAAATAAATTAAATAAAGTAATTGAGGATAACAAATTTTTAAAAAAACTTTCATATTTTATATGAAGTTAACCAAATTTTGAGACATTAAAAATCATATAATATCATAATATATTTGAAAATTTCTTGTTTTTTCCTTACATTATATGTGTGTGCTGGTTGTATTGCCAAATATAAATGCTCGCGGGCTTGACGAGCAAACAGACTAGGCAAATGAGCAAAATTTATATGTATTGCCCGCAAAAAAAATTGCACCTTTTATATGCTCACAAACATTGTTCATTTTGTCATGTATAGACTATAGCTATCGGGAGCAAGGACATATTTAATCATAACTATACTCACTAGACCTATATTCATGGAACAATTGATATCCTTCAAATCTTATAGATACTTTTTTACATTTCAGATAAGTGGCTCAATACTTGAAATAGCTACTTCTAAGTTTATATTGGCTTAGCAATTCTGTTCATATATTTCTAGCTCAGCTAAAACTTCTTACTTATGCTTAACTTGGGCAAATACTTCTCACTATCTGGTTAATTGTTAACGTGTCAGCTTGGTGGTCCAAAACTTGATCCAGTTCAACAACTTCTAATGCTGATAAAAAGTAGGTGAAATTACTCTTTTGATAATTGTTCTTCTCATTTTATTTTATGTTTCATTTCGGTCCTTGGAGCTTATTTGTGATGTTAGGTAAAAACTAACAATGAGACTAAAAAGAAAACAAAATTGGGTCAAGTGGAAATATTGAAGAGTCAAAATAATTTTTTAATAATGAAAATAAAATATATTGTATAAGGAGGTATGTTATCCCCTTCAGCTATTATAATCATGATATTTATCATATTTAATAATTTTTTATAAAAATATTTCTAAAAACAAACAAAACAGGACACATGTCATTTTTTTTACTAATCAAAGAATATAAGTTATCTCATGGTATGAGAAAATATTTTACTCTCAATAATAATTATGTTTAAATACCATTTGAACCACTAAATCAATTTAACTATTTCAATACTTAAGTAACTTAGACATAAATTGAATGAGATCTCATATCATGTCTAATATGATAAATTATACGATTGACAAGATAATATCATATACAATTAATATTTATTTATAAATATCTAACTACATATAAATATAAAATTTATATAATTAGTAATTATGTAGAATTATATTGAAATAATATATTTTTTACTTTTTTTGAATCAGAATAAAACAAAATATTATAGCATTCTGTTTTTTATTTATTTAAAATGAATCATTCATTCACTATTGAACCAGAATTTTCCCAATCAAAATAATCTAATTTTATTCAATTAAAACTATAAATTAAAACCGTTTTCAAATTCAGTCTACTCCAATGCTCATAAGTTTAGTTTCAATAATACTAGCAGGATACCCGTGCACTTGCACGGGTCGCTTCTTTGTTTATGCATCAATAAATCATGTATTAAAACATTATGTTTCTCATTCATATAGGTGCAATATTAACATTGATTTTTGAGTGTATATGTAGAATATTAACAATTATAAATGCGTTTGTATAAGCATGTATTTGTTGAAAGTGTGATTATAGAAAATATTTGATTCTTAAATAACTCAATAAATAAAATTCAAATTGTATTGGATAATATCTCACCTCTATATTCTCTATATAAAATTATAAATATAAGGAGTTATTTTTGCATCATATTTTTTGTGATTACGTTTATAGGTATCATATAAAGTCATAAGGATTTTTTAGCATGTCTCTTAAATGCTTATGTTTTATTTTAGATTAATGTTCATTGTGTATAAATATTTGAATATATTTTTAGCATTCAAATATTGTATAATTAAATGTTATTTATTTGATTATGTTTTAACTAATAATCATTGTATGAAAATAACTCATAAATTAAAAACACACTAAGTTAGGATATGACAGATATTTTTTCTGATAAATTTAATCAAAATAATAAAAAGAGTCTAATAATTGATTTGTTATATTACTAATTAAAATACATATATTTTTCATGAATATATATACCATTGTTATCTTTTAATTAAATAATATAATGATAGTAATTAAATACATGTGACCCGTGCATTCGCATGGCTAAAAACATACATGTTACCCGTACATTCGCATTACTAAGAAAACACATGTTACCCATGTATTCGCATAGTTAAAACGCACATATTACTCATACATTCATATTATTAAGAATATACATCTTACTTGTGTATTTGCATGTTTAAGCACATAAGAAAAATAAATTGATAATTTTTAATTTGAATTTTCTACAATTAGTATTAAATTATTATTAACATATAAAATATATAAAAAGTAGGAAGGAAAAAATGTGAGGAGGAGGTGACATGTGACATGAAGGAAAAAATGTAAAGAGAAATGAACATGTGGCATAAGAGAGTTTTTTTTATTATGTTGTTAATAGAGAAAAATTAAAATTCAAAGTATTTGAACTGTAATATTAAAATTCAGTGCAAAAAATGTCAAAAAACTTTGATGAGGTAAAAAAGTACAATTATTCTTAGATTAATGGTAAACATTAAATTATATAGATAGATTAATGTAAAGAAATAATTTGAATGTGAAAAATGATTTCAATTTCATCTAATGTTCAATGACTATTACTTTTTAACATAACAAAACATAGATGTTGTAAACACTCAATTTTAGTGGGGTAGCGACATGAACCAATCACTAATTAATATTAAATTATTATCTATTAACAATATAAGAGAAAGAGAAAGAGTAATTGTATTTTTTCATGGTGAAGATGAAGAACATACCTTGATTAGCCATTTGGAATCTCGAAGGTATGAGAGTGTGATGATCTTCCAGATATTAGAGCGCCGTATGGTTTTCCTTTTCTTCTCTAGAGGGGAATGAGAATGCATTAGGGAGTGTTCTTGAACCCAATGCTTGATGGAATTCCTTATGGTGCGTTATCCTTATATTATTAACATATAAAATATATAAAAAGTAGGAAGGAAAAAATGTGAGGAGGAGGTGACATGTGAGATGAAGGAAAAAATGTAAGGAGAAATGGACATGTGAGAGTTTTTTTTATTATATTGTTAATAGAGAAAAATTAAAATTCAAAGAATCTGAACTGTAATATTAAAATTCAGTGCGAAAAATGTCAAAAAACTTTGATGAGGTGAAAAAGTACAATTATTCTTAGATTAATGGTAAACATTAAATTATATAGATAGATTAATGTAAAGAAATAATTTGAATGTGAAAAATGATTTCAATTTCATCTAATGTTCAATGACTATTACTTTTTTAACCTAACAAAACATAGATGGTGTAAACACTCAATTTTAGTGGGGTAGCGACATGAACCAATCACTAATTAATATTAAATTATTATTAATATATATAATATATAAAAAGTAGGAAGAAAAATATGTGATAAGGAGGTGACATGTGACATGAAGGAAAAAATGTAAGGAGAAAGTGACATGTGGCATGAGGGAATGAAAAAGTGACATGTGACATGAAGGAAGGAGAAAGTGACATGTGACATGAAGGAAAGAGAAAGTGACATGTGGCATGAGAGAGTTTTTTTTATTATATTGTTAATAGATATCACATATATCTCATATTAAGAAAGAGGTGAAAGGTGATTCACGAGATTGAAATACTTTTTTTAATTTTTATCTACATTTCATTTCAAATCTTATAAGAACACGTCCAATGGTAGTATATACCATGTATGTTTAAACTTTAAAGATAAGCTTGTGTTGTTATTAATCTCTTCTATATCCTCTTAGTTAATCCAATATTTCAATAATTAGCTTACGTTCCATATGTTCAAAATGTACACACCCTAACATATCAATTGCAATATGTTATTCATTCATGTTTTACATTTATCAAAACAAAAATTATCCACATATACATTTTTACTATATTTATACTTTAATTTAAGTTTGAAAAAAATTATATGCGGATGCTATATCTTAATTCTTTTCTCGTGTCCACAAAAATAATGAAAATAATAACAGATGATTGATAGTGTAAACATATTGTTATCCTAATTGTTTTTATGAATTTAAATAACATTACTAATTCCTCTTTGTTTACACAGTATAATATCTATATATTGACTATATAGATATTTATACACAATTAACGACATTATTCAGTGTAAAAACTATAACAATATCATTGCATATTTTTTTCCCTCTTGTTTATACTTTTTTTTGCCAATTTATTGCAATGAAATCCCATAAACTTTTATTGGTAGAAGGCACATACAAAGGAAAGTGACTGAATAGTCACCATGTGAAATGTAAGAAGCAATGACAAGAAAACAATAACATAAACATGATCTTCTCAGTTAAACTCTGTTTAAAACTTGGGGAATTGAATATTTGAGCCACATCTGCTGCTAGGAAGAATAGGGCACTCAATGAGATTTGAGCCAGAAGTGTCCACACACAAGTAAACTTGGTAAAGTTGGCTGTTATGGGCTGAATCCTTATTACATTCAATCCCTGGTGTAAATCCAGTACCTTTTTTAATTGCATCTGAAATGTTCTCTAGGCTGTAAAATCCATCATCTGGTTCAATATCTGAAATTCATTGCCAATCAATTATTAGAAAGAGTTGTACTAATATGCAGTTTATATGGCTAGAGAAAATTATTGGATGATCATCCATTAATGATAAAAAACACAAAGTCTGGCATTGTCTCTTTGTTCACTTATACATTATTTAAATATTTGTTAGAGTATTGTTAATTGGTTTTGAGATAGAACCTTAACGTGATATTAGAGTTAGACCACAATTTCTCTCTGATTTTTTTATGGGTCAAAAAACATCATTTAATCATGGATCAAATATAACCCTTCGCCTGATCCGATAAGGTTATGTGGAGATGACATGTTGAAAAGTAAATTTTATGTTATATGTCTCATTCTCTTAGATATCATTTAAATACATATTGGAAGAATTAATTTCCAATAAGGTAAAGATGTGTCACATTCATTTGGAACTAGCAATAACTATTGCTTTACATGACCCTTAACTAATGAGTGTTTAAATCAATTAATTATCAACTATGACCAATAAAGAAACCATATAATATAATGTACCTGCATCCTTGAGGATTTGAAGAAGGTTGATTTTCTCCTTTAATTTGAGAGCTGTTTCAAAGTATTCACGTTGATCAAGCTCAGATTCAGCGCAGGTACCATGTTTCTCCCATTCATGTGACCAGAACCTAAAGCCATTGCTGCTTGGGCAGCTTAGGGATGGCCACTTCTCGTTCATGCTGCTCATGAGTTCTGAGATCTATATTAAATATGGCTCATCTATGAGAATTTCATTCGATATATCAAATATGAAATTTAAGTGCAACGGTTAGTTTTATTAATTTATATTATATAAAAAGTTGATAATTACGTTGGTGAAATTGAATATCTCCTATATCTAATGAATTTGAGATGATTAAGAAAATGAAATTGATCTCAATTCTCAAGACATGGAAAATCATAGGGATAACAAGAAGTAAAAAAAAAAACTAAACATGTAAATCAGATATTTATACATAATCAATATATCATTCATTATTTATTTGTGTTACTTATATTAAAAGTTAATAATGATACACAAAGAAGAACAACATCTTAATAACACGAAAATATTTTCTTTGGAACTTAGTTTGTGTCAATAATTTATGCATTCAGCTAGTCCTCAAGGCATCTAAACTCATCAAATTCATCTTCACTCATTACATTGTTACGTGAAAGATGAAAAATACTACTCTAAAATCAGCTTCTTTATAAAGTGAGAAACTAAGAGTGTATTCACCATCGAATCACATAATAGGTTGAGGTCCAGTTATAATTTAACTAAAGGTGAATACATCCTACTTTTTTAGGGTGAATGAATATATCTCTACTTTGTCACCTTATATTAATGCTCATTTTATCTATTCAATTTCAATTAACAACAACAATCAAGTCTTTATCTCATTAGGTAGATCGGGTATCCGGATTATCTATCCAATCTCAGTCATTTTAAAATATTAAGTACCTGAGATTTGTCAAAGACACTGTCAGGATCACAGTTTGAGGGCCATGAGCCATCATTGTAGTTAGGCCAGAGTCCATGAATACCGAAATCAGCTACAGGTTTTCCAGTCTTAGGATAACAACAGCTCTGCCTTGTGTCACAGTATGCTCCTGGCCACTGTAAATGAACAATCACAATACAATGTAAAAATATTCACAATCATAAATACATAAACTTAGGAGTGAACAAAATCAATATTAGAACAATAACAAAATCAATATTAGAAAAGAAACATCCATAATGAGAATACCATACACACACATATATATATATATATATATATATATGCATGATTTACCTGCTGAACAAAGTAGAAGAAATCAAAATCTTGAGAAAGGCATAGAGCTGATAGGTATTGGAGTATCAAAAGCTTGGACAATAAGGAAAAGTTGGGTTTCATCTTTTATGTTTCCTTCCTCTCTGTCTCTCACTTTTTTTCTATTGAAGTCTTAAAAAATGAGATTATGGCAGTTCAAAAGCTAAGGGAATTAATGCAATGATGATGATATAAAATGATGTACTTATAGGCACAAAGGTGATATACTTATAGTGGAATTATATTGAACTTATAAGGCATGTCAATGGAATATGCTAAATAAATCCTACACCTTATCCTTTATGTTAAATTTCAAAACATGAATATAAAAATGTTTCTCTTTTCTAAGATAATTACATTTTACTATGTAATATAAAAATTATTTTCTGTTTTTATGATTTTTCTTTTAATTAAGTAACACTCTTGAATTGAATTGAGATATTATTGAGACATGGGAGATGTGATTTTCATTCCTTAAATTGGTCTTGATTTTTATTGTGTTAAGTTTCTCCAATAACCTGTCAACAAGTAGTTGTTAAATAGTAAATGTGTTGGGGTTACCCCACACAAACCACAACATGTCTCACTTCTAAGTTTCATTCACGAATAAATTAATTAATTAGTAATCAATTAGTTGCGATTTTCATAATTCCTTTACTTAAAATAGAGAACTTTTCGAATGGAAATCTATTTTTATTGATTGCAAAAATAATAATAAAGATTAGTGAATATTACTATTCCAACTCTACCAAAAAATAGTAAGCACAGTGCCCATAATTTTGTGTTATCAACTAATATTAAAGATTTGAAGTACTTGTTTTTGCTAATTATTGCCTTAATGATATCGCATAATAAACCCAAAAAAGGAAAATAGGCATTGAAAATGAAAAAAAAAAAGAGGAATTTTCTCTTGCTTCATTGAACCTGGTACAAATTGTTTTTTGAAGTACATGTTCTGTGTGTTTCTTAACATTAAGCGCAAGCAGTGAGTCTTTAATAAATGTACCCAAAACAGTGAGTCTTTAATAAATGTACCCAAAACAGTGAGTCTTTAATAAATGTACCCAAAACAGTGAGTCTTTAATAATAAATATTGCTATATATATATAACATAGAGAAAAAAATGTGATATCTCATTCATTCTATACATGATTACTACATCATCCATAATTCATACTTACTAATTATTAATAATTTAAATGAATGTTAAATAATATAATAATTTTATGTAAATCTTTATATTAATAATATATATTAGGCAAATATAACGTTTCCTCTTACCCATTAACATACAGATGTAGACACAAGAAAGAAAAAGAAGATATGTTATTTGATAGGAATCTAGGATGTTTTAAAGCCAAGAAAATTATTGAACTTTTTTTTGTTTTTAACAGAAAAATTTGTTGTTTATCTTATTATATTATTTTCAGCTCCTTTATCTAAGGCATTGAGATCTTCTATCCATTTCCTAATATCTAACTCATAATCACCGATAAGATTTTAACAAATATATATAAAATAAATATTAAATTAATTTTTTAAGTTAATAATATTAAATATTGTAGTATTTAATTGGTTGAGAAAATAAAGATAAAATTATTTTAGCATAAATGATATATTCATCTAAGAACATCTCCCATTATTATTCTTATATCATTCTTATTGGAATAAGAACATTATTCCTTCATTTGCTATTATAAAATTCTTATTATTAAGAATATTTATTAACATTATTGTACGCGGTTATTCTTATTAGAAAATATGGACCAAAAGAGATAAAGGATAAGAGAGAAATTGTATGATACTTTGTATACGTGTTATGAGACCCAAGTAAAAATAAAAGTGATATTTAGTATGAAGAAAAATTAAATATTATTTTTAAATCTAGAAATATATATTAAAGTATAAAATATTGTGTGAGTCTAAACAAGATTGAAATTTATATTTTCGAATAGAGATGATATAAGAATCTAGTGCATCCGGTTGTTATTATTTTTCTCCCCATAATAATAAAAATAAGACATAATTGGATTGACAGTTAAAAAGGAACCAATATTTTTTTCTCGTGAAAAGTAAAACCCACACTTACAAAAAAAAAATAGATTTACAATTAATTAGTGCACTAATTAATATTTCTATAATATTTATTTACTATTATTATAAACATTTATACACAATTATTATATCATTCATCATTCATTTGTATTATTATTTTTAAAAGATTAATTATGTATAAAACTCATACAATATCAGTTGTCAATACATACATATTTTTTTTTAATTATTTATCTCTCATCGCAAATATTATATGTTAATTATCCTCTCACCCAACACTACCTTGCATTAACACCTTAATCAATTCAGTGGTCAACTTTGTAAGGCACCTAACATACCAATATTGGCATATTCGTATATAGGATTCCCTAAAGCCAGACTTTATTTTTTTCCTTCATCTTCGTGGCATTTGAACTCTTTTTTTATGAGGGAAGAACGTGTTTGGAATCTTAAATCAATCTTAATTAGTTACAATAAATAACATTTAGTAAGCAATGCAAGGAGTTATCCATATGACATGAACTTAGTTGTAAGGTTGAAGAAGTAAAGTCTAGTTTATAATGTTGTTGTGTGCTTTTATGTCAAGGGAAGTAAGGTTTTCTTGCGTGCAAGATAGTATTTTTCAATCGTGTACCTTTAGCAAACCTTTTGGACGGTGATTTGTTAATCAACAAGAGTTGTTTCATAATCATATATGCAACTTCTTTTCAATCCTTATCACAATGTCTTCCTTGTTTTGCTTCCATTATTCTTTACTTGTTGAAAATTATTTTGCATGTTTTCAATTGTGTTTTATCCGTTCATATTATATTGGACCCTAAGCATTGGTTGGGGAGCACTCTTTTTTTTATCAACAATATATTATATTAAAAATAAAGAAGGAATTAGGAGAACAAGTAGTGCTTCTATCCACAACAACATTACACATACCAATTCAAACAACTTGAAGGGCTCCACACCCAATCCATGAACGAGTAAGGGAAGGGAGAAAATCGAGCAGAGAGAAGGTTCCAAGAATGAAGTTGAATAGCAAAAATTACCTCGTGGAGATGATAAGGAGAATGATAAAAAATAACCTTATTTTTAGCAAACCAAAGAGACCATAAAATGACAAACCAGATAGACACCCACTGATTATGATATGGTTTTCCTAGCCGCAAATAAAACCAATGAGATAGGAAGTTATTCCTAATTCCATATGGGAAAACAGAACTGAGTCCGAACCAAGAGAAGATAGTTTGCCACACAGCATAAGCGAAGGAGTAGGAGAAAAACAAATGATCAACATATTCTTCCACTATTCCACAAAATACGCATCATGTTTGAGCTTCATCTCTCAGAACACCTCTCCTAACCA
This sequence comes from Lupinus angustifolius, assembly GCF_001865875.1. Lineage (NCBI taxonomy): Eukaryota > Viridiplantae > Streptophyta > Magnoliopsida > Fabales > Fabaceae > Lupinus > Lupinus angustifolius. Next base: position 14,221,496 of record NC_032017.1, on the reverse strand, counting down.
GATTTAAACGGGTTGGAACACCATCTAGGGATAACCTCTAAACAAAACATCTCCATTTTAAAGGTACATTGGAACCCCATACTTTTTTATAGAACCAAGTATCGAAGCCATTATCCTCATTCAGCAGGACATTGTAAGCACTTCTAACCGAATAAAGTCCACCTTTGTCATGCACCCAAAGCCACCCATCAGCGCTATCCTGCAAAATCCTGACATCCTTTATAGAATTAAGTAGGGCATCAACTTCCTCTTTTTCCCAAGAGAATAAAAGTCTACGCCATTCCAGATTCCAGCACTAAACATCTTTCCTCCATTCATCCATAGAGCTAATATAAGCATTTTTGTCCAGAGCAACCTGAAATAACCCATGGAAAATAATGTTAAAACTCTCACCCCCAAACCACTTATCTTTCCAAAACGAAGTAAAGGTACCAGACTCGACTCTTCTACTCACCCCCTCATAAAACTATCCTTTTTTAATCTCATTCTCTCTATTCTCTAGAACCCCCAGATCTCTCCACCACACTGACCCCTTCCTAAAACACTCATCCCCACAAAACTCCCCAGAACCACTCGCCCCCACACCATATTTAGATCTCACCACTCTCACCCAAAGAGACTCGTGTTCATGTCATAATCTCCACCTCCATTTTCCTAACAATGCTAGATTAAACAGACATAAATTTTTTACCCTGAAGCCCCCTATCTCCTTAGATCTACACACCTTTTTCCAACTCGCCCAATGTATTCCCTTACTCAACTCGCTCCTACCCCAAAGAAATCTTCTCTGAATTTTATCAAGCTCATGAAATACAGAGACATGAGCCTTATAAAATGAGAAGAAATAGATATGTAAAGATGATAGAACCGACTTCACGAGAGTAACACGTCCAACAAAAGAAATAAGCTTTTGTTGCCAAAAGGAGAGCTTCTTCTTAAAAGCCTCAACAACAGGACCCCAAGTAGAAATTCTTCTAGGATTAGCACCAACAGGAATTCCAAGGAACTTGAATGGCAAAGCACCAAAACCACATAATAACTTATTCGCCGCCAACTGAACAACAACGTTATCGGCTTTAATACCAATAAAGCTGCTCTTATGGAAATTAACTCTCAAACCCGAAGTTAGCTCAAAACATTTTAGGATACACTTGAGTGCCAGAACATTACCCTCAGAAATTTCCCCAATAAGAAGGGTATCATCAGCATATTGAAGATGTGACACAATAACCTCATCCCTACCAACCGAGTACCCTTTGAACATCTTATGTGAAACCGCCGATCTCATAATGCCAGCAAGACCCTCAGCCACAATCAAGAATAGAAAAGGAGCAATCAGATCACCTTGCCTAGGACCGCGAGTCATATTGAACTCCGTTGTTGGATTCCCATTAACTAGAATGGAAATATAGTTCGACTGAAGGCAACTTTTAATCCAGCTCCTCCACTTTAAACAAAAACCCATCACTTCCATCATGTAAAGAAGGAAACTCCAAATAACACAGTCATAAGTCTTCTCGAAGTCCACTTTGAAAATAAAGCAATCATCATAGTTATTCTTTTTAGCCTGATACATGACCTCATTAGCAATAACAACACCATCGATGATACATCTACCTTTAATAAAAGCAGATTGGCAATCTCATATTATCAAGTGCGTGACCTTTTTAATCCGACCTGCTAGAAGTTTAGAAATAATCTTGTAGATACACCCAACCAGAGAGATGGGTCGATAATCATCAAGACCATGTGGGCTTCCCGTTTTTGGGACTAAGACAATGAAAGAAGAATTGCATTTTTTCGCAAGATTGCCAGAAATGAAGAAATCATCCACCATAGCAAATACATTGTTCTTCACATAATCCCAGGATTTTTTAATAAAGGTGAAATTAAAACCATCAGGCCGATGACTTTTTTCACCTTCACAACTTCAAACAGCTTCTTTAATCTCATCTTCCTGGAACCGGGCCGTGACATGGTTATTTTCCTCCTCAGTAATTCGATTGAAAACAAGCCCATCAAGAGACGGCCTATTCCAATGATGTTCGAAGAATCTATCTTGAAAAAAACGAACGAATATGATCTTTTACCTTTGAAGGGTCTTCAACCCACACCCCATCAATTAACATCCCGAGCACTTCATTAGATCTTCGTCTTCTATTAATAGATGCATGAAAATATTGAGTATTAGAATCACCATCCCGAAGCCACCTCTATCTATATTTTTGCAACAAAAGGCTATCTTTTTGGCTTGACAGATGCCAAAGATCCGCAGAATCAATCCTCCTAGCAGCAATATCCTCATTACTAAGATCGCATTCGCTCCCTTTCCCATCAATAGAATTAATGATAGAGACTTTATCTTATATCTTCCTATCCAAAAACCAAACACATCTCTATTCCATATCTTCATAGACCTCTTGAGACACTTCAATTTTTCTTTAAGGATAAAAGAACCCCTACCAGATACCTCCAACTTGCTCCATTCCTCTTCAACGAACTTACTGAATTCTGAATCTGAAAATCAACAGTTATTTGTTCTGAACGGGGAGGGGGCCCAATCAGGAATATCATTTTTTAGAAGGACAGGGCAGTGATCTGAGAAGGAGCGTTGTAGGCCTAGTTGGATAAGTCGACCCAAACAAGAGGAACCTTAATGACCAGAAACATATCAAGCCAGTTATCATTGACCAGAAACCTATCAAGCCTACTCATCGCCAAGCCATTTGATAGAAACCAAGTGAATTTTGAACCAACAAGAGGAAGATCGAATAATTCCAAATCCACAATGAACTAAGAGAATTCGGAGCACTCCCTAACAAAAAAATGAGCAGCAGAACCTACTCTTTCATCATTATTCACAATTGCATTGAAATCCCCCACCACACACCACATATCCCCCGAATGATGCACCCAATCGTTCTGAGCTTCTTCCCAAAAAAGTCTCTTCCTAACCAGATCACAAGGACTATAAACGTTCATATGTTAGCAATTTCACTATGAGATGTCCACTTCCTTCTAACCGTCACAAAATTTGACCCAAGCCTCACCTCATCCGACTCAAATTTAGCCTTATTCCAAAGAGAGATGATACCGTCCAAGAGACTAACTGCTGGTAAGAAAGCCCAACCAACATCATCATTACCCCACAGAGACGCACAAAATTTAGAGTCCATACACTGCATTTTAGTTTCTTGAATGCACACAAAATCAGAATTATGTTTACGAATAAGATACCTAATCTCCTTCTTTTTAAGCAGCCCACCCAATCCCCTAATATTAATGGAGATTATTAACATCAACCACTCACTCTTTTGATTTGGAAATAACCTTAAAAATGAAATGTATAAGAAAATTCAAATCGAAATTTGTGATTGTGCTGGACCACAAAGGCCATATACTATTTGTTTATAGTCTTCATGCAAAATCATATTAAGTATAGTTTGTTTGATTTATATGGATATGTATTGACGTGTTTTTGGATGCTTTCTCGTATATAGATATAATAAGTGCAACAACTATGAAACATGGAGATGATCAACTCCCTAATCAAGTTTAATTTATGTGCCTTACCCTAGCTGAATAATATGATCCAGATCTAGAGAATAAGACTAAGACATTTATTATTATTATTATGTATCGGTGAGAGTTCACATTAACAGAAACAACAATGTTAATTCTGATTTAGTTTTTACATCAATTTTTACAGTTTTTTTTTAAAAGAAAAGGGTAAAAATAATAATGTGTAATTATGGATCCTCCTTTATTTTAATTTTTTTAAAGGCGTAAATATTAATGTAAAATTATAAATAGTGTAACATTTTGAAAATAATAATTTCTTATGTACATGAAATATGATGTCTAACCTTGAGAGCCTAGTCACTTAGGCGGCAAAATAATCAAATATGACGTCCCTTAAAAAATAATCTTGCCCCTTTGGTTTTCTTAAATTTTTGAATTAGTAAAAAAGAAAGTAGATGAGAGATATAGATAAAACATGTATATTAGTTATTGTTAGAAAATTCCAGTGTGAGTTATGGTGTAAAAGAAGTCATATATTGGTGAATAGTGAATAATTTAAAGTACAGGTACTTTGCTTAACCCATTAGGTAGATCCTCAATTCTTTGGACTCCCACATTCCTCATAAGTATTATTACAAATAAAATCTCGATCGGGTCAGAGCAATTGTTAGCGGATCTATGTGTGAGAGCCCTTTTGACCTTGTTCCAAAGTCTTTCGAGCAATATGAAGCCTATGTTGCATGTTTCATTTGTAGCCACCTTACAAACATATGAAGAAGCCTTTGTTGATACCATCATAAACTCGAAAATATTTCTACTAAAGAGAGAGACCATATTTAAGGATTCACATTTGAGAGAGAAATTATTAGGAATTCCAAGTATAAGTTGTTGGGTAAAAAAATCACATATTTATAAATAATGAAACAAAAATGATATAAATCATCAGATCCATATGCATAGAGTCTTAAAGTCAAAATTTGGTATCAAGTGCGTTTATTTAGTATTACTAGCTCAGTTAGATTTCTTGCTCTAGGCTCTAACATTTCTAACTGTTACTATATTCAAGATTTGATATACTATTATAGTCACAAAAGATGATAAAAATTATAAACTGCAATGCTATATTTGTCCAACTTAAGCTGGTCCATTTCTTAAATCACATAACAACATAATATAAAGTATTTTTCCATCCTGGTACAGGAAGCAAAAAATGATAGATTTTATATGGAATATGAATATAAAAGTGTTTTTATTTATTAAATAAATCAATTCTCAAAACAAAATGAGTTGTTTGACCAGTATTGTGATAATCGGACCTTGCTGGATGGTCCGGCCAGTTTGACCGCTAACAAAACTTGAAAATAGCTCTGGTTTACCATTTTAACTGAGAGTTAGACCTTTTGAACCGGGATAATTCTGGTCCGACCGTGTTAAACCCAGTTAAATCGGGAAGTAACTGAACGGTGCACTTAAAAATAAAAAATGGAACATTACTCTAATATTTTGTTTTACTCCAGTCCAAAAAAAGATGAATAAATGTTACTTCAATGTAACTATACATGATTATTAATTATATAACCATTTACATTTGTATATAATTATATATTTATAGATAAAAATTATTAAATATGTATAAAATCACTCGGCCAGACCAAACAATTTAAACCGGTTAAATCTAATACGAGACATTTTCCGGTTTGACGTCCGACTCGGGTTTCACAATATTCTTTGATGTCATACTTTATCCCTAATAAAACATTTATTCTGTTAAGATACAATAAAAGTTAGAGAATATAATTTGTTTCTATATTAAACATAAAATAACAACTTCAAATTAATCTACAAAATATTTTTCGTGGTATCTTACAATTAGGAATAGTAATATTACTTATCTTAGATAATTAAAAGTTAATAGTAATGGTGGTTATCTTGGAACACCATAATAAATTTGATAGTAATAATCACAATTATAATAGTAAGAAAATTTATCCTCTCCATTACTACCGGATGGTCTGCTACCACATAAGATTGCAATACATAGACTTTATAAAAAATTTATGGTTCAAATTTTAAAATATTCTTAGACAAAAACTTATTATAAATGATCAAATAAATTTAGGCTTCATATTCCAGTACTGGACCCTCTAGTACTAGAGAGAATCTTAACCCTAATAGTAGAGATTAGTGTTATGAGAACCAGAACGTACTGGACGGTCCAACCGGTTTGACCGATGACCGGACTTGAAAATGGCTTTGGTTTACCGTCTTAACTTAGTGAGGGTTGGACCATTTTGAACCGGAGAAATTTCGATCCGACCGTGTTAAACCCGATTAAACTAGATTAACCCGGGAAGTAAACTGGATGGATCACTTAAAAATTAAAAAATGGAACATTTTTATGTATTTTTTGTTTCACTTAAGTCCAAAAAAATAAAGAGACGTTACTTCAATGTAATTATACATGATTATTAATTATATAAATTTTACATTTTTATATAATTATATATCTATAGATAAAAAATATTAATTATGTATAAAATCATCTGGTCAGATCAAACGATTTAACCGATTAAACTTAATATGAGACCTCTTCCCATTTGACGTCCAGCTCAAGTTTCTCAATACTGTAGAGATGGCCGTGAAGGATGAAATTGGTGGTGAACATGAAATTTTATTGGCAAGTCATTAATATGTTCTGAAATATCTAAAATAAATAATATAAGTCTGAATTTGACTGATATGACGAAGGAAGAAAATGTGATGGATGTTGGTCCACAAAAAGAAAATTATACCATGAAAAAAGAGAGAAACATATGAAATAAAATCAAATTTTGTGTTGTTTGATTGTACAAAAAAAATAAGAGAAATGAATGAATTTATTTTTTCATTTTTCTCTATCATCTTCTCTTCATATGAGAGAAGGAATAATATTGATGGACCCCACTTTCTTTTTTATCATCTCTTCTTAAATTCTCTTTTCAAACAAAGGAGAGAGAAAATATTTCTCTTCAATTTTTCTCATTTTATTTTCTTTCTCTCATACCAAATAAAGGCTTAACGCCAAAATAGATAAAACATTGCAGTTCCTCACTAAGGACAGAGTAGGAATGAGAAGAGAAAGGTTGTAAGTAAAAGTGTTAAAATGTATTGCAAGGATGATATATGATATATTGAAAATGTGGAAGTATAAGATGGTCAAGAGCCCGAACTCAAATGACGAGTTAGTCTAAATAATTTATTATACAGGTAAAAATTATTAAGTAATAATAATCCAAATAATAATTAATAAGATAAACAAAAGTAACAAAATCTGATATAATATAATATTATATCAATCCAAATATATCTAATACGTCCTTTAAGGTAAAACTTAATAAGCTTGAAGCTTGTTATAAATAAAAAATTTCAAAATAAAAACGAATCAAATAATCACATGAACTCTATAAAATTAGTTGAAAGATGTTATGAACCACAAAGTCTACATATATATAATCAATATTAAAATGATTGTTAATGTGAAAGATAATCATAACTAATATAATTCACTACTATAACAAAAAAAATGATTTAAAAGGGGCAATAAAAGATTTGTTACCAGTTTGATGACTAATATTTCATTAGTAACAATGATTACAAGATTGTTTCAGCTAAAATTACAATCACGATGTATGGTTTTAATTATGTTTTTACTTTTCTTGTGTCAAGTGATAAAATACCATTCACTAATAGCATTGGTAATATGAGGACTAGACCATAGGCTTGTATTAAGAATTGAAGTTGATGATGAAGCTCAAGAAAACCTTCTAGGATTCTTGAATGATGAATGAAGAAGCAATAAGAACTTCCTTTATTGATTGAAAGATGAATTAACAATGATTGAATTAAATCTATTACAAGAGATGATATTCTAAAAGGAGAATCATGACTTATATATATAAAACTTAAGGCTAAACTAACAAACTAATAGGCTTAACTAATTAACTAACTAATTGGAAGAAAAAACCCATGTGATTAAAAGAAATTAATCACGTTTTCATGTTTGCTTGAGACACAAGAAATGGACTCTGTTTGCACCAGTGGTGCTACTGGTTTGGTCATGGTGCCACTTGGCTCGGTCAGGTGCCTTGGCACTGCTTGGCTCGGTCATGCTGATGCTAAGTGCCTTGGCACTTGGCTTGGTCATGCTCGTGCTGCTTGGCACGGTCAGACTTGTGCTAGGTGCCTTGGCACTTGACTTGGTCATGCTCGTGCTGATGCTTAGGCTCGTGCTGGTGCTTGGCACGGTCAGACTCGTGCTGGTGCTCAGGCTCGTGCTAGTTGGCACGGTCAGACTCGTGCTGGTGCTCCTGTCTTGGTCATGCTGATGTGCCTTGGCACTTGGCTCAGTCAGGCTGATGTGCCTTGGCACTAATGCTTGGTCAGGCTCATGCTCATGTGCATACTTGGCTTGTTGCTTGATTTTGGCTTCATGGTCAGTAGGATCACCAATGTTGCTTAATACCCCCCCACAAGCTGGGGAGTAGATATTGAGTAACCCGAGCTTGAGATGAATGGATGCATAGTCCTTTGGTCCAAGAGCTTTAGTCAAGGCATCTGCAAGCTGCAAGTGAGTTGGAACAGGCATAAGTTTGATTTTCCCAATGGTATATTGCTCTCTAACTGAATGACAATCAATCTCGATATGTTTAGTTCGTTCATGAAAAACAGGATTGGATGCAATGTGTAA